>NC_065591.1:4351500-4703500 GCF_024542745.1 Macaca thibetana thibetana | reverse complement strand
AAAGCTCCTTCCGCCTTCCCTGACTCTCATCCCCTCCCCCTTCCCAGGGAAATCCCCTCTGTGGATTCCGGGCAATGCACTTCATTCCTTTAAACATCGCTATGGGCACCTGACTTGTTTGGGGCTCAGGTTCTTTTCTTTTTCTTTCTTTCTTTTTTTTTTTTTTTTTTTTGAGACCAGGTCTTGCTCTGTTACCCAGACTGGAGTGTAGTGGCATGACCTCAGCTCACTGCAACCTCCGCCTCCCAGGTGCAAGTGATTCTCCTGCCTCAGCTTCCCAAGTAGCTGGGATTACAGGCGTGTGCCACCACGCCTGGCTAATTTTTTTGTATTTTTAGTAGAGACGGCCATGTTTTGCCACGTGGGCCAGGCTGGTCTTGGATGCCTAACCCCAGGTGATCCGCCGAGCTCAGATTCCTAAAGTGCTGGGATTCCAGGCGTGAGCCACCCCACCCGGCCTTTTCTTCTCATTTATAAGATGGCATCACACCGTGTGTGGTGTTATCAGCTTATTCTTCTTGGGGCAATGGGCCTGGTGTACCCTGAGGTCACACTCTGCCCGAACCCACCCCATGGCTGCTCTGGACGGTCCGCTGGACAGGCTTTTCGGAGGGCAACGTGGCTGTGTCTACCAGTGTTTAAATGAGCACGTCCTCTGAGCTGGACTTCAGGGTCTTGGAGTTTACCCCACTAATACCTTCCCACCACTGTGCAGAGGCAGAGGCTCAAGGGTGCTGCTGCTGTGTTGTTGATTAGCAACCAGTGTGACAAACTATGACAACTGATAGAACAGACTCTCACAAAACCATGAAAAAGAACAAGCAAAATCTATCCGAGCAGAGCCAGAGGTCTCTCAATAAGTCAAGCAAGACAGAGCGAGGGCACAGTTGGGCATGCCAGGCCCGGCTGTGTGCTCCCCGGGATGGCTGTGTCTGGAGCGTGTTTGCGGACACGTGAGAGCAGTGAACACGGACCCATGAGGAAGTGGCAAGGAAACTACTTCGCCATGGCTGGTGTCCCTATTTTGACAGTGGTTAGTAGGTCACCTGCCAGTCACATCCCCCGGAAACCCAGATTTAGGGGCTGTCACGGATGCCTGGATGACCTCCACTGCCAGAAAAGGGTATGCATGGGAGGGGGTGTCTTCCACAACATATTTTTAATTTTGATTACTTCAGAAAAGAACAAAGCAGGCCAGATGTGGTGGCTCATGCCTGTCATCCCAACAATTTGAGAGGCTGAGGCGGGCAGATCACTTGAGGACAGGAGTTCAAGACCAGCCTGGCCAACATAGTGAAACTCGGTCTCTACTAAAAATACCAAAACTTAGCTGAGTGTGGTGGTGCACACCTGTCATCCCAGCTACTCGGGAGTCTGAGGCATGAGAATCACTTGAACCTGGGAGGCAGAGGTTGCAGTGAGCCGAGATCGTGTCACTGCACTCCAGCCTGGGCAACAGAGCAAGAGTCTGTCAGAAAGAAGGAAGGAAAAAAGGAAGGGAGGGAGGGCCTTGTCTCTGGAAATGCTGTCGAGGGATTCAGGTGTGGGGAAGTGAGAGTTTCACACTTCCCGAAGCATGTGATTGTCTTCTGTCTAACCACAAAGGAATGGTTTGCTTTTATTTAAGGACAACCTAGCACATCTCTGAGGAATATCACCAGCCCCAGGGCCAGGCACGGAGGCTGGATGGGGCGGCCTTCACGGTCTCTGGCTTCACCCTAGGAGCAGAATTGGCAGCCCAGAGGCCCCGCGAGGCCCCCCACACCGCCCGGGCGTTTGGCCATGACAATTTGAGTGTGGACACGCGGGGGCCACATTCCAGCCCCAGGCTCGGTCCGGCTGCTCCAGACATAGTGTGTCCTCAGGCCTACTCCAGGGAAGCCCCGGAGGTCGGGCCCAGGTGACCCGTGGGCAGCCCCTGGAAGGGGCTTCTTTTTCTCTTTTCCTCCGATGGACAAAGAAGCAGAATGTACAAGAGTTAACGCTCAAGCAGATCCTCAAATTCCAAGGAGCTTGGGGAGCGGCCCCGCTCCACCCTGTATGAATGAAGGGCCTGGGGCAAGTCTCTGGCCTCAATTTCCTCCTCTGCAAAATGGGGACAGTGATCACCTCACAGGACACAGGAAGAAGGACCTAGGACTCACCACTGGCGGTCATTGCCAAGCTTGTCCTTGGGGGGACTTCACCTCCCCAGTCACCTCACTCCCTCTCATCCTGTCCCCCTCCCCTTGAAAAAAATACAAAGACAAAGGAGAGCCAGGCAAAGAGTCTCAGAGGGGCTGCGAGCTCAGGACCGCACGTCATCCCACTCATCTAAATCTCTAGGGCTGGGAGCCGGCAATCTGCCCCTTAGCCCCCTTCACGAGAGCCCGGGGTGCCAAGGCACATTGATTTGAGAACCTTCCTCCCGGGATGTAGGGTCAAACCATGAAGCGCACACGGGAAGTGGTGGGTGATAACCCACACCAGGCAGAGCCACGACCCTTGCCCCGTGCTGCCTGGCAAGCTCTGACCCAGCACCCTCTGGAACCCTCTAGAACCCTCTAGAACCCAGGGCATGGGATCCCAGGAGAGCAGCAACATCAGCCCTGCTCCCCATGCCAAGCTGCTCCCACAGCCTCTGGCTTCCATGGGGGTCTCTCACCTTTGTAGCTTTCACAGGCATCTGCTGTCAGCATCCAAGGGTGCTGCCCACAACCTCGTCCCAGTTTTCCATGGAGACCACTGTCCCTCCCCAGGTGCTGGTGAGCAGTGTGGGCACCCCCATCCACACAGTGTCCTCAGGTCCCGGTGGATGGTGTGGCCTCCCCCGTACCCACAGGGTCCCCAGTTCCCAGTGGATGGTGTGGCCTCCCCCATCCTCACAGTGTCCTCCTGGCAGGCCTGGGTCAGGCTGCACTCCTGACCCTGAGGTGGGTGGAGCTCTCTCTCTCCTAGCTTTTGCAGAAATGTGGGGGCAACATGCTCTCCTTCTACAGGACTCAAAGGTGGGAGATGCCAGCCTATAGCAGCCAGAGGCTTCCTACTGGGTGATGGGGAGAGGGTGCCTGCCCCAGAGTGAGGCCAGCAGAGACCAGACTCGCAGAACAACAGAGATCAGCCACTCACTCAGCTGCGGGCCAGATGCACATAGTCTGTTTGAGGTGGTTTCTTCACTGGCTACCAAGAAAAAACAAATAAAAATACATGCAAAGCCCACTGGACTGAGTCCTCCACCTGGAGAAGACCCTGCAAATGCCACCAGTGTTCACAGGTCTTCCTCCCCCATCCAGCCCCCAACCCACGGCCTTCCGCTGTGCGTCCCACAACCCTGTCCCCCAGGGAAGTGGTGGGCACAGGAAGCCCTTGGCTGTGTCCTCTTATCTTTTGCAAGCCCAGCTGGCCTCTGCTCCACCCCAGGCCTGGTTCTGGAGTGCGCGTGTAGAAATGGGGCTGGCTGCTACGGCGGGCTTATCTGGGCCTGCAGGTCCACCTTATCTCCCACAGCTTCTCATTGCCAGTCACTGGTTTATGCTTTTGTGAGTGCAGTTTGCTGCTTCTAGGGAATCACTGAGCAATCTCTGAAGGTGCCTGGTTGTGGGGACAGCAGGGTTCCTTCCTCCTAAAGCGCTGGTCCCATGCCAGCCCTGGCTCTGCAGCTGCTGTGGGCATCTTGCATGGGTGGGTGCCTGAGTGGAGGCCGTGGTGGTCTCAGGGGCTTTTGCCAGGAGAGGCGATCAGAAGAGGAGCCTTCAGGAAGGACACCCCAGGTGGCCCCCACACCTTCTCTTGTTTGCCCATTTGCTCTGCCCTACGCTGGATACACCTCGATCTCACCAGCCCAGCCTCCAAGGTCCAGCCTTAGAGGATGGGCCAAGTCCTGCACTGGAAGCTGGGAGGCTGGAATCAGATCCTCACATTGTGCCTCTGCTGTCCTCTGAGCCTCAGTTTCCTCACCTGTAACATGAGCAGAAGGTATGGGGCCACCTGCCTGGCAGGATGGCCATGGGGAACCCCAGGAGGGGGCAGCGTCGAGGGTCCCATGGCCAGCCAGCATGGGCCAGCCCATGTGTCACAGTTCATAGAAGGTCCTAGGAGTCTGGTCCCTTCCCCTCCCCCTATCCCGTGATGTTTGTAGTTTAAGGCAACAGGCAGATGCCTGGTTAAGCCCCAGGGTCTGGAGAGCGGTTTCTAACTCCAGGCCCCTATGAGCTGCCAAGGCCTCCACCTCCTCCCCAGGGCCCCCGAGGGTCTGTTTGCTCCTTCTGCTTTTGAGAATCAGATTGTAATGGGAGCCTGGGTCAGTTTCTGGATTTGTGGGCTCAGGACCTCCCAGGAGCAGCAGAGCTGAAGGCCGAGAGCCTGGCTCCTGTCCTGTCCTGTCACTTACTGCCCTGTGACCACAGGCATGTCACTGCACCTCTCTGAGCCACAGCTTTCTCATATTCTGAGTGGGGAAAGTCCTAGAAACAGAGGCTGCAACCGTTACATTCATTCATTCAACAAATATTCGCTGAACGTCTGCTATGTGCCAGGCATGTGTGCTGGGGGCACGATAGAGATCTAAACAGACAACAAACAAGACATTACTTTTAATGACAAAACTGTTTTGCCATTCGTTTTCATGGCAAAAACTTTTAACAGCCATTATTTTAATGGGAGAAACCGCAATTATTTTCGCACCAACCTAATACATAAGTAAAATGTATGATGATGACGCAAAGCAGGAAGATTCAGTAGGAAATGGGGACGGGCACGTCTGGGGTGGAGGTGGAAACTCAATTTTCAATCATGTGGTTAGGAAAGGCCTCGCCAGGCAGGTGGCAACTGAGTCAAGACCCAAAAGAGATGGGAGAGTGAGATTCAGAGATTCTGGGGTCCAGACGCAATCATGACATGAGCTAAGGCCCTGGGGCAGGAGCGGGTGTGTGCAGAGAATGGCAAGGAGGCCAGAGGGACAGAAGGTGAGGGATCAGTACCAGGTCCAGAGAGGAGGTGGAAGGGGCAGGTCATGGTATGTCTTTGGCTGTGAAGCCAGTGGGACGGAGCCTGGGGGACTCTGAGCAGAAGAACAACAGGATGGGTTTATGGGCTCAGCACCTTGCTTTTTTTTGACATGGGATGTCATTCTTTCACCAAATTTGGAATGCAGTGGAGCAATCCCGGCTCACTGCAACCTCCACCTCCCAGGCTAAGCCATCCTCCCACCTCAGCCTCCTGAGCAGCTGAGACCACAGGTGCACACCACCATGCCCAGCTAACTTTTTGTACTTTTTGTAAAGACGGGTTTTTGCCATGTTGCCCAGGCTGGTCTCAAACTCCTGAGCTCAGATGATTCACCCACCTCGGCGTCCCAAAGTGCTGAGATTACAGGTGTGAGCCACCGCGCCGTGCCTAGCACCTTGCTTGAGAGATGAATTCACTGCTAGGTAGAGTAGACTGAAGGGGCGGGGCAGAAGCAGAGTGAACAGGCAGGAGGCCCTTGCAGCCCCTCGGGCCACAGTGGGAGCTCAGAGGCTAGAGGCAGCAAAGAAGGAGGTGGTGCCCAGCGGCTGAACACTGGGCCTCCATGGAGGCTGGAGCAGGTTGGCGGATGGACGTCCACACTGGGGCTGCGACCCAGGGGGACACAGCATTGAGCCTACACGGAGGACCAGGCACCATTCTACACATTTCACATGTCCTTGACTCACAGAATCCTTTCTGCCAAGAAGCTACTCTTACCCCACTTTCAGGGTGGGAAAACTGAGGCAGGGAGAGGCCACAGAGCTTCAACTCCAGGTTGGGCCCCGCATTTCTGCCCCTCAGGACTCCTGTCCCTGACAAGGAGCTCCTGGCTGGGGGCGGGGGTAGTTTTCCTTTAAAACACTTCTAAGCACATACCGTATGTGGGGCACCGTGGTGTGTCTCATACGGACCGTTTCTCGTTTCACCTTCATCCCCACTTGGTGACCTGCAGGGCCACTCAGTAGGCCCAGAGGGGGACACCAAAACATTTGAAGAAGTATTTTAAAAAGTTGCTTTTTTAAAAATGCATAAAACACACAAACACCAATGTAGCTGGAACTGACGTCATGTAACAATATTTTTGTCATGAATTTTGTATGTGGGTATAGTGGGTTCAACTGTATCCCCCCCATCCACCTCTTAACCCCTGGAACCTCAGAAGCTGGCTTTGTTTGGAATCAGGATGTTGCAGGTGTAATGAAGGTGAGGATCCTGAGCTGAGATTAATCTGGATTAGGGTGGCCCTAAAGGCAATGAAGTGTGTCTTTATAGGCGAACAGGAGAAGAGACACAGAGACCGGGCACAGGAGAAGGCAGAGGTTGGAGCATTGCAGCCACAGTCTAGGAGTGCCCAGAGCCCCAGGAGCTGGAAGAGGCAGGAAGGTCCCTCCCCTAGAACCCTTCGAGGGAGCGTGGCCCTGCTGACACCGTGATCTCAGACTTCTGGCTCCCGGGCTGCAAGAGAATGGATTTCTGTTCTAAGCCACCAAGCGTGTGGTCATTCATTACACACCATGGGAAACTCACACCGGGGGTGTGCACCCAGCAATGTGAGTCAGTGAAGTCTTAACCCAGCTCTGGGTGAGGTGAATACGTTTTACAGGTGCAGGAAACCGAGGTCTATAGAAAACCAGCACCTTGTAAGGGCCACCATGCTGGTCAGCTCTGATGTGGCCAGGGCTGGTGCCCGGGTGAGGCGAGGGTGACCTGAACTTTGGAATCCCTCAGCCCTGGGCAGGTCCCTTCATCTCCCCAAGTGACCACTTCTTCATCTGAAAAATAGGGTTAGCCCCAGAGACAGTGGGGAAGTTACAGGGAAGGAATCGTGGCTGCGCCCCTGTGGGAGGCTGGCCCAAAATTAGTGCTCCAAGGTACTCATGCCCCACCCTGAATAACAGTACTAGTTAGTGAGGACTTACTGTGCACAGGGCCAAGCCCCTGACCTGCAGGGACACAGGTAATTGTTACAAAAAATGGACACGCCTGCTGTTGGACGCCAGCTCCTCTCTGGGTCACCATGAGAGGTTCCTGAGCCTCAGCTCCCTTGTCAGCGCCCTACCAGGAGGGAGGGAGAAGGCAGCGCTACCCCCGTCTAACAGAGGAGGAAACTGAGGCACGAGAAATGAAGACACTGCCCAGGTCAGTGACACAGTGGGACCAGGTGCAGGTGTCCAGCAGCGCACCTAGATGGGGGAGAGGTGCTCGGTGAATATTAAAAGGGGTTTTGTCTGGGAAAATTGAGGCGGCTGCTGCGTGACCCCAGCCTCCTCTCTGAAGGCGGGCTGTGGGGTGACCGGCTGGCCCTCCTCCAGGCCCTCCCCCCACACGTGTGCTCATCCAGCTCAGCCAGCAGCAGGCGCCCACCCACCACGGGCCCCTTCTCTGAGTCAGCGTGCACAGCTTCCTGGAAGGGACGTGGGGTGCACAGATGTGCACAGCAGGTGGCCTGTTCTGCTCTCCCTCCAGCCAGACAGGGCCGGGACCCAGCACTGACAGGATGGCCTGGCCAGCCATGGCTGTGACCACTGAGGAAACACTTCCCAGAGCAGGCAGGGCCCTGGGAGCTGGAGTCGATCCCCACATCTGGGCTCCTCCTGGGGCCAACCAGGGCTGTCTGGAAGCCTGCAGGGAGATCTAGCGAGGTTTCGGGAGAGTCAATACCCACCCACATCCCCTGGCCCCAGGATGAGGCCGCGGCGCCCCACAATCCCTCCCATGGGAGTCTCTCGCCCTCCCACCCACACAGTGTGGCCAGGCATGGTGGCCCAACCTTCCCCGAAGCAAGAGCTTCTGCTTGGTCCCCAGGGGCCACGGCCCTTCTGTTAGGGGTTCCCACCCTCCTCTTGCCCACTCCCTACCCTGGGGTCCCTGCTGCAGGCCCCCACCCAAAGGGCCTGAAAGTCTCCACAGTGACGTGACAGTGAGCAGAGAGTACATGGCCCTGGGGACCCTGACCTCTCTCCAGGGGACACCCTGTCCGGCTTGAGTTTCTATATTAAGCGGGGCTGTGACTATCGTGGGGGTGAGACCTCAGCAACACTCCCAACCGAGGGGTCCTGGGGATCCCCGAGGGCTCATGAGGCCCTGGACAGGCCCCTCACAGGTGCCAACCAATGTCGCCAGGAAGTCCCACGGGCCCACGTCTTCCCCTCCAGCTCTGTGGAGCGGGTGCTGTGCCCTCGTTTACTGACAAGGAGGCTGAAGCTCTGGACTCTGTCATGGTGACACAGTGAGGGCTGGGTGTCCCCCAGTACACGGGCCTACCGGACATCTGCAGTGTGGGTGCTGACAGTCACTGAGAAGCCCCAGCCCGGTGGAGTTTGTGGTGGGAGGGAGGGCGGGGGTCAGTGTCTAACCACAGGCCCATCCTAGCAGGACTCCAGCAAAGGCACCCCCCATAGGGTTGGGTCCCTCCCCACCCCTAAGAGTCTTGACCAGTCCCAGGAGAAGCCACTTTCTCCGGACGGGATCCTTTACCTCTCTGCCGCTGTCTCCCTCCCCTTTACCTCTCTGCCGCTGTCTCCCTCCCGACGGGGTCCTTTACCTCTCTGACCCCTCCTGGCAAGGGAAGTAGAATCATTGTCACTGAGGGAGTCAGGAGAGCAGCTCCCCCAACCTCGGCAGAGAAAGGAACAGTCCCTCACCTGCACTCCTCCTGCCAGCCCTGGTTTGCGTGGTATCAAGGGACACGAGCTTGGGGAGGCCACTCATTCCTTCTCCCAGACAGAGGATTTGGGTGGGAGGCACCTCCTGAAAATGACGTTTGGGTAGCAGACATGACGAGGACAGGGCCATATACGAGTCCCCTCCCCAGGACGCCTCAAGACCTCTTGGCCAGGAATGCTGATGTGCCATGCACATTCACGTGGGATCCCGAACCTCCCTCCCAGGCCTGCCCTTCCCCCTGGCCAGCAGAAGCCACCAGGGGCCACTCCTTCCCTTCCCCTGAGAGGTCAGAAGCAGCGTGTGCTGGGTGAGTGGGCCCGCAGGCTCTGGGCAGGTCCGCCTGGCTCTGAGCTCAGCAGCACTGGGTGCCTGCAGGGAGGGCACGCACGGCTGTGAGGGGTTCTCCCCAAATCTGAAAACAGCCCTTTCCCCAGACAGTGCCTGGGAGGGAGCCACAGGAAACAGGTCCAGAAAGACGGGACATCGCCGCCTGCCGGACCGCACTGAGGAGGCTGACTGGAGAGAAGGGCGCACCTGACTAACGCAGAGCCGCAGAGCCGGCAGCCTGGAGACCCCGATTCTCTCCTGAGCGGGGGACAGACAGGAGGTGGCGGGGGCTGCAGCGGCTCCAGAGAGCAGGGCAGAGCAGAGTGCTGGGCCCAAGCAGGAAGGGTGGGTTCACTCGGGAGCTGCGGGCACTGTGCCTCACAGGACTCACTTTGACTGCAGCAGGAGGACGCGTCAGCCCCAGGGAGGCCGATGGAGAGGCCAGGGAGAGCTCCTGCGGAGGTGGTGGCGCCTGGACCTGGGGCTGGGCGCGGGGATGGTGAGAAGTGAGCATTTAGATTTAGGAGGTCGAGGGCCCAGGGCGGGGGTGTTGGGGGCTGTGGCCCTGGAATGCCAGCTGGTTTTGGCTCTGGGCCAGGCCAGGGGCCAAGGGGGGTGGACCCAGGACCAGAGCCCCATGCCCCACCTGGGGCTCCTGCAGGGGGAGGCCAGGCAGAGGCACAGTTCTCTGGCTCCAGTGAAGTGGGAGCTGGCAGTGTCTTCTGCTGGGACACAACAGAGATGTAAACAGACAGCTAACAAGAGAATTAGGTAAAACGTGTGGCGATGACAGCAAACAGGATGTTCCATAAGGAATGGGGGCCTTGGGTGGAGGTGGCCCAGAAGGCGAAGTGGGTTTGGAGGGAGGGTGCCGGTTCCACTTTGGGCAGACACAGAACTCAGGTTCCAGAGGACTCGCAGGCGGGACCTCCTAGTGGGCAGTTAGACCAGCGGACCCAAGCCGGGGGAGCAACCTCCACATCTGCCCTCCCTGCGGTGGCCCTGCTGGCCCCCAGAACACTGTTAGGGGCCCACTCTGGCCCTTTCCCCTCGCCCCCCGCTATGTGGAGCCACATGGTCCCAGCCCCAGCACTGGCCCTGAAACCCCTGGCCGTGGCCCAGCCGGCCTGGCTAGGACGCCATGTAGGGCAGTGACTCCTGAGGACAGAACCTGCATCTTGGTCACCCTCAGGGATGCCTGGCACACAGTTGGCACTCAGTACATGTCCAGTGAATGAGCGCCACTTGGTGGACATGCAGCAGAGGCAGCACGTACCAAGCCGTCCCCTGGCTGGAACAAGGGCCCAGGTGGGGCCTGGGGTGCTTGCCCTGGTGTCCACCCAACTTGACCCCTGGCCTGGCCCAGAGTCAAAACCAGCTGGCATTCCAGGGCCACAGACCCAAGACCCTGAAGTCCACCCTGGCCGTCTCCATCAAGCATCTCCTGTTTGTCCAGAGCTGTGAGCCCAGGGCAGGTGAAGGAGGCCAAGCCACAGCCCTGCCCTGGGCCCAGGCCGGAGCACGAGCGGGGTGGGCAGCAGAGGGAGAAACAGATGTGGTCTCTAAATGGAGTTGTGCACTGAGGAACTCGGATGGCACCAAGGTGCCCGGGGAGCCGGTGTGGACTCTAGAACGGGGCAGTGCCATGCCAAGGAGGGTGCTGTGCTGAAGAGCAGCTCCCTGCCTCCCATGAGGGAAACCGAGGCCGGGGCAATCCCAGAGGAGGTTGCTGCAGCATTAGGGGACCGGCTGTGACTCTTACCAACCCTGTGGCCCAGGGAGGACTCTGGCCTCCGGGCAGGGCTGGGTGAGGAGTGAGAAGATGGGGTGCACACTGCCATCTGCTGCCCACGCAGTGGGGCGTGCACTCCCAGGCGCCACGTGGTAGGACCTGCTTTGGATGCAGCTCCTGGGTTCACAAACTTTGAATTTGGGACCCGGGAGGAGGTGACTGCTCCCTTCCCTCAGTGATGACAACCACCAGGGCCCCGCTGGGTGGCCCCTTCAGCTGGTGGGACTGCAGGGAATGGGTGGGCCACTGGCCGTCTTGCTGCCAGCTGGGCCCTGCTCCTGCCCCCATGGAAACCCCAAGTCACACCTTTCAGGGTCAGATCCCAGATCCTGCATCTCGGGGCTAGAAAGGGACCCCTCCAAGAAACCCAGCATGTCCCTGGGACTCCACCCCAACCTCTTGTTTCCTGCCAGGAGGTAAACACCAGACTTCCCTATCCCCAGTGTCCGGATAAGGAAACAGTCTCAACTATCTTGTTAGTTGTCTACTTACATCTCTGTTGTGTCCCAGAGGGTCTGCACCTGGGGCGCACTTGCCAGGGACCAGGCTGGAACCCAGATCCTGGGCCCCGTTGCAATGCCTGAATTGTAGGCCAGCTGCTGCCCGAGACTCCCACATGGGCACCCCGAGGCCCACTCACTCACCAGGGGACCTCACAGGATTCCTTGGGACTCCAGGGTCCCTAAGAACCCCATTTCTGGGGCAGGGACTCCCCAGGGGCCGTGGGACAGCCAGCAGCATCATCGGTTCACTGGGCAGATGGTGGTGGCTCACCGGCCCCGAGTACCCAGGTACTGGGCCAGGCACAGAAGGCAGGAGCCTCCCTGAGTCCCGCCTCCCTACAGCCCCACAGCCCTGCCCCACCCACCCCTGTCAAATGGGACTCTTTGGGGTCGACACCCAGGGATCCCAGTTTTTATGATCTCCCACCTGAGTGGGAACATGGGCCAACGTGATGGGGCAGGTGTGGCTGGGACACAGATTCGCTGAAGCCAGATCCACTGATGCGAAATAAGCCCTTTGGAGCAGGATGGAGGGGGTGGGTCATGGGGACAGGAGATGGTAAGGCACCCACACTCCGGGGGTCCGCTCTGCAGCAACTCTGAGACCCACCTGCCTGTGACCATCAGCCTTTCCCTGGCCAGAAGCAGGGAGCAGCGTCTAGGCTGGGCCCAGCCCTGCAGCCCTAGGGCCTCACTGGGAACACAAGGTCTCGGGCTAAACTAGCTGGAGCCCCTCGGCCAAGCTCAGGAACCCTCGGGCAGCACCGGGAGCTGCTGGAGGCAGCGCCTCATCTTCCTTCCACCTGTCTAGGCCCCAGAAGGCTGCAGCCGGGGAGGGGGCTGGGCATCTCAAGGGGGACCGGCTCTGTCGAGCAGAGTCCTGGGACAGGAGGCCAGAGCTTTCACTGAGAGCACAACACCCCCAGCTTTCACGACACCTCCCACAGCCTTCCCGCCTGAGCCTCTCAGACTCCCTGTGTAGGGGGCTTATTATGGTTCTGCTTTACAGGGGAAGAAACTGAGGGCCCAGGAGGTCACGCTGTGGCTGAAGCTGCAGGGACTCTAAGGCTGACCCCGGGGTGGGGACGGGTTTGGAATTTCCTGTTCCTCCTCACCTTTGAGAGGTGTCCTGGCTGGGCTGTGCCAGGCTGGGAAGTGTCTCCGGAGGCGCCACACCCACCCGCACCTGGTATTTTTATTCCCAGGTGGGTCTGATGCCAGGAGGATGTGGTTAAGCTCGAGGCCCTGCTGTCTCCTTCCATGCCCGGGGTCAATGGATCCTTATCTGGCAAGATCTTATCTGTGTGTCCTTGAGAGACTCTGGAGCTGGCTCCTGGAGGTACCGGGAGGCCCAGGTGGGTAATCACGGGTGCCAAGAACTGGCCTGTGGGAGGGGGGCCTCCACCTTGGGACCCCACCCGAGAGTCCCCTGTCCCCAGGACTACTTCTCAACCATGCCTTCCCCTTGCCCTGCTCCTTGCTCCCTGCTGGGAGGCACAGGCAGCGTGCTAGGAAGCTCGAAAGAGAAGGCCAAAGCAGAGCAGGGCATCCTCCAGGGTCCAAGGGGAGAGGCTTCAGACCTCACACAAACTGGTGGGAGCTTCCTAGCAGCCAAGGCAAAGAGGAAAGAAGTTGAAGGAAGGTGGAAGTGGTGTAAGAGACATGTCTGACGGATGGACCCCAGGATGCTCCCTGGAAGTTGTCTGAGCCATCCTTGGGACATAGCAGGACTCAGTACATTCATTGAACAAGCAAGGCACTCATTGCTATGTTTTTAAGGCACCTACTTGAAGTGAATTCACAGCCTGGTTCCCAGTCTCCTGGGAACCCCGCCCCACGGACAGGTGCTGGCTCTTCCCTGTCGCCTGCATTGTTACCGGCTGTGTTCCACATGGTGCAAACTTATTCCCTAATTGACCCATGGGGTATGCTGGAGCCCTAGGGCTGACTACAGGGTCTGCAGGGGATGGTTGTCCTGGGAGCCCCGCAGCTCAGGTCAGCTTGGCACTTTCTGGAAAATCAGTCGCCTCTGGGGGGCAGCACAGTGACACTGGGAAAAGCCGGACGTGACTTCGGGGACCTGGGCTTGGATCCAGGATCCAGCCCCTGCCGCTTCAGCAGTGGAGTGATGGGGGCCACGTCACTTCCGCCCCAAGCCTCAGTGTCTCCCTGCACCCCTCCACCCCCTATAAAGTGGGACTGAGAGTGTTCTGAGCCAGGCTCCCGGTGAGGCGGGGGTGGGGAGGGCAGGACAAACGGGACAGCATCCTTGCTCCTGGCCCCTTTTCACCTCTGACGCTGAAGTTAAACATTCAACAAATTATGAGAAAATAAAGCAACAGTTTAAAAATAGGAGAAAACGTATCCCAAAAGAATGTTCTATGATTTCCAGCTGGGTCACTTTTGGCAGACTCCGGCAGGGAGGAGCAGGGCAGGGCCAGGGCATGGCTCGGGGAAGGGGGAAGCTCTCTCCCTAAGCCCCCCACCCCAGCCTCTGCCCTGTCCTCAGGCAACCAGGAGCAGGCACAGCTGCCTCGCTTCCCCTGGGAGAACACAGGCTCCTTCAACTTCCCCACCAAAGACATCCAGAGGCCTCCAGCTGGCCCCCTCCCCTCATTCCCCCAGCTTTGGGGTCTGGGCAGAGTGGGGCTGGAGTCCACCTTCCGGCCACTGGGAGGACAGGAGACTGTCCCAAGGGACCTCTTTCACTTAGAAGGCGCAGGAATCCCTTCCTAGAACGGGACCTGTGTTTGTTTCCAACGGCTGCTGCAATCAATGCCTGCAAACTTACAGGCTGGAAATGGCACAGGCGGATTCTCCTGACAGTCCTGGAAGTCAGAAATGCCACTCATCAGCTGGGCGCGGAGGCTCACACCTGTAATCCTAGCACTCTGGAAGGCCGAGGTGGGCGGATCACTTGAGGTCAGGAGTTCAAGACCAGCCTGGCCAACATGGCAAAACCTCGTCTCAGCCGGATGCAATGGCTCACTCCTGTAATCCTAGCACTTTCGGAGGCCAAGGCAGGCAGATCATGAGGTCAAGAGTTTGAGACCAGCCTGGCCAACATGGTGAAACACTGTCTCTACTAAAAATACAAAACATTAGCTGGGCGTGGTGGTGTGCACCTGTCATCCCAGCAGCTCAGGAGGCTGAGGCAGGAGAATTACTTGAACCTGGGAGGTGGAGGTTGCAGTGAGCCAAGATCATGCCACAGCACTCCAGCCTGAGTGACAGAGCAAGACTCTGTCTCACAAAAAGAAAAATTAAAAAAAAGAAAAGAAAGAAAGAAAAGAAATAAAGGAATGCCACTCATCTAGAATCAAGATGTCTAAAGGGTTGCATTTCTCCTGGAGACTCTAGGAGAATCCAAGCCTTGCCTTTTCCGGCTTCCAGGGGAGGCTTGTGCTCCTTGGCTTGTGGCCCCTTCCTCCATCTTCAAAGTCAGCAGCACTGTCTCTCCTGGGAAGATTTTCCTCTCTCTCCCTCTCCCTCTCTCCTCTCTTCCCCCCTCCCAACCTCTCTTCTCTGTCTCCGTCTCTTCTCTCTCTCTCTCCTCTCCTCTCTCCTCTCTCTCTCTCTCTCCCTCTCTCTCTCTCTCTCTCTCTCTCCCTCTCTCCTCTCTCTCCCTCTCTCCTCTCTCTCTCCCCTCTCTCCTCTCTCTCTCCTTCTCCTCTCTCTCTCTCTCTCCCCCTCCTCCTCTCTCTCTCTCTCTCTCCCCTTCTCCTCTATGCCTCTCTCCCCCCTTCTCCTCTATCACTCTCTCTCCCCCTCTCTTCTCTCTCTCCTCTCTCTCTCCCCCCTCTTCTCTCTCTCTCCCCATCTCTTCTCTCCTCTCTCTCCCCCTTTCTCCTCTATCCCTCTCTCTCCCCCTCTCCTCTATCCCCTCTCTCTCCCCCTCTCCTCTATCCCTCTCTCTCCCCCCTCCTCTATCCCTCTCTCTCCCCCCTCCTCTATCCCTCTTTCTCCCTCTCTCCTCTCCCTCTCTCCTCTCTCCCTCTCTCCTCTCTCTCTCCCTCTCTCTCCCCACTCTCTTCTCTCTCTCTCCCTCACTCCTCTCTCTCTCCCTCTCTCCTCTCTCTCCCTCTCTCCTCTCTCTCCCTCTCTCCTCTCTCTCCCTCTCTCCTCTCTCTCTCCCCTCTCTCTCTCTCCCTCTCCTTCTCCTCTCTCTCTCCCCCTCCTCCTCTATCTCTCTCTCTCCCCTTCTCCTCTATCCCTCTCTCCCCCCTTCTCCTCTATCCCTCTCTCTCCCCCTCTTTTCTCTCTCTCCTCTCTCTCTCCCCCCTTCTCTCTCTCTCCCCATCTCTTCTCTCCCTCTCTCCCCCCTTCTCCTCTATCCCTCTCTCTCCCCCTCTCCTCTATCCCTCTCTCTCCCCCTCTCCTCTATCCCTCTTTCTCCCCCTCTCCTCTCTCTTTCTCTCCTCTATCCCTCTCTCCCACCCTTCTCCTCTATCCCTCTCTTTCCCCTCCTTCTCTCTCTCCCCCTCTCCTCTCTCCTCTCTCTCTCTCTCTCTCTCTCCCCCTCTCCTCTCTCCTCTCTCTCTCTCTCTCTCTCTCTCTCCCCTCTGCTTCTTCTTGTCACATCTTTTCTGTGACTCCCTCCTGCCTCCCTCTTACAGGAACCTCAAGGTTACTCAGGACCGTCTGGGATCATCTCCACCTCAGAATCCTTGCTTCGTGACATCGGCAGAGTGTCTTTGGCCACGGAAGGGAACATGTTCATAGGTCCTGGGCACTCAGATGTGGACGCCTTTGGTGGGGGGTTCCATTATTTGGTTGACCACCGACCTGGTACACAGTCGGTGCCCCTGGGATTTGTTATAGTAGGGAGCACTGGCTGCAGCAGGAGCCTGACCCTCGCGGGAGTGTCTAGCCAGCCTTGGTGCCAGTTTCACAATTTGGCTCTCTGGGGCACAGAGGCTCGGCAAGGCCACAGCGCTTGGCCAGAGGAACACAGTCACCCAGCGGAGAGCCAAGACTCAGCCCAGACGCCCCGGACCCCAGGGCCTTTCCTGGGTGCCCTCAGCACCCCCCCCCACCCTGTGAGGATGTCTGCCCAGGCTCCGGATGCCCCCCAGGGCCTTGGACCACCAGGGATTGTGCCTCAGGGACAGGGTGACCCTGCAGTGCTGGACGTTTGAGATGGCCTTTCCCCCAGAAGCCTCAGTCGCTCTCGATACAGTGTGAAGAGCTGGGCTGTGGGGTCAGGCGGAGAGACCGGGGTTAAAATCTGGATTCTGGCACCCACGGGCAGAGCAACGAGGACCAGGCCGAGAAACGGCTTCCTCGCTCTACACGCCCCGACGGCCCCTGCCTTAGAGGGAGTGGGGGATGAAATGTAGCAATGTCCCCGGTACGTGGAGAAGCCTCCTCAGGCAGGCCAGCGGATCACGCAGCTCGCCAGGAAGGTTTCGCATATAATGCACCTTCTATTTTAGTGCCCCGGGGTCTTGCTGCAAAGTTGTGCAACAGGAAATGCGAGGGACGCGACACTCACTCCACTAAGCGGGACAGGGCCCGGCCCACCGCCAGGGGGCAGCATCGCGTCTCCCGGCGGAGCCTTCCCGGGAGCCCCGCGGGGGCCGCTCCCCAGAGGACAGAGCTCCGGGTTCATCGGGGACGGGGCACCGAGAAAGCCTGCCTGGCCCTTCCAGACGCACGTCCTTGTTCTTACAAACCTAAGGAAGAGTGGACTCCCGGGATTAACTCAGCGCCATGAAACCCTGGCCCTGAGGGGCGGACCTCCCAGCCTGGGTCAGGCCAAGGACATCTGAGCGGCCCCACCGTGAACCCCTGTGAGCCCCGGGAGCCAGCAGTGGCCTCGAGTCTGTGCCCACCTCCTTTCGGGGTCCCTCTTCCCTGGCTGGCCGTCCTGGAGCCCCTCCTCCCCTGCCTCTCCATCTTGGCCTCCTGGGCCGGCTCCCACCCCCTGGTTCCCATGCTTCCTCCCCCGGAGAGAGACCCAGAGGCGCCACCACCGGGTGGGTTGAGCCTTGGGGTGACCAAGTCCCAGTGCCACGGTTAGCCCCAGGGCTCCTTCACTTCACCCACAGGCGCCTTTCCCTGCAGTTCACGGAGACACAGGGTGACACACGTGCCCGCACACTCGTGTATACACGCACGCAGGCACAACTACTGCTCACATGCACATAAGTGCAATATGTACTCACACGAACATGAATGCAATGGGAACACGCTTCCACTCCAGCTCACAGACACCCACATGCACACACTCCACCACACGTGCATACACACATACAGGTACACACTCCTCCAGGGCTCTTAGGAAAGGTTCTCTGTTTTGTTACCAAGCTCCCAGGAGAGCTGCCCCTCCCTGCTAGCTCCAGGGCCTGTCACCAGCCATCCAGCTCTTGCCTGGAGTGAGTCCTCCCTCCTCAGCGTGAGTCCTCCCTGCTCAGGGTGAGACCTTCCTCCTCAGGGTAAATCCTTCCTCCTAGGGGTGAGTTCCTCTCCTGGGGTGAGTCCTCCCTCCTGAGGTAAGTCCTCCCTTCTCAGGGTGAGTCCTCCCTCTTCAGGCTGAGTCCTCCCTCCTGGGGTGAGTCCTCCCTCAGGTCCACCTCCTCTCCCCAGCTGGCTTCCATGGGGCCTCTTCAGTGGTTCCAGCTGGCGTGTGCCAGCCCCCCGGGAGGGCCAGGCTCTTTCTCAACCTTTTCCTCAGCTGCCGGGGCTGTGGGGGATGCACCAGCTGCACAGACGGGGTGGCATTGCCCAATCCCACCCCCCAGAAACGTCTGTGCACCCGCCCCTGCCCCAGCGCTGCAGCCTCAGTGTAGGTGTGGCCAGCACAGGGCCTGCAAGCACTGAGCTCTGAAGCCCCGACCTGCAGCAAAGTGCCATGGGGCAGGGGGACATGAATTTGAAGCCCTGTGGCATCAGTAGGGAAATGTTGGGGGTACACAGGTGGGGTCCTCCTGCTGCCCCGGAGCGGGGCCCACCGTGGCCTGCAGCAGCCACAGGTGCAGGGGGTGAGGGAGGCTGTCAGAGGCTATCAGTGCCCAAGCTGCCTTCTGCTTGGGGACAGCCCTCAGACGAGTCCCTAGGAGCTCGGTGCTGCTCAGTGAGGGCCTGGGCCGGGGTTCAGGGCTGCTCCTTGGCTCTGCCCATCAGCAGCGTGACACAGGCAGGCAGGGCCGCTCAGGGCTCCAGACTTTTCAAGGTGCAGTGTGGCAGGACAGCCTCCCTGGGGCGTTCTGAGGACTCGGAGGCTGCCTCTGAAGCTCCTACTCACCGTTCACTCCAGTACATGAGGTTAGGGTCAGGTTGGGTAATCAGTGAGACACCAACCCCCTACCACCCCTAGGAAGGTGGGGAGGGGCAAGTCCTGGCTTCCTACAGCATCCTGGCTTTTCAGGACCCCCAGGGGCACTACCCACCTTCTGTCAAAAACAAAATGATCTACTTGCCCTACAAGAAATAAAGCTGGGGTGACCCAGAGAGGCTGGGCTCAGCCTGGGAGAGGGGGTGTCCCAAGAGAAGGAGGAGGGTAAAGGGCTGAGGCCTCTGGGGAGGGGGTCACCGGGAGTCACCGAGAGGCAGCAGGACCAAGAGGGGAGGCTCTGGGCATCCTGCCGAGAGCACCACAGGTTGAAAAACCCTACCCAAGGCCTTTGATCCCCCGCCGGGGAGAGATTGGATATCCCTTGAACCCCAGGAGGAACCAGGCCTGGGGCTGGATTTTATTCTGTGGAGACAAGCGAAGCATTGTGACATCCACAGAGTGAGTCCTGGGGAGTGGAGCTGTCCAGTCTGGGGCTCGTGGGCCTGCATCACGCCACTTGTGGGTGGGTCTGTGTCACGCAGCTCATGGGACACAGCCAGGACACCCCGAGGAAGGCTGAGGCTGGATAGCCAGGACCCCGTGCCCTCGCTGGCTTCACAGTCCAACTGGGAGATGAGAAAAATGAAAATCAAGGGCCAGGGCTGGTGGCACGAGGACCCCAGGGCTTCCTGGCAGCTGGATTTCAGCCATGGGAGGAGGGAACAGTGCGTTTCTGGGTAGTGAGGGGCACAGTACAGACAAGGTCTGGAGGCTGGAAAGTTCGGGGTGTGCCCCGGGACTGGGGAGCAGGCAGGGGTGGTGCAAAGTGGGTATTGGCACCCCCACACCCACCCAAGGCAGGACTCGGCTCGAGCCGCGCCTTCTGGATCATGGGGGTGCGGAAAGCGGGGCCGTGCTGTGCGCGGGGTCGGTGTGGGATCTGTGCCTTTAGGAGAAGTTGGTTGGCTCCGCAGCTGCCCCTTCCAGGGACTCAGGCACCTCTCGTGTCGCCATCCTCCTCCCCACTTTCTCTAAGTGGCTAAAGAGCAGGGGTGGGGAGTGTCTCAGGCCAGTGTGGGGGCCCAGGGCACAGCTCCAGCGGGAATGGACCCTCAGAGCCTCCAGGCTGCAGCAGGCAAGGCTTGGAGGAGGTGAGAAGGAGCAGGGTAACGAACGTCCCAGGAAGCCCATTCCCGGAACAGCGTCCTTGGGTTGGTTCTGGGAACTGGGGACACCAGGAAGGCCCAGGGGAGTGAGGCTGCTGGGAATGGCCTGGGGAAGGCCGCGAGGTGGGTCAGGGGTGGAACTGGGTGTTCTCAGAGGGCCCCTGAAGCCCACTGGCCTTCAGTGCCGGGCAAGCAGGAAGGAAACCCACAGGAACCACCGTTCCTCCAGCTGGGACCCGGCTCCCCTTGCCCCGCGTGAGCAAGTGCTGGGGAGAACGGAGGTCCCAGGGGTGCTCTGTGGGATTTTAGCCTGGGCAGGTGTTACAGGCTGAATTTCACCCACCCATGCCCCATGTTCATATGCTGAAGTCGTAACCCCAGGACTCAGAACGTGACCCTGTTTGGAAATAGGAGCGTGGCAGATGTGATTAGTGAAGATGAGGGAACAGGGTGGCCCCTCATCTGATCTGCCTGGGGTTCTTCTTCTAGAATGGGGAACCGCAGGCATGTACATAGGTGAACATGGCAGGGAGACGGGTTCTACTGCCGCAGGCCAAGGAGCCTGCAGAAGCCAGCAGAGCTGCTGGGCACTGACCCTCCCGCCGCCCTAATCCTGGGCCCTCAGCTTCCAGCTCTGAGCGTGCATGTGTTTCTGTGGTTTACGCCCCTCCGTGGATGGCACTTAGTTGCAGCGGTCCTAGAATGCAGACCCTGCAGATGCAGGGAACCTGCCTGTTAACTCTGGTTACCCCAGGCCTGTGAGAAAAAAGGCCGGGTGGGGGGCAGAAGGGGCCCGTTCGTTGGAGCTCACCCTCTCGGAGAGCCCTCAGCAGGTTGGAGCAGCCCTCCCTCCTGAGCACAGCCCAGCAGCCTCCCCCAGCTGTCCAAGACCCCCTCCATGTCATACCCCATGTAATGCCCCTAGGGCATTATTCTCTTGAGCCGGCCTGCAAGGAGTCCAGCCCACGGAATCTCCAAGATGAACAGGCTCAGTGCATGGATGAGTGGGGTGAGCTTGGGCTCTGGAGTTCCCAAACCCGTGTGCCCATGGTGGAGTTGGCTCCACCCCGGGAGGACTTGCCCCCTGTACCCTTGGGCCCCCTGGCCTGGTAGCACTGTCCTTCGGTCTGTCTGCCCCCAGGGAAAGCTGGTGCTTCCTGGGGAGTGGCCATCATTCTGTGAAGCTGTGTTTAATGGAGTTCTGTCCAGGAGAACCCAACTTCCTATTCTGACCAAGAATGTCTGTGGCCCCAGTGTCCCCTGATCAGCTGGGACACTTTGTGGAGGCCACATCTTTGGCGTGTCAGAGGCTGCCTCTGCCCCCACAAGCTCAGAGCCTCCCGGCTGCCTGGGAACATGTCGGCTGGGAACTGCCTGTGGGCCAGAGGGTATGGGATCCCAGAGAAAGCTGCAGTGGCCTGTTTGGATTAAGTCCCTACTGAGTCCCAGGCACTGGCTTGGTGCTTTCCAGGTGTCACTGGTTGAATTCTCCCAGCACCCAAAGGTGCAGGAACTATGACCACACCCATTTAACAGACGAGGAAACTGAGGCACAGCCACACAATGACCAGTAGAGTCCAAATCCAAACCCAGACAGTCTGGCTCCAGAGTTTGCACCCTTCACACTTTGCTATACTGCCTGAGAACCAGAGGAATCAACACAAAGGGGCCGTGAAGGATGCAGAGGAGTGTGTCAGGGGAAGAATGCAAGGAAGAACATTGTGCACCATGGGAAAAGCATCGGGTTGAGGCAGAGCGTGACCTGCTCCAGTTGTGGGGGCGGTGGTGGGTCTGGAAATGCATGTTTGAGTCACTGGGAGGGCTCTGCATGGCTGGATGGAACCCGTGAGGGAGGAGGCAGGGACATTAAATGGCTGAAGGGGTCACCAGCAGCCCAGCTGCAAAGGTTCCCCAAAGGCCCCCAAAGGCAGAGTTTTGACTTATTTCTGGGACAACGCGGCCCCAGCAGAGGACCATAACAGATCTGGGTTCATGAAATGCAGCTGGAGCCAGAACAGGGAGGAAAGATTTGAGTTCAGAATACAGGTTCCGTGGAGACGCTGAACTGACCAGGCTCATCCCTCAGCAGGATGGGTCTGGATTCGGGAAACCCACACCCTCCTGATCTCCCTTTCTCTCCAACTGCTCTGGGCCTCAGATTTCTCTCCTGCAACAGGTGCTCTCTAGGTGGACTCATGGGTCCTGTGGCTTGAACACTTCTAGACATTCATGGTTCCCAAATTCATATCTCCACCCTCTCCCCTGATCACCGGCCCAGCCTCCAGTGTCTGCTCCACAGCTCTGTCTGGGTGCCTCAGAGGCCTCTCCAGTCCATCCCGCTGATACGGAGCCCTGAGGTCCCTGCCAGAGCTGCTCCTGACCATCTCCCTTCCTGAGGACTGAAGCTCGGGCCATCAATGGCTGCAACCAAGAATCTGGGGTTCACCCTTGCCCTCTTTTTCTCACGCTCTCAGTGAATCCAAGCAGATCAACGACAGGCCCCTTCTCATGCTCCTGTGCCATGCCCCAGGTTGGTGTGGGCAGCAGGCAGCTGGAGGACGAGGCCACACTGGCTCCAGCCACCTTGGATTGGAGGTCTCCACAGGGCAGCCAAGCAGGCCAGTCCAGCAACAACAGAAGAGACGGTCTGGGGCTTGGCAGCGGGCGACTGGCTTGGGGAGAGGAAAGTGAGAGGCAAGCGCCATCCTTCCTCATGGCTCCCCCTGGGGCCACACTTCATCCCCCAGCCCCTCACTGACCGAAGCCACACCCCCAGCCCTGGGTCAACCCCAGGTGTCACTGGGGGTGAGCAGAGGGAAGAGGATCAAGCTGGGAGGGATGGAGATGTGTCCAGCTCTTGCCTTCAGTAGAGACCATGAGACCCTCCAGCCCAGCCTGCTGAACTTCCTTGCCTCCCAACACCACATGCTAAGCTCAGAGCTCTGCTCCAGTGGCCCGGAATGCCCCTCTGTTCCTCCCAAGCTGCAGACTCACAGATCTGCTTCCTTCCTCTGCATGAGATTCCCCACCCCACCTGTTCTTGGCTTTGCTGACACTGCCCCATCCTTCACTCTCAGCTGGCATGTAGCTTCCTCAGAGAGGGTCTCCCAATTCCTTGTCACATGCTCCCTCTGCTTCTCCTTCTTCATGTTCCACACTTGCAATTTCTCAACACTCCCTTCCCCTTCTGTCAGCCCCACTGTTGGCAGAGTCTGTCCTTCTTGTCACTGGGTCCACAGCAGCAGATCCAAAAGGATCTGGTACCCAAATCAGACCCAAAGGGTCTGATACGTGCTAGGCGTGCAGTAAATCTTTAATGAATTGATGGATGGATGAATGGATGGTTGTATGAATGGATGGGTGGATAGATGGGTAGATGAATGGATGGATGGTGGATGGATGGATGGATGAATGGGAGGATGGGAGAATGGGCGGGTGGATGTATGGTTGAGTATGTGGATGGATGGGTGAGTGGGTGCATGGATGGATAGGTGGATGGATGGATAGGTGGATGGATGGATGAGTGGATGGATGGATGGATGGATGGATAGATGGGTGGGTGAATGGATAAATGGGTGGGTGGATGGATGGATGGATGGATGGATTGTAGGATGGGTGGGTGGATGTATGGTTGAGTAGGTGGATGGATGGGTGGGTGGGTGGATGGATGGGTGGATGGATGGATGGATGGATGGATGGATGGATGGATGGATGGTGGTTGGTGGGTGGATGGATGGGGATGGATGGATGGATGGATGGAATGGATGGATTATGGATGGATGCATGGGGGGGTGGATATTGGTGGGTGGATGGATGGATGGATGGATGGTGGATGGATGGATGGATGGATGGATATATGAGTGGGGTGGATGGGTGGATGGATGGATGGATGGATGGATGGATGCATGGGGGTAGGTGGATATATGAGTGGGTGGATGGATGGATGGATGGATGGATGCATGGGTGGGTAGGTGGATATATGAGTGGGTGGATGGATGGATGGATGGATGGATGTATGGGTGGGTAGGTGGATATATGGGTGGGTGGGTGGATGGATGGATGGATGGATGGATGGATGGATGGATGGATGGATGATTTCAGTGGGTGGATGCATGGAGGGTAATTCACCGCTGGTCTCACTCCTTATCACCTCATCCGGGAGAGGCTGGAGGTACTATTGCCATAGTTATTAATTCAGGAGATACTCTCATCTGAATGACCCTTTTGGCCAGAAGTATCCAGACTGGCACAGGCTGCTGCATTTGTTCAATCATACTCCAGCAATTTCCCTGCCAGCTGCACAGTGTGGGATTTTTGTCACTACTTGTCCCCTGACTTAGAAATCCTGAAAAGCAATGGAGTCATCCCCAACCCTGCAGGACAGGGGCCTCCCAGACTACAGTAGACATCCCAGATGGCACTGTCATGTGCCCCCAGGTGCCCTGGGCAGCCTACTCCAGATGTGCCAGCCTGAGAAGGGAGCCTTGCCTTGCCGGCCCATGGCTCTGGGACAGATTTCTAAACTCGGCTCTGAGAAAAAATAAACTTATGACAGAGTTTATCTGAAGGAGGAAGCAGCAATAAAGCGTGACACCCAGAGAGCAATGAACAGAGAGCTCCAAGACAGACACGAAACAGGTACCGACAAATGTGGAACGCATTATTTAAAATTCCCCGAGCCGACAGATCGGACAGCATAGCGGGCCAGACGCCGGTTCGAGGAGATGAAAAGAGTTCATTTCCTTCCTCCAGATAAACACGCTAGCAGCCAGATCTCTCTGTGATGATAAATGGCTTCCTCCTGCCATCAGTGGGGTTGCGGGGGGTGGGTCACACCTCATGGCTGGCTGGAACCTGTGGCCATCAAAGGCAGGAGAAAGGCAGCCATGGGGAGATGCTCCCATGTTGGAATTCCCACAATCCCGGCCTGTCCTCCAGGGGCAGAATGCTGCTTATCTCATCCCAGGGCCCCCACAACTATCAAAATACAGGAAGACACAGAATGAACTGAGGGATGTAGCTATGGCCTCCTGCTCTTCCCAGGGCTGTGGGATTTAAGGGCCTCCCACCACAAGCTGGATTCTAGAAGGGAAGGAGCCAAAGGCAGGAGAGGAGTCGGCCTGTTCACTCCCATGGGGCGCAAGGATGGTGCCAGCCCCTTCTTCTGGAAGTCAGGACCTAGCCCCATCTTTAGCCTTCCTGCTCCCCAGGAACGTGGACGGGTTTTGGTTGAAATCTGCATCTCCTGGCTGGTGGGAAGATGGTCACCCCATATAAGACAAGCATCACTGCCCAGCCCCAGGGCTGTTTCAGGAGGAAATTGGTCTTAAGGATAACAGGAGCCTGGAGCAGTCCACCCCGGCAGTGCTCTCAAACAAAGTCCAAACAAAGCTATTTATAAATGGCCAAATTGCTGGCATCTGCACTGACTCCTGGGGCTGGAGGGGAGGAAGGAGATGGAGCCCCAGCTTGCGGCTTGCAGTGATCCATTTGCTGCCTCTGTCCGTCCTTAACATCCAAGATGCATTTGTGGTTTCCTGTGCCCAACACTCTCCTGGGGGCGGGCAGGAGGACGCAGGAGAGTAGCTGCAGGACCGCAGAAGAGAAGTCCTAAGGAAAGCCGAGGTCCCTTCCCAGGGGCTAGCATTCAGTCTGCAGGGTCCTCGGTCCTCACTCCCCGCTAAGAGGTATCCCCTCAGTGTGGCTTCCCGCTCTGTGTAGAGTATATGTGGGGAAACCACAGAAAGGAATGAAGCCCTGATAGCTGCTGTACGATGGATGCCCCTGGAACTAGTGTGCAGAAAGGAGCCAGACAAAAACCGCCACATATTGCATGATTTCATTTGTATGAAATATCCAAAAATTTAGCCAGACGTGGTGGCACATGCCTGTAATCCCAGCTACTCGGGAGGCTGAGGCAGGAGAAACGCTTGAACCTGGGAGGTGGAGGTTGCAGTAAGCTGAGATCTCACCACTGCACTCCAGCCTGGGTGACAGAGTGAGACTCCATCTCAAAAAAAGAAAAAAAGAGGCCGGGTGCGGTGGCTCACGACTGTAATCTCCGCACTTTGGGAGGCCGAGGTGGGCGGATCACGAGGTCAGGAGTTCGAGACCAACCTGACCAACATGGTGAAACTCCGTCTCTACTAAAAAAAAAAATACAAAAATTAGCTGGGTGTGGTGGCACATGCCTATAGTCCCAGCTAGTTGGGAGGCTGAGGCAGGAGAATTGTTTGAACCTGGGAGGTGGAGGTTGCAGTAAGGCAAGGTTGCATCATTGCACTCCAGCTTGGGTGACAGAGCAATACTCCATCTCAAAAAAAAAAAAAAAAAAAGAAAAAAGAAAAAAGAAAAAAAAATGTCCAGAACAGGCCAATCCACAGAGACAGGACTCACAGTGTTGACTGTCAGTGTGTGGGACTGTGGCGGTGGGATGGGGAGTGACTACTTGACCGGGAGGGGCTTCCTTTGGGGTGGTGAAGATGTTTTGGAACTTAGATAGAGGTGTTTGCACAACATTGTGGTCGCGCTGAGTGCCGTGGAACTGTGCACTGTAAAATGATTAATTTTGTCATGTGAATTTCACTTCCATGTTCTAGAAAACTGCATCTGGGATCAGCAGGGTCTCTCAGGAGGACCTGCGTGGGACGTCCGGCTCCTCGGCTCGGGCAGGTAGCCCACATGTACAGGCCTGTCAGGAGTGAGGCACGGACGGCCAAGCCTTCGACATCAGCCCCTCCTTCAGCAAATCCTAGCGTCAGCATCCTAAGCTCAGGTCATGGGACCTCCAGGGACTTCTGGACTCGAACTCAGCTCCACCGCTGTGGGTAACTGGGTCGAATGACTAAACTTCAGGAGCCTCAGTCTCCCCATCTATAAAATGGAAGCCACAGATGCAATGTCTGGAAAGCACGTAGCCCAGCCCCAGCACCAAGCCATGGTGGAGACACAGGGCCATTACCATCGCCTTGTTCCTGGCGATGCTTCTGATTTGGGTCCATCCCTCTCCCGTCCTGTCACACTGCCAGCTTCCCAGAGACAGAGGTGTGCCTGTCCTGCTTTGCTGACCCCTGCAGCCAGGCTTCCCAGATGCCAGGCAGGACAGGTTGTCAGCATCTCCTGGGAGCCCCTTCTGCAAAGTCGGATTCCTCGGCTCTCCGGCCAGACATTCAGCATCAGTGCACCTGGGTGCACGTGTGGGGGCTGGAGATCTGCATTTTAACAAGTGCCTCTAGTGACGTGAATGCAGAGCCCGGTTCAGGAACCTTCTCCCTTCCCTCCTGTAGTGATGTGGGAAGGAGGGCAAGACGTTGGCTTGGTTGGGCTTTGGGCATGCAGAGAGCTCACACCTGTCACCAGGGGTGGCTGCAGCAGGCACCAGGCCCCAGGAGACATTTTTTTGCCTTCACTTCCTCAACACCCAGCAGGATCCTGCCCTTCGTTCCAACAGGGAATGATCTGTAGGAAATTCAGAGGTATAAAAAGAAGGCTGTTAGGCTATTAAAGAAACTTGTCAGTCTTTTTTTTTTTTTTTTGAGATGGAGTTTCACTCTTGTTGCCCAGGCTGGAGTGCAGTGGCATGACCTCGGCTCACCGCAACCTCCGCCTCCTAGGTTCAAGCAATTCTCCTGCCTCAGCCTCCCGAGTAGTTGGAATTACAGGCATGCACCACTATGCCAGGCTAATTTTGTATTTTTAGTAGAGACAGGGTTTCTCCATGTTGATCAGGCTGGTCTTGAACTCCTGCTTGGGTGATCTGCCTGCCTTGGCCTCCCAAAGTGCTGGGATTACAGGCATAAGCCACCGCACCTGGCTTTTTTTTTTTTTTTAATTGAGACTGGGTCTCACTCTGTCACCCAGGCTGGAGTGCAATGGTGACATCATGGCTCACTGTAGCCTCAACCTCCTGGGCTCAGGTGAGCTTCCTGCCTCAGCCTCCCAAGTAGCTGGGACCACAGGCACATGCCACTACACCCAGCTAATTTTTGTAGTTTTTGTAGAGACTGGGTTTCGCCATGTTGGCCAGACTGGTCTTTAACTTCTGGGCTCCAGCAATCCTCCCGCCTTAGCCTGCAAAAGTGCTGGGTTTACAGGCGTGAGTCACAATACCCAGCCTAGTTTTTTTTAATATGAAAAAAGAAATGTTTGGAGCCTTCCCACTAAGGAACAATAAGATTAAGGGGTTTAAAAGAAATGGTTAGTGACATCCACATACTGCCCGAGGAGAAAATTCTGCTCGTGAGAAGAGCCAACATGAGGAGCTCTGTGAGGTCTGAGGTCACCCTTGTAACTGCACTCGGGGACTTTAAAGTCAGCGTTGACACAACTGTGACCATAACTCACCTGTTCCAGGTCCTTCTGTGCACTGCACACCCTCCTGTGCACCGCACACCCTCCTGTGTACTGCACACCCATCCTCCTTCTCAACGTTCCTAGCAGCTGTAGGAGATAAGAAGAGTGAAAGTAGCTAAGACAGAGTCTGTTTGTTCCACAAACTCTGGCATCTTTCCTCTTGGACACACACTAACCTGCGTGTCCCAGCCCCTGGCAGTTAGTGTGGCTGTAGCATGTGGGTGGAAATGGTTCAGGTATGACCCATGGGAAGCCCCCTGTCATCCTCCACGTCTGCCTCTTCCCTCGTCTACAGAGGACTCAGGGAGGACTCGGCCCTCTAAAAGAGCCAGAAGCTGGAAGGGATCTGGATCCCTGAATGACTTTGTGGAGCAGAGTCCCCTCCTTACCACCTGCCTCCATTGGATTGTGACATGAGAGACAAAGAATCTTCTTGTGTGAAACCATTGCCATTTTCGAGTTATTGATCACAGTAGGCATCTCTTAGCTACAATCAACTGCACTCTTACCATGAGTCAGACACAGCCCTGAGCACTTTTTGAGTATTGACGCACTTAATGCTCACAGGAGGGGAGAGGACAATGCAACCCCCACTTCCTTTGATCCAAGGTCACCCAGCCAGGCAGGGACAGTCCTGAGGTTGTACCTAGGTAGCCTATCCCTAGAGCCCCCTGTTGCAGAGGAGACAAATGAGACTCTTCCCAGGGTACCAGCTGGTAGTTCTGGGGGTGCAGGATTTGAACCCCTGGCTCCAGTGCCTCCAGAGTTCATGCTCCATGACCACTTTGCTATTCTGCAAAGGAGGGAGCCAGCAGGAGCAGTGTGAACCTGCACAGAGCCCCCAGTGCACCTGTCGTGGGGGTCTCAGAGTGGAGGCAGCCCCTTCCCACCCTCCTCTGGGCCAGCCTGGGTTCTCAATGGGGAAAATCATACTCCAAGCTGGGACGGAGGTGGGGGTCCCAGAGAGCCAGGCCCCTCTCCAGTGACAGCCCCATCAGCAGCAGCCTCACCCTACCGGCAGCACACACAGCCCGTTGCCCAAGGCCAGCAGGCCCTTCTCTCCAGGCGCTCTGGCAGGCGACCAGCCAGCACAGGCTGAGTCCCAGGCCAGTGTCTTCCTGAGTCCATGGCCTGGCCAGATGAGATGAGGACTCACCTGGACATCTTGACCACCAAACTCCCAGGGACCACGGCCCCTCATCCCTGTCAACATTCCCTTTATTGCCCTTCTCAGACACCACCTGGAACTGGCTTAAACAGCAACAGCATTTTTCGGATGCCAATTCAGCAGCCTGTGGGTCTCTCAGGAGCCTGGAACCAGGTCCCCCGGCAGGAGTCTCCCTGACCTCCAGTCCTGGCTTCTCTCTGTAGGCCGCCGCCGCCTCCACAGTGGCAGCTGCACACACACCTGCCTTGGGCTCGTGGCACTGTGGTCTGCTCTTCCCCGACATCCCCCAGACCCCTCCAGGCCTCAGGTCCAGCACCAGCTCTGAAAAGCCCCTGGGATACAGCCCCTTCCCCAAGAGCCACCTGGTCCTCCTTCACAGCCCCATCTTATTATCCCTCTATTTGCTGCTGTCTCCCTCAACCTTGCCTCTGCCACATGGGAGCCTTGCAAGGGCAGAGACCCTGTGTATCAGAGGCCCTGATGCCCACAGCACTTCGTCCCAGCACTGAGGGGCAGGGGATTGGCATGCACTGCATGGTCTAGAAGAGCAAACCCACCATGACTTTATGACCCTGATTACCACCTCCTTCTGTGGTGCAGGGCCTGGGAGCAGGGCTCTGAGCATGCCAGAGACAGACAGAGCCACACCTCAGCTGCCCAGTGGTTAGGGTGGGGTGGGGAGGTGGGGCCGCAGAAGGGAACACTCCGGGCTCCCTCCTCCTCCTCCCTGGGTGTGGCCTACCCCCACCCCGAACCCTGGCCCCTGCACAGGGCTGTCTTGGGCCATTCAGTGCAGGCGGCTGAGCCTCTGAGGATGGCTCGTGACTGCCCTGGGGCTCATCAAATGCCTGTTTCATGAAGCCTGCCTAACTTCATGCATTGTTTTATGTGCCTCTCAGGGTTGGGGCAGCTGCCCGGGACAGAGATGCCACCAGGGTCCCAGCCACTGGGAATGGGGCCGTCTGATTCTCCTGCAGCCCCTGCTTACTCTGGTCCTGGCATTCAGCAGGAAGGAGGCTCAGGGATCAGTGCCCAGGTGGAGCATGGTCTCCAGGGTCCCAAGAACATGGGGCGACTAAGGTAGCCCAGGACATGGTCCTTGGAGTTGCCCTTCCTTGTGGACCAGCATCCCCGGTCACTGCCACGTCCTCTGGGAGCCTCTCTGACAGCCCTAGCCATAGCCTTCCTGTCCTGCTCTCTGTGCTTGGATGAAGGACTTGACCCCAGTTAGTCAAGTCCTTCATCCTTGACTCCCAGACCAGCAGTGCTCTCGGCTGGCACACCTGGCCTGAGCTGTGGGGCCCTCTGCTCACAATGCCCCCCACCCATCTGCACAGGGTGGGCTCCTCGGGGTCAAGGTCACCTGGTGGAGATGCCCCCTCCCCATCCACCTCTTGCTTCTCATGCCACAACTCCACATTTAGGGCCTCACTCACTTGTGGAAAGGACCCTGATGAGGCTGTGGTGGCCAGGTCCCTCCTCTGCCAAGTGGTTTGAAATCCAAGTGACTGGGGTGCCCACTGGGGTTCCCTCCATTTCCATCTGATTCTATTTCCTAGAAGAAACAATGTGCATGACAGCCAAAGAAGACAAATGACCACAAAATCAGAAATGTGTTGTTTCTGCTGGGTTTTTTCTTCTCTTAGAATTTCAGGGGAAGGAGGGCTACTGGTCACCAGTCTTCCCAGGTCAGCACCCTGGGTCCAGGCACCTTGTCCAGGCCACATCAGAGCCGGCCAGACCCTCCAGTGGCTTTCCCAGCAGCAGACCGCTGCCCCCTAGCCTCCGCCAGCACGTCCAGAGGGGGTCCTGGCCCTTCCAGGCTCTTTCAGTAATATTTGCCTGCAGCTCTTAGCACTCCATTCCTTTCTCTCTCATGCAAGATCTTGTTGAGGTCTGACCGGGGTTTTTGAGCAGAGTTGAGAGACTGTGAATCAACATTTCAACTCTGTCTTCAGTTTTGTAACTTCGCCTGATTCCTATGATCCTGGGAAGGGATGTTGAAGGCAATAAATGGCAAAATGCAAGCCATGCAATTTGATCCCAAAGCCCTGCTGACTCTAAGCCGCTCTTCAACCCATTCCTCCATGACACGCCCCTCCCAGCCCCAGCTTCTCTACCTCCGAGGCCACTGCAGCCAGGCTGGTGCCCTTCACCTGCATTCCCACCCCTTCCAGTCCATTCTCCACCTGCAGCTGGAAGCGTTAGGGCCTCGTTTGGGCCTGCCAAGGGCCGGATGCAAAGACAGGCTCTGACAGTGAAGAGGTTTTTCAGGGAAGAAACAGGAGAGCGTGGAAGAGGCTTCAGGCCACAACACAGAGGTGACCCATGTGGAAGGAGAGAAGGAAGGAAACAGAAGTGGACAGGAGGAGTCTCAACCTGCAGTGCTGTTCCACTCAGGTTCAGCCCTGCAGACTCTTTCAAGGGAAAAAACAAAGCAGCTAAACTGGCTAAAGTAATCAAGAGGAAAAGGGGATGAATGCATACGCAGGCATACACAGAATAAGAGAATACAGATAGATAGCAACAGACACAGAGAGATAAGAGAATCACAAGAGAATGCTTTGATTGGCTCTATGCAAATAAGTTTATAAACTCAGATGAAACCAATTCTTCCAGGAAAAAAAAAGAAGTCAGTCATAAAACTTAACTCTAGAAGAGACAGAAAAAAGAACAACTCCATCACCATTAAAAAAAATAAATAAATACATAAATAAAAAATTCTTAATCCCCCATCCCCCTATCCCAGGCCGAAACATCACCAGGCTAGTAATTTCACATGGGAATTCCATCGTCATTGGAGGGAGCAGAAGATTTTAATACCATGTAAGCTGTTTCAAGGCATGGAAAAAGTAGAAGAATTTCAAAAGTCTTTAGAAAAGTCTAGTGTAACACTGATACCAAATTCAATAAAAAGAGTACAAAAAGTTTAAAAAGGACCGACCAATCTCTTAAGAAAATGACAAATTCCTAAAATAAAATATTACTTAATACTACAGAGTGATTGATAGATATAGAAAAGCATTGAACATAATCCAACATGCTTTCATGATAAAACACTCAGAATCAATAAACCAGGAGTAGAAGAGAACTTCCTCAACCTGATAAGGGCCATCTAGAAATTCATATCTAACATCGTACTTAATGGAAAAAGAACAAGTGCCTTCCTCCTAAGATCAGGAACCAGACAAGGGTATCTGCTCTCACCCTTCCATTCAACATTGTACTGGAAGTTCTAGCCACGGTGATTAGGCAGGACAATGAAATAAAAGGCATGCAGATTGGAAAGGAAGTAAAAACTGTCTGTATTTGCAGATGACGTGATCTTTTATGCAGAAAATCCTAAGAAACCCACTGAAAAAACTCTTCAAACTAATAAACGAGTCCGTCGATGTAACTGGAAGCAAGATCAATGTACAAAATTAATTGTATTTCTACACACTAGCAATGAACTATCTATCTAAAAATAACATTTAAAAAAATTCCAGCATGTGAGGCAAGGCATAGGCGAATTAGCTTGATTTAGCCATTCCACAATGTATCCATATTTCAAAACATCATGTTGTGTACCATAAATATACACAATTTTGTCAATTTATACAATAATAAAAAAATCCAGTGTAAAAAAAAAAGAAAACAACCCCATTTGCAAAAAGAATAAAACACTCAAGAATAAACTTAACAAAGAAATACAGTAGTTGTACATTAAAAACTGCAAAACAGAAATGAAATGAAAGAAATGTCAAAGATTACAATGAATGAAAAGATATTCCTTGTTCCTGCATCAGAAAATAGCATTGTTGAAAAGGCAATGCTCCTTAAATTGATCTTCAGATTCAAAGCAATCTCTATCAAAATCCAAGCTGAGTTTTTTGTTGTTGCAGAAATTGCCAAGATGATTTATTTTTTGAGATAGAACTTCACTCTGTCACCCAGACTGGAGTGCAGTGGTATGATCTTAGCTCACTGCAACCTCCACCTCCTGGATTCAAGTGATTCTCCTGCCTCAGCCTCCCGAGTAGCTGGGATTACAGGTGCCTGCCACCACGCCTAGCTAATTTTTGTATTTTTAGTAGAGATGGGGTTTCGCCATGTTGGCCAGGCTGGTCTCGAACTCCTGACCTCAGGCGATCCACCCGCCTTGGGCCCCCAAAGTGCTGGGATTATAAGCGTGAGCCACCGTGCCTGGCCTACCATGTGTTTTTTTCCATTGTTCAGTTTTTTGTTTGTTTTGCTTTGTTTAACCTAACCCCCTGTTACGGACATGCATGCAAGTCGTGGCTGTGCCAGTCATTCACTCATGATCCTGGCTGCATAGCGCCCCCGACAGCATGACCACGACTGTGTATCCAGCCTTCTCCCGCTTGGTTGATCCCAAGATTTTGCTATTACAAGCAGAGCCGCGGAGAACAGCCTTGCCACGACACGGTGCTCCGGGGAATCACTGGGTCGCAGGCCACGTGGCTACTTACAGCCCAGTGGTACCTATTTGTCTTCTGAAGTATGATTCCAATGGACCCTGATCCCTCCACCACACTCCGCAGATAGGAGCTCCAGGTGCTTCCCAGCACTATGGTCAGGCATTGATAAGGGCAGACTCGTGACCTTTTAGCCGTCTTTTTGGTGCAAAATGAAATGTCCTTGTTGTGTGAATTGGCCTCACCTAATTACTAATGAGGACTTCACCTGCTGGCCAGCCACGCAGGTGTACCCTTCTCAGAGATCCCTGATCACCTTTTTCTGTTCCCCTTTTCTATTAAATTGCTTTTCTTTTTCTTCTTTTTCTGAGACGGAGTCTCACTCTGTTGCCCAGGCTGGAGTGCAGTGGCATGAACTCAGCTCATGGCAACCTTCGCCTCACAGGTTCAAGTGATTCTCCTGCCTCAGCCTCCCGAGTAGCTGGGATTACAGGCACATGCCACCACGCCCGGCTAATTTTTGTATTTTTAGTAGAGACAGGGTTTCACCATGTTGGTCAAGCTGGTCTCAAACTCCTGACCTCGTGATCTGCCCACCTCAGCCTCCCAAAGTGCTGGGATTACAGGCGTGAGCCACCGCGCCCGGCCTTAAATTGCTTTTTTATATCTTTTGAATTTCAAGCATGGGCACCACCTATTCAAAAACAAATGTAAAACACTGTATTATGGAGCTAATTGGACGTTTAGAGTTCCCCGTGGGGTGGGGTGGGTGATGTCATCATGCCGTGGCGCTCCCCGGGGACCTAGTCTCCCCCGACCTCTGTCCTATCTCTGTTTTATTTTAACTTTCAAGGACGGATGTGACTTTCAGATGACTGATGGTTTCAGATTTTTTTGCTCCTTTTTTTTTTTTTTTCTTTTTTGGCGTTATCCCCGGATCTTTTCAAAATAGTAAAGACAGTAAAACAACAGAAAAGAGCCATGTCAGAATCCTGATCACCCTCACTATTAAACGCACATATTCCTTTTCCTTCAACCAATAGGGACGCCTCCTATGTGCCAGGCCCCGATTTAGAGGCTGCACTTAAAGATATTCTTGAGCTTTTGCTTCTTTTTCTGAGCTACCTTAAGCATCCCTCAACACACACTTTTCCCAGGGAGGCAGCAGCGGCTCACAGCTCAAAGCCAGAGAGGTGCCCAGGGCCTGGAGCTGGGGGAGGCGGAACCTTGGAGCCGTGTTCATGGACTCAGGGAATTTTCAGGCTCCGCAGAGACAGTCAGACTCCCAGGCCCAAGCACCCAGGGTGTGCTGAAAGTTTAGATGTCACGTTCCTAAAACGTCAGCCTGTCTGTTTCCAGGCCCCGCCGCCCCAGGCTGGACTTTGGGAAGTTCTGAACAACTCCAGCTTCGCTGCATTCCCCAACGCCCTGCGACCCAGCGTAAACAACTCTGCACTCAGCCACTTGGAGAGGTTGCTAGGATATTATCGCTTTGGGAAATGCAGGCGCTGGTGTGAGAGGCTGCACAGCAGAGCGAGGGGACACAGCTGCAAAGCGCCCGTCCTCCAGCCAGGCCCTCCGTGGACTCGCTGGACCCTTGGGTGCCCAGGGGCCGAGGCAGGGCGTGGCTCCCCACCTCCCCTGGCACCACCCACTTCCCGGCCTGTGTGCTGTGAGAAGGGGTCACTCGGTTCTGGAGAGCCCGTGGATAGCTGAGGCCTGGGCGCTGGGCAGACTCCCAGGCTCGTTAGCGCGGCCATCCCGGGCGTATTTCCGGCCACAGTGCGGGAGTGGGAAATGTTCTCTTTCATGTCTCCTCTCGGTGCCGCCAGGGCAGTGACCCCAGGATTTGCCGTTTCTTATGTTTAAAGCTCGCGTTGATGGTCTGGCTGCCACCAACAGTCTTCCCCCAGAGATCGTGAAGTGCAAAGGCCGGATGAATGTGAGCTGGGGACCCAGGGCACCCAGGGAAGGGCAAAGGAACCTAGATGGGCGGTCACTGCCTACCCCTTCCCCGGCTGGGCCTGCTGCGAGGGGCTCCAGGGCAAACCTATCCCACTCTTCGCAGGCGCTTCATCGAGCCCTTCTCCCTGGGTTGTCTTCCATCCCCCCCAAAGCCTGTGTCCACTGGGCAGGTGCATCTCCTGGTTAGGAGTCTGCCCAAAGTCGGGGGAAGCTGCCCCCTGTCACCCCCCACGACAGCAGGGACCACATTAGGCTGCAGCTGCCCCTGGTCTTGGCTCTGTCCCACTGACATGAGTTCTTCCTGCACACCTCAATTCCTATTCTCTTTAGTATTCCTAAAGCACAGCCACTGCCCACCACACATTTTTTGTTTATGGATGTCCAGAATCTATTCAATCACTTCTCCTGTTTGTGAATGTTGAGGTTGTTTTTTGTCACTACATAAAATGCTTCAATATGCATTTCTCCAAAGTGGGATTTGAGATTTAAAAAAAAAATGCTTATTTTTATTAGGTGTGGCCAAATTGGATTCCAAGGATTATATAGCCCAAGCAACATTGAGCAGTATCTGTTTCCTTATACTCCCACAGGTCCTGGGTGATGCTGATATTTTTAGTTTTTTTAGTTTTTAATTTCCTGGTTGTGTGATCGGTAAAAACAATACATCTTTGTATTGTTTTGTTTTGTTTTTAATTTTTTTTTTATTTCCATAGGTTATTGGGAAACAGGTGGTGTTTGCTTACATGAATAAGTTCCTCAGTGATGATTTGTGAGATTTTGGTGTGCCCATCAGCCGAGCAGTACACAATGTATCCAACTTGTAGTCCTTTATCCCTCACCCCCTTCCTACCCATTCCTCCTGAGTCCCCAAAGTCCATTGTGTCATTCTTATGCTTTTGCATCCTCATAGCTTAGCTCCCACTCATGACGGAGAACATACGATGTTTGGTTTTCCATTCCTGAGTTACTTCATTTAGAATAATAGTCTCCAGTTTCATCCAGGTTGCTACAAATGCCATTAATTCATTCCTTTTTATGGCTCAGTAGTATTCCATCTCTATCTATCTATCTATCTATCTATCTATCTATCTATCTATGCCACAATTTCTGTATCCACTCATTGATTGATGGGCATTTGGGCTGGTTGCACAGTTTTGCGATTGTGAATTGTGCTTCTATAAACATGCATGTGCAAGTATCTCTTTCGTATAATGACTTCTTTTCCTCTGAGTAGATACCCAGCAGTGGAACTGCTGGATCAAATGGTCGTTCTACTTTTAGTTCTTTAAGGAATCTCCACACTAGTTTCCACAGCAAATTTTTACAAAAGATGGAAAAATAGTGGACTCCTGCTCTCAGTCCCAGAGGGGTCAATGTGAGTGCAAAGGAATCACAGGAACCCCAAGACCAAGCCCCCCAAGGCTGGGCTGGGCTCCTTGGGGGCGGGGCTTCTCACCCTTGGCCCCACTAACACTTGGGACTGGAACCATCTCAGTTGTGGGGGGCTGTCCTGACCACTCCCCACTAGATCCAATGGTACCACCCAAGTTTTGACAACCAAAAGTATCTCCAGACATAGCCAAAGTCCCCAAAGGGCAACTTCTTCCTGATTAAGAACCCCTGCTCTGACCAGCCCACCCATTCCCTGGGAGGCTCTGCAGACCCCAGATGGCAGGAAGGAGGGAGGGAGAGAGCAAGGGTCCCATCCTGATATCAAGCTTTGCCTCCTGAGGCCCGGGCTGGGCTGCTCCCTCCCCACCCCACTCAACACAGGAGGGGAGGCTCCTTCTTGGGCCAAGTGGGCAGGATTGAGTGGGTACGGCAGGGCTGAGTGCACAGTGCCTGTCAGGAGCAGGGCAGGAAAGCAAAAGGCCTTTACTGCAAAGGGGTGCACAGGAGTCAGCCAAAGGAGGGCTGGACTCGGGGGAAGCCACTGTGGGGCCTCATGGTCCAGGACCACCGCATGGGCAGCATCATCACCTCAGGGTCCCTCCGTCCACAGGTGGTGACCCTGGAAATATCAGCAGAGCAAAGGCCAGTGACAGCCGGCAAGGGGGAGCCATGGCAGAGCTCAGGCACAGGCGGTGACCCTGAAAATATCAGCAGAGCAAAGGCCAGGGACAGCCGGCGAGGGGGAGCCAAGGCAGAGCTCAGGCACAGGCGGTGACCCTGGAAATATCAGCAGAGCAAAGGCCAGGGACAGCCGGCGAGGGGGAGCCATGGCAGAGCTCAGGCCGCATTCATGCTGGAGGTCAGGACCAGAGCCTGCTGCCACCTGGCTCATCTCAGGAGGGAAAGCGGCTCTGCAGAGATGGCAAATGTGTCTGCTTTCCCCACCTGCGCCACATTGCCCTGGCACCGTCACTTCCCACCTGACACCTCCCCTGGCTCCCTAGCTGCCTGCCCCACCTCCATCCTGCCCCCTCTGATACATGCCCCACCCCAAAAGCAAACCCTGCTCTGCCTTTTGGAGGCCCACCTCCTGTCCTCTGCAGCCTTCAGATCTCAACTCAAGCGTGCCCTGCCCTCCCCAGCAAGGACGAACGCATGCGGGCCTTGGAGACCACGCTGTCTCCATCAATTCCAGATGTTGTTTTCCATGTTTGTGTAAATTTTTGATCAATGTCTGATTTCCCATTGGATTTTAATCTCCAGGAAGGTAGGCTGGGCTGTGGTTTGCTAAACTGTCTATCTCCAGCACCAAACAGAAACTGTACCATAGGCTGGGCTCCACAGCCTGTGGGTGGGTAAATAAATGGATGAAATAGGCGTGGACAAAGGCTGTCTCTCCTTCTGGCTGCAGAGGGCAAGATTCCAGACTGCAGTCAGCTCTTGAGGGTGCTATCCAGCCCAGCCACCGGTGCCCCAAGCGGCTTCTCCTCTAGATGGTGGAAACCTTTAAAGGCCGGCGATGGCACTGGGGGACCATCTGTGAGACGGTGGGGAGCCTGAGGTCTGGGTTAGGTGTAGAGGCTGAGCCAGGCCCTGAGGCTAGATCAGGTCTACTCCAGAGAAGGGAAGGCCACTAGGGGTCACCAAGACTACTGCCATGAATTCAGTCCACTGTTGAGACCTGGCAGGGGCTGGGTGAAGCTAGTCTAGCGGGCAGGAAGCAGGGAACACAAGGGGATCCACGAAAGTAGAGCTTTGTGAGTGGAACTCCTTCAGAGCCTGAGGCCTGAGGAGTCTCCCAGTGGCCCATGTGAAAATGGGAAGTGGCGTGGGGGGAGTGGATGTTCCCACTGCACAGGGAGGAGACACAGAGGACAGGAAGCTTGCTCTGCCCAGGGTCCCTCCTGCCCCCTGGGGAAGCTGACCTGAGCGAGGTGGGGGCCACGTCCAAGGGGCCCTGAGGCCGCCTCAGCCTGCTGCTGTTTCCCACGCCTCCTCCTCAGCTGCAATGGAGAGACCACGTCCCAGGAGGGAGGCTATTACAGGGCTTGACCCAAGCAAACCCGGAAGCCAGTGCTGGGAGTCTCCGAGGACCAGCCCTGTGAGAACAGCCGTGAAGACTCCCCGCCGAGAAGCTTAAGGGACCTCCTCAGTGCCCACTCTGTTCCTGCCAGGCACTGACCGCAGAACAAGGCCCTGTCCTGGGCTGGCCCCCCAGGCTGGCTCCAGGTCTTGGTCCCAGGACCCTGGAAAGCCCTTCCTAACTTCAACCCTTGGGCTCCAGGCATTGAAAGAGAAGCCCGTTCCCCATGGGTGTGCTGGCGGTGCTGGGATGCTGGGGGCGTTGTTTGAAGGTGGGAACCAGGGGAGGCCCCTCCGGGTTCTTCCAGCTCAGCAAAGGGGGGGATGACCGCGTAGAAACGTGGCGTTCTTTTTGCATGACCAGGTGGAAGATTAAAATCGTCCCTGGTAGAAAGGAACCTAGTCTTGCCTGGGCTGCAGATTCTCGATAAGATCACTTCAAATGCTTCCACCACCAAGTCTCCCGACAAACACGCATCTCCCTGGAAATGCTGACTCCCACTGATAAAGCCATCAGCACCTCACATGACAGCAGAGTCCCTCCTTTTCATTCACTCTGGAACTGGGCCTGCTCAGGGCCTGCGGGGTGTGGACAGGGCAGGAGGGTCTCCTCCCAACCCATGGTGGTGCCACATGCTTAGTGTCTGGGGAATGGAAAGGGCTGGCAAAGAGTCAGGCCCACCCCCAGACCCCAGTCAAGCTGCACAGGGTTTTGGAAGAGGCTCCCACCCGGGGTGCAGAAGGGGCTGGAACACTAGAGAAACTGAGACAGAAGCTCCGTGAGCAGAATGAGCACACACAAGGGAGTTCACAAAGGCTGCTGTTCTCTAGGACTCCGGAGGCCAAGGTCTTCACTAGACCCACCCTTGCCAGCACCAGCCGATCTACCACCTGCCAGAGCCAGGGGCTCTGGGCTCCGGCTCTGGGTCAGAGAAGGCTGGGGCTGGGAGAAGACCTTATCCCCCACACCATGGAGGAAAGCACTTTCAGGACCCATCGCCTGCTGTCTGTGGGCCTTCCTTCTCTCTGGTCAGATGTCAGGACTCCCTGGAGAAAAATGGTAGCCGCAGTGGGAAGTCTTTTTCAGTGCCCTCTGCACCTTCCACTGAATCCCTGCCTCCCTCCTTCCTCCAAGCCTCATCATCTCCTACCCAGGACAGGGCTGGCTCCACTGCCTCACCTGCTTTCATGTTTCTGTCACTTGGTGGAACCATGTATCACGTTAAGCATTTGAAGTGATCTTACCGAGAATCTGCAACACCGGCAAGACTAGATTCCTTTCTAGCAGGGGAAATTTTAATCTTCCACCTGGTCAAGCAAAAAGAACGCCACGTTTCTTTGCTGTCACCCCACCCTTTGCTGAGCTGGAAGAAACCAGAGGGCCCTTCCCTGGCTCCCATCTTTATTGAGGGACCTCAATAAAGAAAGACTCATTTTACAGTCAACAATAAGCAGGAACAGTAGAGATGACAGGTGCCTAGCAAGTATTTGCTGGATGGGTAGAAGGAAGGAAGAAAGGACAGAGGGAAGGGAAGGGAAGGGGAGGGGAGGGGAGGGAGGGAGGGAGGGAGGGAGGGAGGGAAGAAGGAATGAAGGAAGGGAAGGGAAGAGAAGGGAAGGGAAGGAAGGGAAAAAGGGAGGGAGGGAAGGAGGGAGGAAGGGAGGAAGGAAGGAAAACAGGAAGGAAACGAGAATGATGGATGGATGAATGGGTGGATGGATATGTGGATGAATGATCAATGACTGGATGGATGGATTAATGGATAGATATGTGAGTGGATGGATGAACAGACGATGAATGGATAGATGGGTGAATGGGTTGATTTGTGAATGAATGGTGGATAAATGGATGGGTGGATATGTGGGTAACTGGATGGATGGATGGATGGATTGAAGGACAAATATATGGTTGGTTGGATGGATAGATGGGTGGATGAATGGATGGATGGATGGATGGATGCATGCATGCATAGTTATGTGGGTAGGTGGGTAGGTGAATGGCTGGGTAGGTGAGTGAGTGAGTTCTATGTCTCAGGGATACTCCATAGTAGGGAACCCCAATATCACAGAAAGGTGTTTCACAGTGGACAAAAGACTAATAAAAGATGCCCTTCTGGCAGCAAGATTGCTTATGGTTTTAATTTTCTCCTTTGTATTCTTCTGTATGAAACAAAGTGGGGAAACTACTTACCAGAATGCCTGCCGGGGAGTGCAGAGGTAATTAGAAGGCATACTATGATAAGCCACTGGGGCACAGGTGGGAGGGACACGCTGAGGCTTAAGCTTTAACATGGTGGTACTGCTGCTCTGCTAACAGAGAAGGCTCTCGAGGAAGCAGGCTTATCTTTGCTGAAGGGGATTTGACATCATGTGGGGGAGCTGAGGACTTAGAGAAGAGGCCCTTGGCAGGAGGTGGGCAGAGAAGGTGGAGCTCTGATGGCCACAAAGAGGGAAACGAACAAAAACAGACACCTGTGGTAGAGAAAAGATGTGTTTATGGGGATATTTGAGACCATTTGCCATGGAGTGCTACATGCTCGTCTGTCTTTCTAGCTCGATGTCTTGTTGCTGAAGGGCTTGGCAACAGCAGGCATTTATTGCTCACATTTCTGGAAGCTGGAAGTCCAGCACCAAGGTTCTAGCAGACACAGTGTCTGGTGAGGGCTCACTTTCTTGATTCCTAGTTTGCAGATAGCCTTTGATATGGATTGGCTCTATCCCCACCCAAATCTCATCTTGAATTTTACTCCCATAATTCCCACATGTGGTGGGAGGGACTCGCTGGCAGATAATTGAATCATGAGGCAGTTTCCCCCATACTGTTCTCGTGGCAGTGGACATACATCTCATGAGATGTGAGGGTTTTATCAGGGGTTTTGGCTTTGGTGTCTTCCTCATTCTCTCTTTGTCTGCTGCCATCCATGTAAGATGGGACTTGGTCCTCCTTGTCTTCTGCCAGGATTGTGAGGCTTCCCCAGCCATATGGAACTTAAGCCCAATTATACCTCTTTCTTTTGTAAATTGCCCAGTCTTGGGTATGTCTTTATTAGCAGCATGACTACTACAGCTGTTTTCTCACTGTGTGCCCACACGATGGGAAGAGAGACAGAGACACACAGAGAGACACAGAGACACACAGAGACACACAGAGAGACACAGAGACGGAGACATAGAGAGACACAGAGACACATAGAGACAGAGACACACAGAGAAAGCATTTCTTTGCATCTCTTCTGGTAAGGACTCTAACCCCATCATGAGGACCACAAGCTCATGACCTCATCACCTCCCAAAGGCCCCACCTCCCAAACCCATCTCATTGGAGATTAGGGTTTCCGTATATGAATTTTGGGGGGACACGAACATTCAGTCCATAGCAATTCCACCCCTCTGTTCCTTTATGAAATTACTGATACAACCTAAATATAAAACCTCCAAGTTCAGAGTTTGCCTGGATTTCAGTGGAAGCCGCGCCCCCACATCGGTGTGCATTTTGCCTCGAAGGAGAGTGTGGCACCTTAGGAGCACTGTTCTCAACACAGGCACTGTACATCTGCATCTTTGCATGGTTTTCTGCTGGGTGGAAACGGTAAGTCTTGCAGAAGGAGCACTTTGATCTGACTTGCATAAAGTTGCCACAATTCTAGAAGCAATCTAAAAGTAAGGACACTTTTTGTGTGAGCTCAAGGCAGAATTCAGCAGCCTAGAGGCAGCGAAACCCACGGGTCCAGATTCCATCCTTCCCAAATATTCTACATTGTGAAACAAAGAGATGAAAACCCGGAGAGGTCAGTGGTCCTGTTCAGGCCCATTTAATACTCTGAAACATTGGGGCAACCCCAGGCCCTGCAGCTCTGAGCATTACAGCTCATGGAAATCCCCCAAGGGCCTCAGCTCTGAGTGACACCAATCCCAGTTCACCTGGGTGTTCCTTGGCACAGGGAAAACGCCCGGCCTCGCCCCGTCCCGTGGCACCCACCTGAGCTGACTGGCTTGGCCCTGCAGCCGGAGATGGCCATACCCAGGCCACACAACCCAACCTCCTGTACTTCAGGATCCTTTGAGAACTTTCTTGAAATCCCTGGAAAGTCTGGTTCTGTGGGTCTGTGAAAGGCCCTGGGCACTGGTGCTTTTTAAAAACTCCCTGGTATTTTTGACTCACAGCCAGGTGGAGCTGCAGTTCCTCCTGGTTGCCAGGGCAGCCTTTGCCCCTCACAGTGGGCGTGCGTTTGGCATCCCAGAGCCCGTGCTGGGTGGGGAATGCCGAGTCCACAGACAGCCTCAGTGAGCCCCCACCCTGCCGCTCTCCTAGACGTGCCCACGAGTGAAGAGGAGCTTCCCCAGCCCTACTCCCCACCGGCCTCCAGGTCCTGGGTCTTCCCTGCCTATCTGAGCCCCTCCATTGCCTGACACCAGCGAGGGGGGCACAACTTCACACGGGGCTCACTTCATCAAGGGGACCCTGAGTCACCAGGGTGTGTCCAGAGAACAAAGACCAGACAGGGGAGGGGCAGGACAGGACAGGGTGGCTCAAACTTCCAGGAGCACTGGGCTAGAGGCCTCCTGATATCTGTGGGGCTGACTCACGGCGGAGGGAGCAGCCGGCTGTGCTGTCCTCAGGAGCAGGAGTGGCCGTGATAAGCGACAGATTTTAAAGGATTAGAGAAAGAGCCCTCTGGCAGGCTGTGCTGCCCGGCCTCCCGGAGGAATGAGCCCCTGTCCCTAGAAGTGCACCATTGAGGAGGGGTGACGGTGACCCACCCGGGAGGGGGATCCGAGGGAGTGTAATGAAGGGACTATTATAAAAGATGTGAGCAGAGAAAGGGGAAACTCAAAGGAGGGGGCATGCCCAGAGCCCCCACACTGGCAGCAGCAGCGGGGAGCTGTGGTGTCCCTCATCCCAAAGGGGGCTGGAGCCAGGCTGGAGCCAGGCTGGAGGAAGGACTACCCAGGAGAAGCTGCCCCCTTTAGCAGAGGAAACAGGCCATGGCAGACAGGGAGCCAGGGACACATTCCTCAACTCCTCTCTCCCCTGAAAATTATTCTCCCATCGGCCAAACTAAACAGAGGACACAGGGCAAGGAGGATGCAGGGGCACGCACAGCCCTGCAGGTTGGCACCCAGGGCACAGGGCTGGGAGGAGGGTGGAGGGTGGCTCTTAGGGACCTTGGGTGGCCCATTAAGTCCACTGCTGGGAATAATTTGGGGCAAGCCAGGCCCTGGCTCCTAGCAGGATCAGGATGCTGAGCAGAAGCTCACGGATGTGGCCAGCTTCACGGGCACATGCGCTGCTCTCGAATTGGCCATCAGGGCTTATGGGTTGAGTTGGACTTGCTAGGTGATGTCACCCCCAGTGCTAAGGCTCAGGCTCCCACTGGGGACTTCTAGGTGACTCACACAGGCCAGCCCTCTTTCAGAGTGGCGAGGCAGCTCTTTGGATGTCAAACGGGGCAGGAACAATGAGACAGTGTGGGCCTGCATTCTTGAGAATGAAGGGATTTCCCTTCCAAGTGCGAGGCTGCCCTGTGCTTGCCTCACCCATGACCAGACTCTGCCTCTGGGTGCTGCAGTGTGGCAGGTGCCCACACTGTCCCCCAGGAGGGCTGGATGGAGGCAGGGAGGCTGGTTTATTGGATCACCATTCAGCCCATGGAGCCAGGCGACCCTGAAAGTGGCCGAGGGGCCTTGTTGAATACTTTGGAAAGTCACAAGAACTGGATGGGCTGACCAAGTTCCACAGGTCATGGGGGGAGAGGGAGAGAGCTGTTTACTTCAGCAGGAAAATGCGTCCCAGGAAAACAAAGTGCAGGGTCCAGCACCCACACACGTGCAGCCCATGAGGATACTACCAGCAGAATGACTAGGACCCACCTAGATAAAGGAGCAGTCTCTTCCTAAACCATCAATTAAATTTTCCAATTCATTGTACCATCATTGTCCATCTTAGCTGGAAGCCTAGGCTTTTCCTCCTGAAGACTCACCCACCGATGTAGACTGTCCAAGGACATTAGGACTTACACAGCCCATAGGATTCACTCTGATTTCCAAGCCAAAGACAGAGGGGACTAGACCATCAATCCACAGGGTCCCTGGTTTGACCGAGGTTGTTTCTGTTGCCACCACAGGGTGTCGCTGTTGAACACTGGGTTGTGCAGCCAGGCTCCCTGCCATGGGGAGACCTGCTCAGGTCCTCCTGGTGCCCCATGCTTGGCTCTAAAGGGCTGTGGATTCAAGGCTTGTCACTGTTCCCCATCAGGAGCCCCCATAGCTACGTAGGCAGGACCAGCTCCCTGCAACCTTGTGCTCAGCTGGGAAGCCAGGGGGTGGGGTCCGCTTGAGCACTGTGGGTTCTCGGGGCCTTCCAGTGTTCATGATCCTCAGTTGGAATGATTCCAGTCCATCCAAGAGTCTCTTAAGGGGGCCAGGGCTCCTACTCCTGTCCCTCCAGGAGGCTCCTTGCTCCCTGGACAGATCTGGCCACGTCCTTCCCAGCAACCAGCTCAACAGCGGTCCTGGAGAGAAGGAGATTGTCAGGCACAGAAGGTTCTGTTCTCCCTCCTCTCCAGACCCCATAGACCTAGCCTTTCTCCATGCCACCACTCTCTTTATCCCCCCAGTCAGAAAAGCAGATGGCACCTTCCCAGCCTTCACCACAATAAAAGTGTGACATTTCACCCGGCCTGACACCCCACCAGTTGGAACTGAAGTCTGAGGCTGATGATAATGGCCTGGATCCTGAGTTCTGGTAGTAAGACCCTGGGTTGGAGGTGGAGGAAGAGTAGGGGAAGCTGGGCAGGGAGAGGCACCAGGAGAAGGGAAGAGAAACAGGAGGAAGAACAAGTTCTCCTTTCCTCAACTCAGGACCGCACTATTAGGAACAGTTTTGAAACAGAAGACAGAGGACTTTGTCCTCCTTCTTCCTTTCTTTGGCAGCTTTATTTGTCCCAGTGCCACTTGCTCAAGCTCCCGAGGGTAGCACTCACCTTCCTCTGTGTCCTGGGATCCCAGACACACCCCAAGAGGGCCTGTCCCAGCAGTGCAGGGCATCTTCATTTGGGTGTTAGCAGGAAAGCACACTGCACAAATTCACACTAAAGTGAGAGTGGCTGATAGACAGTGACCTCCCCAAGAGCTAGGAGCATTCTCTATAAAAGTGGTTTCAGAGCTTAATTATTCACTAATTGGGGAGCTTCACACCCAAGTCAAAGGAAACGTGGGCAATATCGGGAGGATACCTGGAGCCGGGGGGTGGAGCAGGTCACCCCTGGAGCCACAGCCTCGACATCACTCCTGCTCTTTCTGCGTTCCTTCCTCCTCTCGCCTCTACACTGAATGCTTCTGTCCTGGTACCCCATGAGGATAGGGGGCCCAAGTGGGATGGTAGGCAGGTGGCTCTGGACCGAGGCCTCGCAGGACTGAGCTCTGGGCAGGTCAAGGGGGATGCTGGCCCCCAAGCTGCAGACCCTAACAGGACTGCCTTCTGTGGACCCTGAACTCCCCAGCACCGTCGTGAGATCCTCGCTGCCCCCAGAAGACCCTCTGGTTTCACCGACGTGACCTTGGCCAGAGTTAAGCTGCCAAGGACTAGCATCTGGGGACCAATTTGAATTTCCAACGCCCTACCCATCCTCAGTGGCGGATCCAAAGTGGACAGAGCCTGCCTTTACCCGTAGGGAAAACCCACAGGGCTCGCACCTTCCAGGGCCCCAGAAGCTCAAGCCCTTCTCAGCCTCCCTTGGACACACACAGTTTCAGAGACATGGGAGTCACTCGAATGACACAGGGACAGCCTTGCTTATAGAAGCCCATGACTCACCGTGGTGGCCTCCGTGAAGGGTTCCTTGACCAACGTGGGCTCCTTCTCACAGGACCTTGACTTCAGGGGTCAGGGGCACCACCACCAGCTCCCCCTACTCAGCACCCCTGTCTCTTGTCAGTTGGGAGGTGAGCAGAGGGGCCCTCCGTCAGCTAAGCCCAGTGTCCTGGCCTTTCCTGACTCAGGGTCAGATCAGGCAAGTGAAGGCCCCACAGATGTTTAAGAAGTACCTGGTCTGCCTGGGCCAGGGCAGGGGTGGGCAGAGCCAGGCTCACTGAACCAGTCACTCAGATTCTCAGAGCCCCAGGTGCCTCATCTGGAGAACAGGGAGAATGAAAGCACCGCTCTGAGGATCCATGCCGGAACCCAGTAGCCAAAAGGACTCACAGGAGCAAGGGAGAGTGAGTGAGGTCTGCAGCCCAGCAGGCAGACGGGGCGAGACCCCGTGCGCCGTGAGCATAGCCAAGCACCGAGCTCATGTGCCATACACAGTTTATGGGGTGAGAATTGCTGGTGGGCCGTGAGCACAGCCAAGCACTGGGCCCGTGTATCATACACACAGTTTATGATAAGAAGACGATGAGTGTGGTCATTATGGTTTCCCTTTTGTGGAGCAGGCAGATGAACAGGCAGCTCTAAAAAACAAGGAAAGATGAGAGAAGAGAGACAGAAACAGAAACAGAGAGAGACACACACAGAGGAAGACAGAGACAGAAAAAGAAACAGAGACGGAGAGATAGCGAGAGAGAGAGAGAGAGAAACAGAGAAATACAGGCATAGAGAGACAGGGACAGAGAAAAGGAGAGACAGGTGAGAGACGGAGACTGAGATCGAGAAAGAGACAGGGACAAAGCAAGGTAGCCAGGGAAGCACAGAACCCTTACAAGCAGCATCTCCCAGATGGGGAAGGGGGAGAGGGACGGCGTCATCTTCAGGGAGAATTTGGCGCTGGAAAAGACCGGCTTGCAGAGGAAGTGGGGCCTTCTGGACTGTGGGAGAGGCATGTTGAAGCCCAGTTGGTCTGTCTTGGTGGCCAGGGGTTCCCCGGCAAAAGAGTGTCATGGTTAGGGTGGGGAGGGAAATGGGGATGGGCTGGAGCCCATGCAGGAGCAGAATGGATTTTATCCTGTGGCGATGAGGAGTCCCTGAAACCATGAGCCAGCAGCACCTTTGGATGGAACAATCCAGTTCGAAACTGGAGCTTTGCTGGCAAGACTGGAGGAGGGATGGAGGCTGAGCGAAGTCCGCAATCACAGCACAGCCGGGCAAAGCAGGTGGTGCGGGAACGAACGAACGCGGTGCTGAGGGACCTGAATCCTGGTGGAGGGAAGGCCCAGGCTTCTCCACTCTCTGGGGCAGAGGAGAGGCAGGAGGGAGCAGACACCTCGGTCCCCCACCTGTCACAGGGCACCCAGGTAGCAAAGTCGTCTCCTGTGTTGTGGTGCGAATGAATGGATGCGTTTACCGGAGACACGTTCATAAGCAAAGAACCCTGTAAGAAGGCAGATGAAAATCGGGCCCGGCTGGCTACATAGTTTGCAGGGCCCAGTGTAAAATGAAAATACCCTTGTTCACAAAACGGAGAAAAGAAACATGACTCAAGGCACAAAAGTAGACAGCTTTTTCCTCCCATCTGAAGCCCCTTTCTTGGCTTCTTATGATGTTTTTTTATTTGCCTTTTCTGTTGTCACAGAGCAAAGTTAAAATGTTAAATGATTGGCATGCATCTTAGCATGCTCATGTTTACCTTGCAAGATGCAACTAGAAGAGCATTTAACACGTGTGTAGAATCATGGAAATTACACCATTCGGGTATCATAGCTCATATATACTTATATATTTTATTTATTTATTTATTTTGAGACCGAGTTTCACTCTCATCATCCAGGCTGGAGTGCAGCGGCATAATCTTGGCTCACCGCAACCTCCGCCTCCTGGGTTCAAGTGATTCTCCTGCCTCAGCCTCCCGAGTAGCTGGGATTACAGGCATGCGCCACCACACCCGGCTAATTTTGTATTTTTAGTAGAGATGGGGTTTCTCCATGTTGGTCAGGCTGGTCTCGAACTCCCGACCTCAGGTGATCGGCCTGCCTTGGCCTCCCAAAGTGCTGGGATTACAGGCGTGAGCCACCATGCCCAGTCCTTTTTTTGTTTGTTTGTTGTTGTTGTTTTAGAGAGGGTCTCACTCTGTCTCCCAGGCTGGAGCGCAGTGGCGTGATCTCGGCTCACTGTAACCTCCACCTCCGGGATTCAAACAATTCTCCTGCTTCAGCCTCCCAAGTAGCTGGGACTACAGTGCCCACCACCAAGCCCAGCCTACTTATTTTGTATTTTTAGTAGAGACAGGGTCCCACCATGTTGGCCAGGCTGGTCTCAAACTCCTGACCTCAAGTGATCCACCCACCTCAGCCTCCCAAAGTGCTGGTATTACAGGTGCAAGCCACCACGCCCGGCCTACTTATGTATTTTAGATTCTGCAAGAGTAGTGGAAACACAGCAGAAAATCATCTTGGCTGTTTTTATTTCACTTCTTTCCCGTTCCCTCTAAGTCACCACTTCCAGTGTCAGGGGCTGGCTAGCAGTAAGAAATGACAGGACGGCCTGCTTGGTCGTCTGTGTTTCTTAGAACTCTCTTGTCTTCTTCTGTGAATTCTGGCTTGAGTGGAATACGTGGCCCGAGGGACTGTTAGGTTCCCGTGCACTCAGCCTTCGCACACTGACCTTGTCCTCACTTTGGGCTCCACTGAACGCCCAGGCATCATGGGTGCCTCGGACTCTGTGCTTTATAAGTATTTGTACCAGGGATGCTGTCTGCAAATGGGTGGCGGTGAAGGGTGAACATGTTTGCACACCTGTAGCCTCTGTTCTTGGGCACCCTCCATCAGATCTCACTCAAAAACACAAGGTCAACGGCAAAGTAATTAAGAACTAGCAGAGCATGGAACCAAGCGCAGGGCCTGTCTGCGGGGGGCTGCCTGGGACTGCAGGGGTCTCGTGTCTGTGAGGCCAGCTCTGAAATGAGGCGTTCTTCTCCTTACCTCTTGGGACCCCCTGGTCTGTGTGCAAAGCCAGTGGGCCTACCTGAGATCCGTGTGCCTTTGGATCCTATCTAGGTCAAAAATCCTATAAACGATACATTCCCCTGTTAATGAGTACAGTTACTTCCCATTGGGTAAAATTAGAGGCACAGATTTAATTTAACATCTTTTTTTTTTTTTTTTTAACATCAAGGTTTCTAGACCTGGTAGGTTCTTATTTTAATTTCAATCTGCTTTTATCCAAATCCCTGAAGACCAGGAGGAGAGCCGGCCCATATCTCCAGCAAGCTTTGGTATGGGGTGGAGGGTGGAGAGAGGCGAGAGAGAGAGAGGAAGAAAAGAGAAAGCGGGGGCCGGGCACGGTGGCTCCCGCCTGTAATCCCAGCACTTACGAGGCTGAGGCCGGTGGATCACCTGAGGTCAGGAGATTGAGACCAGCCTGGCCAACATGATGAAGCCCCATCTCTACTAAAAATACAAAAATTAGCCTGGCATAGTGTCAGGTGCCTGTAATCCCAGCTACCCAGGTTAAGCCAGGAGAATCACTTGAACCCGGGAGGCAGAAGTTGCAATGAGCCAAGATTACACAACTGCACTCTAGTCTGGGCAACAGAGCAAGACTCTGTCTCCAAAAAAAAAAAAAAAAAAAGAAAGAAAGAAAGAAGAAAGAAAGAAAAGAGAAAGAAAGAGAAGAAAGAAAGAAAGAGAGAAAGAAAGAAGAAAGAAAGAGAGAAAGAAAAAGAAAGAAAGAAAGAAAGAAAGAAAAAGAAAGAAAGAAAGAAAGAAAGAAAGAAAGAAAGAAAGAAAGAAAGAAAGAAAGAAAAAAGAAAGAAAGAAAGAAAGAAAGAAAGAAAGAAAGAAAGAAAGAAAGAAAGAAAGAAAGAAAGAAAGAAAGAAAGAGAAGGACACACCAAATAACCCGTAGGCAGAGGCAGTCACTTGGTAAGAGAGAGAGCAGGGGCAGGCACAGGCTGGTCTGTGCGGGGAAGGAGGTCCTGGCAGAGGGGGAGGTTCTGCAGAAGCCCAGACACACATGGTCCAAGGTCAGGCCGGGTGAGGCCAGCCCATGCCTACCAGGATGAAGGAGGGAGCTGCCAGGTCCTCTGCAGGGCCTCCTTCGCACCCCATTTTTAACAGGGAGAAGTCAAAGCTGTTGCACAGCACCAGCGTGTGGCTCGTGCACCCTGGCGTTTGCAGATGCCTGCATCGGAGGGGCAAGCAGCCTGAGCATGGCTTACGGCATTTATTTATCCTTTCAGCCTTAATGCATGAGCTTCCTGAGAAGAGACTGAAGGCTGTGGGACGGTGCATTCCTGGACGCTGGCATCAGAGTTGAGGACCAGGCGAGGGTTGCAGGCACAGCTGTCACCAGGAGACAAATCGGTCTACTCTGGAGGGAGCCAGCTCTGCCACCTCTGACTCCTGGAATGGCTCAGGGGTGGAGCAGGGTGCAAAGGGAAGACCCGAATGCAGAAGCACCTCTGTGACCAGCTGCACGGCCTCCTTAGTCTTCCTCCCCAGGCGCTTCCCAGACTATCTCCTTTGTTTTCACCGTGGCCCTAGGAGGGACCGGGGACCGCTGGCGTTCACCGAGGGATGCCCGACCACCTTTTGGCACATTTACGCTCACAAACTCCTCTCTGCTGCACAGCAGTCCTGGGAAGGAGGCGCCCTTATTGCCCCTATTTTACAGATGGGGAAACCGAGGCTAGTCGGTGAGGAAAGCAGGATGAGAGCCAGGCTGCTGGCCCAGGCGGTGGGAGCAGCAGCCTCCTCCTGGTGTTGGGCTTCTCAGTCCCCCACTTACAGGCCCCGGGGCACACAGCTGGCAGTGGCTGGGGAGGAGCCACACCTGGGTCTGTCTGGTGCCAAAGTCAGGACCCCTTCCCCCAAACCAGAAGGCCAAGGAGGCGTCGCCCCTAAGATCACAGTGAGGAAGGGGTGACGGGTGACTGCACACTCTCCTCCACTTTTTCCCAGCAGGCCAGGCCCCAAGCTCCCCTTCCTTCCTGCATCCAGCCCAGCATGCTGTGCCCCCTCCCAGCCCCTCCTGTGTCTGCAGTGGGCAGCAGACAGTGCACCCAGGCCCCACGGCTGTGCCGCCTCTGCCTCCTGGCCCTGGGTTCCCTGATGGCAGTGGGAGCAGCAACCTCCTTCTGGTTTTGGGCCTCTCGATTCCCCACTTACGGGCCCAGGGGCCCCCCCACAGCTGGCTGTGGCTGGGGAGGAGCCACACCTGGGTCTGTCGGGTGCCAAAGTCGGTGCGCTCAGGGAGAGTTCCCTGGCCCTTCAGCCGCTGCTGGTTCCAATGACTCTCACCCCAGCCTGCAGGGGCAGCTCAGATTTCCAGGATTCCTGGCTTCCTCAGAGTGCTTCTGAATGCAGGAGACAGAAACCTCACTAGAGCTCAAGAAAGGGAACAATTAGGGCAGTTGCCGAGAAGTTCCCGATCACCGCTGACCCAGGCCCAGCTGAACCAGGAGGAATCTGCCTCGCTCCAGCGCTTGGCTTGGCTCCGCCTGTGCTGTCCCCAAGGGGTGGCTGAGATGCCACCGGCAGTTCCGGGTTGTGTCACCAGGGTCCAGCCAAACGCCCAGGGCCGACGCTCACTGGGCCAGCCTGGGTCATGCAGCCACCCCTGGACCTAGCACTGTGGCCCAAGACTTCCAGGGCTCCAGGCCTGGCCTGGGTCACGGGCCTACCCTGCCACTGGAGAGAGAGGTCGGCACATTCTGGGCCTCACGGGAGGGAGGAGAGAGGGTGGCCTCAGGGAACCCAGGGCCAGGAGGCAGAGGCGGCACAATCATGGGGCCTGAGCGCACTGTCTGCTGCCCACTGCAGACACAGGAGGGGCTGGGAGGGGGCACGGCATGCACGTGCACCCCCAGTGTCCATGGTCAGCGAGCTCATTGCCAGCTGCCTTGGAGACAGCCAACGTCTGCTTTCCCTCCGAGCCTGCCTTGAGTTCGAGACTCAGCACGTCTCACCCTTCACCATCCACTGGAATCAGAAAATCTGTAAGGAAAACCTTTTCCGGAAGATTTCCTGGGCAAAACCTAGGGAGCGCCCACGCTGCAAACCAGTAGTGTCTCCTGTGAGACCCCAAGTGGACAACAGTGCTTCTCCTCTTCGCTTGCTTCTCTGCAGACGACCCCAGGTCTCCTTTGCCAACCTTTCCCACCCTTCCCTTAAATTGCTGCAGGCTGTAGGATGATACCTCGGTTTCCCCAAATCTAAAAGGGATTTTTAAAATTGTGGTAAAATTCCCACAACATAGAATTCTCATGTTACCCATTTTGAAGTGCACAGTTCAGTGGCACTTGGTGCATCGACAACATTGTGCAACCATCACCACCATTCCAGATCATTCCATCACCCCCATAAATACCCCATACCCATTAGCAGTCACTCCCCTCCTGGTGTTGGACCTCTCAGTCCCCCACTTACAGGCCCAGGGGCGCACAGCTGGCAGTGGTTGGAGAGGAGCCACACTCGGCTCTGTCTGATGCCAAAGTCAGGACCCCTTCCCCCAAACCAGATGGCCAAGGAGGCATGGCCCCTAAGATCACAGAAAGGAAGGGGTGACCGCACACTCCCCTCCACTTTTTCCCAGCAAGCCAGGCCCCAAGCTTCCCTGCCTTCCTGCACCCAGCCCCGCATGGCAGTGGGAGGGTGTCCTGGCCCTTCAGCTGCTGCTGGTTTCTAATGGCTCCCACCCCAGCCTGCAGGAGCAGCTCAGATTTCCCTCCCCCTGCCTCTGACAAACACAAACCTACCTTCTGTGTCTATGGATTTGCCTATTCCGGGCATGGCATATAAATGGAGTCATGCATTGGATGGTCTTTTGCTTCTTTGACTTGCAGTGTCTTGTAGGTTCATCCATGCTGGGCCCCGTGTCAGTGCATCATTCCTTTTTGCGGCTGAATAACACCCGGCCGTGTGGATGGGCTGCACTTTGTTTCTCCATCCATCCATCAAGGCACACTTGAGTTGCTTCCACCTTTTGCTTGCTGTGAGTGGTGCCGCCACAAACATTCAAGTAGCAGCTTTGGTTTGAATGTCTAACAAGGCATCTAACAGGATGCCTACCTGTCTTTGATTCTTTGGGGTATACACCTAGGAGTGGAATTTCTGGGTCATAAGGTAACTCTATGTTTAACTTATTGAGGAAGCACCAATCTGTCTTCTACAGTGGATGGTCTTATATTTCCCCCATCCCCCTCAAAAAAGGTATCTGAAAAGCCTCCCTTACAGAGCTGCTGGGGAGACTATTAGCAACAGGTCAAAGCCTCTGCACTTTGCATCTAACAAATGGTGGAGAGTGACTGGGGGGTGGTAGGACCAGCTGTGCAGGTGTCCACCTATGCTCAGGCTCTAGCTCCAGCACTCCCAGGCTGTGTGCCCTCAAGCAAGTTGCCCAGCCTCTCTGAGCCTCGGTTTCCTTGTCTGTTCAACAGGGCTGTTGTCAGGGCTGAATGAGCATGCACAGTGCTTGCATCAGCTCTGGCCCACGGTCACTGCTCCCCAAGCCTTGGCTCTCTGTATTCTTCCCAGGATGCCCAGCACCAGGGACTTCCTCTCTCTCTTTCACAGCCTCTTATGTTGTCCTGCACCTCTGGTGACCAGCACCAGCACCTTGCAGAGAAGGAGACAGTTCAGAGAGGTCATGCGGCTTGCCCAGGCCACACTGCAGCCCCAAACTGTGACGAGATCCGCTGCTACCTCCTTTCCCTTCCGAGTTCATCTCTTGAGCCATCACCGCAGCAGAAACCGGAGCTCCGACGTGGCCTTAGAGCGAGTGTTTAATGCCCATAAAATTCAAGGAACTCAATAATCCCAAATAAGGTCTCCTATGCATTCCCCCAGGATCCCAGCCCAGAAGGCAGAACTTGGGATGGTCTTAGAAGGGGAAAAACACTGCACTTCAATTTTTCTCAAGTCTCTCAGCATAAGACAGCTATGATGGTATCTCTAGTTCCAAACAAAAGCATCTAATGGGATGCCTGCCAAACCCTGCTAGCTTCAGGCATTCTTGCAGACAATTCAAAATAACCACATAATGCGTAGGAAAATGATAAGCAGGGTTCAAGTTAAATGGGCAGAATGAAATCCACTATTCTTAGTTATGGGAAGGGTTTTTGGAAAAGGAACAACTCTCAGATCAGATGTTTGTACCATGAGAGCCTCTCTACTTAATCATTTAATGACCAGGATTTTTTTTAAGATTCTAAAGAGAAGTTTAGAATGCACCAACAACCCCATCCCAACCAAGAATGAGCCCAGCCCAGCCAGGTGCAAGCTCCACTCTCCTCAGGAAGGCAGGGGTGTTGGGACTGGTGTGGGTGGGGGTCTCCGGCCTCCCCAGGCTCAGATACCCCACAGCCTCTCAACACTGAGACCAGACTAGAAGATCCAAATCCAGGTCCTAGTGCCACCCCTTCACCAAGAGGTGATTTTGGTCAGTTGCTTAATTTCTTCAGGTGTCAGTTTTCTTACCAGCTAAATGGGTGTAAGTGGGTTTAAATGTCAAACAAGAAATCGAGGTTTGTAAAAGGGCCAGGTATCCTCTGAAGCTTTAGGACGTGTCCACAGTCCAGCATCTTTATCATCACCAAGATCACCTCCTTCATTTTACATTGTTGGAGCACAGGCTCAGCAGCCGGTGATGGCTCAGGCAACATTTCAGGCCAGGGTGGAGATGAGGCAGCTCTCCATGCCAGGGCGGGGCTGCTTCTGGAACCCTCTGCTCTCCCACACTGCTCACCTGGCCTCAACTCTGCCCCAGGGTTTTCACTTGTTTTGTCATGACAACATACCCCGGAATATGGACCCGAGCATCACCTTATTCCGCAGACGAGGAAACCAGAGTAAGGAAGTAAACAACCTCTCCAGAATCACACGGCTCACAAGGGACAGGGCAAGGATGGGAGCTGGGCATTTCACCTCCCTGCCCTTGACACACGTAGGTCAGCCCAGCTCCAACCAGAGAGGAGAAAGAGCCAGGGCTGGCCTCACCGGGGGCTGGAGCCAGCAGCCAAGCCTCCAGGAGGCATTCCTGGCCCGGAGGTGAGGCCCCAGCAGGCTTCTTCCCCAGCAGCGAGGCTGCTTCCGGGTGAGCCTCCTCAGCTCACATTTCACCCGTCCCAGAGCAGGCAGTGCAGGTAGCTCTGTCGGCTTACCGGGCCAACTGTGGTCCAGCAGATGGGGTTCTGGGGAAGTGGGCTAGGCTTCGGTACTGGAGCAGCCAGGGTGGCACCTGGAGGGCAGCTCCAGGCCCTGCCAGCTTGTCTTTCACTGGGGGCTCCCTTTTCTCCCAGGGAAAATGCCAAACTCCTCCCTGTGGCCTATAGGGTTCTGCATGGGTGCCCCCATGCCCGCTTCCTCTCCCTCTTACTGCAGCCACATTGGGAGGCTTCCTTCAGCTCTCTAATGGGTCAGTCTCCTTCCAGCCACAGGGCCTTTGCACCTGCTATTTCTTCTGCCTGGAATTTCCATCACCTCTTTGCCTCGCTAAGTCATTGTGTCCTTCCAGTTGCAACAACAACACCCTTCTCTGGTATAGCAAGTCAAATAGTGACCCCCCAAAAGACACGTTCAAGTCCTAGCTGCTTGTCACTGTGAATATCACCTTATTTGGAAATAAGGTCTTTGCAGATGTCACTAAGGTAAGGACTACGAAATGAGATCATCTAGGATTAGGGTGGTCCCTATGTCCCATAATGACTGCCCTTATAAGAGACAGAAAAGAATAGATGGAGGGACATGTCCCTATGTCCCATAATGACTGCCCTTATAAGAGACAGAAAAGAATAAGACTTGGAGGGACATGCAGGGAAGGCGGTGCGATGTTGGAGGCAGATCAGACCCACATGTCTGCAAACCTGGACGTCCGGGGATTGCCGGCTGCCCCCAGAAGCTGGAGTGTGGCCTGGAGCAGAGCTCCTAGAAGGAACTCACCCTGACAGCACCTTGATTTTGAGCTTCTAGTCTTCAGAGCTGTTTAAACCTCCCAGTTTGTTGTGATTTGTCACGGCAGCCGCAAGACATGCACGCGCTTGGAGACTGCCCTACGGTGACCAATCACCCGGTTTTCCAGGATGAAGGAGGTTCTCTGAGATGTGGAACTCTCAGGGCTAAAACCGGGATGGTCCCAGGCAGAGCGGGATGGTTGGTGCCCAAAGCCTGCCCTTACCATTCCTTTCTGGCCACCAAATTTATGATAGCCCGCATTTCACACACCCACAGCTCCGTGGGCGTCTTTGTGATGCTTGTGGTCATTACAGTTCATTAGCTCATTGCTTTCATAATTATTCACACCGTAGTGGTCCTCACTAGAAAGTGAGCTACTCAAAGCAAGGCCCTTGCCTGTTCCTGTCCCCCCACTGCCTATTATAGCACTGCAGAGCTCAGGTGCTCTGGGAAGCTTTACTGGAATGAATTAATGAGGAGACCGGATCTCCTGGATGCCAGGGGGCAGACCCAGGGTGGAGGAGGATGCCCCAAGGCATACAGTTGGTGCTCAGCTGTGGGAAATGCTTCACGGTATGGGGAGCTGGCCAATGATGACCAGGCTGTGATGGAGGTAGTGAGCGCTGTGTCCCTGAAAGCATTTTAGTACAGGCTGGGGGATGTCACACGGCACAGCCCATGCTGGGGAGAGCTACAATCAATGCCCTCTAAAGTCCTCTCAGATCCCAGGATTCTGTAAGAGTCCCACTCTGAACGCTGAAAACAGGGGAGGACAATTGGCTTGAGACAGGGAGTACAGTGCAGGGGGGTACCGGAAGGGCTGGGCAGCCGGAGGGGACAGAGCGAGGATGCCGAATGATGACAGTGAGTTCAATGGCATTACTGGTGGGAGGGGCCAAAGATGGGAAGCTGAATAATAGTTCACACCGGACTCACTGTGAAGCTGAAAAACCAGCAGCAGAGGGTAAACTCACTTGTCCTTTACCCTGGAAATTGGATCTGGGGTCCTTACCTCACTTTTGCAGAACTCTTCATAGTTCCCAAAGTACTTTTATGCACTGTCCTAGGCAAAGGAAGCTTGTTCATTTTCCATGTAAAAATCTCAGGGTAGGCCCGGCCCAGTGGCTCACGCCTGCAATCCCAGCACTTTGGGAGGCTGAGGCAGGCGGATCACCTGAGGTCAGGAGTTCAAGATCAGCCTGGCCAGTGTGGTGAAACCCCGTCTATACTAACAATACAAAAATCAGCCGGGTGTGGTGGCACACACCTGTAATCCCAGCTAGTCCAGAGGCTCAACAGGAGAATCGCTTGAACTCAGCAGGCAGAGGTTGCAGTGAGCTGAGGTTGCACCACTGCACCACTGCACTCCAGCTTGGGTGACAGAGCGAGACTCTGTCTCAAAAAAAAAAAAAAAAAAAAATCCCAGGGTACGCAGATGAGGATGGGTGTACCCGGTTTCAGACACAGGCTTCTTGCATTTTAATGCTCTGTGTTGCAAGGCCCCCATGCTCAAAGCCACTTCACGGCTTCATGATCCAAAATCGCTACTGTTGCTCCGGCCATCACAGCCCTGCCTCAGCCAGAAGGCAGTGGGAGAGGAAAGGGGAAGAGAACACCCCTCTCTTTAGGATACTTCTTGGAAGCTGCACTCTCACGTGCCATTATAATGAACTATAAGTGAAATAATAGGGAATTTTGGAAAATGTAGGTGGCCTTTTCTCATTTAAGGTTTTAATTAATCCCACCATCAATTTAGCACCACTGGCCTCTCTGCAATACCGATTCATCTGAGGAATTTCTCACTGCAGCCCTCCCAGGCAGGTCCCAGGAAGCCTACTCTACAGATGAGGAAACAGAGGCTAAAGGAGAGCTGACTTGCCCGTGGCCCCCACCGGGGGACATGGCCAGACTGAAGGCTGAGCCCACGCTGGCGGATGCAGTCTCCAGCTCCACCCTGCCCACTGCTTCATACGTGCGATGCTTTGTGATCTCCTCCTCCATCCAGGCCACCCAGTGAGTCACTGCCCCTTCGTACTTCCTCTTCCCTTCCTATGATTCACACTGTCCCCTGCCCCGGGTCAGTGGCCAAACCATCCCAGATTGTCCCTCAGAGGAAACATCCAGGGATGGGGAGCGGTAACTAAGCCTACAGAGACCCCCATGATGGCTTTGACCTGAGGAGGAGGGCCCTTAGCAATAGACCACCCCCCAAGAGATGGCCACCAGGGGTGGCCGCTTTTCCATGGGGGTTGGCCTCTCACAGAGAGGCACAAGGGACTCTGCTGTGCCTGCACCAAGGGGATCAGGCAGCTGGCCCCACGGGGAACTTGCACGGGGCCCTCTCTGGGCAGCCTCCTCAGCAGATAGCTGCTCCTGGTGGGGAAGCAGAGTCCTCTGGCTACCAACAGGCCCCAGGTTCAAGCCCCTCCCATGGAAACCCACCATCCCCTCCTCTACACAATGCGCTCTGTCCAGGGTGCGTGGCAGGTGGCAAGCCCTGAGCCTGACGGTCTTACTCTCGCTTGCCCTGCCCGGGCTGTGCGTTCCCTAAACACTACAAAACCCCAGGTACACCTGCCATCCCTGAGCCCCGCTCTGCTCTGAGACACTCAACTTTGCTTTATAAAATCTGTGTAAACTGGCCAGGCATGGTGGCTCATGCCTGTAATCCCAGCACTTTGGAAGACCAAGGCAGGAGGATCGCTTGAGCCTAGGAGTTCCAGACTAGCCTGAGCAGCGTAGTGAGACCCCCTCTCTATAAAGAATTTTAAAAATTAACCAAGTGTCATGGCACACTCCTATAGTCCCAGCTACTGGGGAGGCTGAGGTGGGAAGACCCCTTGAGCTCAGGAGATTGAGGCTGCAGTGAGTTATGATGGCACCACTGCCCTCCAGGCTGGGAGACAGAGCAAGACCCTGTCTCAAAAGAAGAAGAGGAAGAGGAGGAAGAAGACAAAGACGAAGAAGAAGAAGGAGGAGGAGGGGGAGGAGGAGGGAGGGGAAGGGGAGGGGGAGGGGAAAAATCTGTGTAAGTTACCTATACATTGCACCAAAAAAAAAAAGAAAAAGAAAAGAAAAGAAACCCACAAGGCTCTTCTGACACCTAATCTGCTTCTGCAAAATCCTCCAGGTCCTGGGATCCAGGTCCTTTGCTTCCCCAGTGCAGGCAGCACCCCCCGCTGCGTGCATGAAAAATGCACGAAAAACCTATCAAACTCTGGGAGCTCCATCCAAACGGGGGGCTTGAAGCCTGGGCGGCATGTACACTCCCTCTGCCTGGCCAACAATGACACAGGATTAATCGTTTCTCACAAAGTCAAAGGCAAAGAGGCCTCTGCAAGTGATAGGTTGGCTCTGTGACCAAATAAGGCAATATTACATTTCACTGTTTATAGCAGACCCTGGACCGGGCAGCTTGGAAGGCACTGGGAAGAAATGCAGTTCTCGCTGCAGCTCCATTCCCAACGTCCAATAACTCTGTCCAAGGCCAGTTATAATTTCCTTACAGAAACAACCATGTGTCACTTTTTAAATACACACTAAAACCCGAGAGGTGGCCCAGTCTCAACCCCAGGCCGTCGGTTCCCTTGAGTGGGAGAACCTGGTTTTGAACTTCCACATTCATGATTTAAAGGTGGGGAGAGCCCCTGAAAATTTATTTTAGGGCTTGAGCGAAAGCAGAGGCATTTCTTAAAGGGCAAATTTCAGAGCTTCATTTGTGAGGTGCCTTTTTCTCCCCTGAGAATTTATTGCAAACTTTCTTTTGCAAATAAGACGTGTTGCTGCTGCCGCTAATAGCCTTGGGCAACCTTTCTGTCCCGACAGTATTTATAAAACGAGAGACACAGTTGGCAGGGTGGAGTTTCAGTAATTGGGATTAATAATAAGACAAGTGTAAATGTTTAAAACCCATTAGGAGGCTTTAAATGCTAAACAAAGCTTCAACTTGCTGGCATTTGCACCCTGGATGGGGTCTAGCCTAACCTCCAGCTAAGAAAATTCCAAGGGGAATTCTAGCAGCTTCAGCAAAACTCAGTACTGCCTGCATAGACCACGTTTACGGAGCCGCGATGAGGGCATAGATTTATACAGTGGAACAGCATCAATCTCACCTTCAAAATAGGATTTTTACCTGTCCCATGAGACCCTGGGCACTTCCCCAGGCACTGCATGAGGGTGGGAACTGCGTCTACTTTGATCTCTTCTCTCTGTACCCGGACACCCTTTCCAGAACCTTTGGGTGCTTGGGAGAGGTTCTCTCTGAAAGCGAGAATGGATGAAAGAGGGAAGGAGTGAAATGTATTATTGCATCTTTTGCCAATGACAGCTTCTAGTTTACCTTCCTCGAATCTCTGAGGTTATATAGGATGGATCCCCAGCGGCCGAATAGCCAAGCAGAATAAAATTCTTGAGCCCAGAGTGAACCTCTGGGGAGGCCAGCAGCAAATGTGTCCTCAGCTGTCCTGCCTGCTACCCCCTGGCAGTCACCCTGCCAGCTCAGAGCTGCCCCCAGCCCCCGGAGGGGTCTCCCACCTCCTCTCTCATGGCCCCACCCGATGTGCACACCTTCCCCACCAGGTGAGCAGCATGTGTGCAGGGTGACTATGCTGTCACCACTGTCACTGCTGCTAGGGCTCTGCCATCCCTGAGTCTCTGATGATGGTGGACTGTCAAGCATGGCAGGTGGCCATGGGGGCAATGTGGGGCAGAGCCCCTTGACCACACCCAGCTACTGCTGCCTTAAACTTACTGCCTGAAAGAAGTGCAATGTACCTTTCCCGGCGACCAATAACACCAGGGACCAAGTGTCACTCTTTTTTTTTTTTTTTTTTTTTTTTTGAGACATAGTTTCACTCTTGTTGCCCAGGCTGGAGTGCAGTGGCACTATCTCCACTCACTGCAACCTCCACCTCCCGGGTTCAAGTGATCCCGGCCTCAGCCTCTTGAGTAGCTGGGATTACAGGTGCCCGCCACCACACCAGGTTAATTTTGTATTTTTAGTAGAGACGGGATTTCACCATGTTGGCCAGGCTGATCTCGAACCTCAGGTGATCCCCCTTCCTCAGCCTCTCAAAGTGCTGTGATTACAGGTGTGAGCCACCGCGCCCAGCCTCCACTGTGACATCATAAAGGAGCACATCACTGGACGTGAGACCCACCCGGGGGAAGCCTCTGGCCTGCACGGACCTTGGCCAAGTCACTTGGCATCATCATTCATCCAGCAGAAATTCATCCAGCACCGGCCACGTGCTGATGCATCGGCAAGCAAACCAGGCCAGGATTCCTGGCCTGCTGGACACAACCCCATGACACGAACATCAGCCAACATTTTTTGAGCACCTACTGTGTGCTGGGATCCCATACTCAGCCTTCTACCCTCGTTACCTCATTTAATCCTCAGGATAGCCCCGCGAAGCAGGTGCAGCTGTGACCCCGTGTATCCGTTGAGGAAACAGAGACCCCAAGGAAAGAAAGAACCTGCTATGACATGTTTTCTTCCTCGCTCCTAACGGGCTCTGCTGCTCCACACAACCCCTCCCGAAGGCCCTCCCCAGGCCCTGCCATGCTGCTTCGTGAGATGGAGATATACAGCTCCTCAGGGCAGGGTTGGCAAGAATATCCAAAAAAAAAAAGGAGCTTAAGCGCCTAACACTGGGCGGGAAGCAGAGGAGGCGCTCAGGGAAGGGCAGCAGGGAGGCCCCGCAATGGAAGTCACTGCTCAGGAGGTTAAGGCAGGCTGTGAAACAGGGCCACCTGCAACCCTGGCTTTTCCAAACTGAAGCCATACCCTGGAGGGAGAGAGGGTCCTTGGGCACTGACGCCGGCTGTCCACAGCTAAGCGGTCATGGGATACCCATGACCGTGGGCGTGGCTGGAGGAGGCCCTGCCCTCAGGGGTCTGTTGGCATCCAGGGGAAGTGTCTACGGGGTAATGATTAACCCACACGCACCACCTGACTTTCAGCCTTCTTGCCCTGCTGACTCATTTTGCAAATTCCACTTGCAAAATTTGGGAGCGGCCTGGGAGCAGCCCCCACCACCTCACCTGAGATTCCAGCAGCGGAGGTGCTGCATTGCCGAGTGGGGTGGTCCTGGCATTCGGACCTGCCACTGGGAAGCCCAAGGCCAGCACGTGGGAGGCGAGTGGGATGGAGGAAACAGCGATGGAGGAGACAGCGCTGGACCCTCTGCTGGCTGGTAAGGATGGGGCGGGAGCCTCGGGGGTGAGAGGCGGGGGACAAGGGGAGCGTCACTTGCTGTCAACCCTACCCAAGCAGGACACCCAGCCTGTCCCTCTGAGACCCTACAGAGATCATGGGGAGGACCCAGAGAGCCGATTTCAAAGCAGTGCCCCACCCCGCCCAGTTGATTGAGGGCAAGAGAGGTGCCCCAGGGTGGGCAGGGCCTGACAGCGGGCGAGTTGATGCGGGCACCTTCTTGGGTGGCAAACAACACCTGCTAAGAACAATAATAACTTCACAGCTGCTCAGCCTCGGTATGGCGACCCTGCAGGGGGACAATTCTTCATCTTGGGGGTGTTCTGGGCACTGGGGAATGTTTACAGCATCCCTGGCCTCCATGCAGTAGAGGCCAGTGCACCCCTACCCTCTGTTGTGACAACCTAAACATGTCTCCAAACATTTCCCAATGTCCCCTGAGGGCACAGTCCACGCGCTCCCTGGAGAACCACGTGCTATCTGTATCGCACATTCGCTAGCATCAGGCTCCAAGCGTAGCCTTCAGCCATGATGCACCTGAGCCTCATCAGGTCCTAGGAGGTTGGCCCGATGCCGGTGATGGCTCAAAGCTTTGGGGCCAGGCCTTACATTCCATCTCAGACTTCTTGTTCACCAGCTGGGCCACCCAAAGCAAGTTGCCTCGCCTCTCTCTCTGCCTTCGTTTACCCATCAGTAAGTGGAGCTAATAATGGCATCCACCCCAGAGGACTTTGGAGTAGGGAAAGTGCATAAATTAAAACATGCCAAGGGCTCTAAGCACAGGGCCTGGCACCTGCTAAATGCTGTCACAGCCCCAGTTTACACAAGAGTAAAGCTGAGGCCCAGAGAAATCCAGTCACTTGCCTGAGGGCCACACAAGTTGTCCGGTGAGGGCTATGAGTAACCCTAGATGTCCCTCTGCAGAGTCTTCTGTGCAGAGAAAGGAGACGCTGAAAAGAGGGGCTGAGAATTCACAGTCCTATCCCGAGGCCTGCCCTGTTCTACCTGTGTGGCCTTGGGCAGTTCACTGACCTCTCTGGGCCTGGGTCCCTGTTGGATGAGAGATTCCATTTTCGGCAGCACTCATGGAGTGACTGCTGGACCTGCTGTGTCTCGCATTGATGTTGTCTTAGAGGGACTCCTGCTCAGCGGAGGTGGGGTGTCTGAGGGCCGTCCTGGCATCAGGGAGGTGAGCGGGGGGCTTTGGGGTACACTATATCTATCCGACCAGCCCCATCCTTCATCCCAAGGTTTATTGAGTGAATGAATGAACGGATGAGCAAATGAGGAAGCTGGCCGCCTTCCCCTGGCCCTGCGGGAACTCGGGAACACTGGCTGGAACGTCGTCTCCCGTAATACAAAGCAGGAGGAGGAGGCCATTCTTGGTGCCTCCCTGAGGGAGGCCTGAGCCAGGGGCGGTGGTGGGTGGGGAGCTGCCTTCCTAGAGACCCCTTGGGCCAAAGCAGGAACGGCCCCCAGGAATGACCCTCTGCCTCTGGGGCCCTCTGGCTTCCTTTGGAAGCAAGTTCCAAAGGCAGAGGCAGACGGGGTGAGCATTTGCAAAAATGAGCAAATTCGCTGGAAAAGAACTGATTTTTAGTTTTGGTTTGTTCTCAACGTGTCAGAGAGTCAACACAGAGGGAGGAGGAATGTGAATTAAGCAATAAAATGTTTACCAAGGAGCCCTCAAATGACTCCAGAGTGCTGCCAAAGTTCTGTGATCCCTGAACTGAGATTGTCCGAGGACCCATTTCCTCTTCGGTGGCCCCCGATGGCCCTGCTGGGATGTGGGGATGTGGTGGCATCGCTCTGTCATTCCTCAGGCAGGATCCCTTCCCAGGTGGTCTGAGCCACTCACACTTAGAGGGCATGAGCACTTGGACCTCCAAGGGCAGAGGGGGCTCAGAGGCCAGCCTCTACCTCTTCTTCTTAGACAGGATTTCTGTCCAGGCGCAGCAGGGAATGGTACTCCTATGCCAACTACACAGCCCACGGACTTTGGACCTAGCCTTCAGTATGTGCTGGCAACACAGGGCTGTCCCTTGAGGGAGCCCTGGCAGGACCCTTTGTTGCACTGTTGGAAGCTGCACCCTCCAGTCTTCACTCTTGTGTCACTAACCTCTAGGTTCTCACAGCCCAGATTACAGCTCCAGCCTCTCCAGAGAGGAGCAGTTAGATATGTGGCAGTCAGTCACACTCTAGTATAAATGAAGCCAGCCATGGTTTTCTTGGTGGCTGCTGCTGAATGGAAGTGGGATCCCCTTCAGGATGTCAGACAGCCATGGGGCAGCAAGGGCTGCAGGGCCACGGGGGGAGTCCCTCACAAGGGGCTGGGGTGCAAGGCTGCCAGTGGGAAGCTGTGCCCCTTCTCCTGCTGTCACCAATGCCCCAGGGACTCTACTTCGAGACCGTGGGTAGTAGCCTTCCTCCTAGGGCAGAGGCTGAGAAGGGTGGTAGGAGAACCACAGGATCTGGTCTGAGATGTGGCTGGATCCTGGTGCTGGGACTGACCTGTGGCGAATCTGGGGAGTCTCTCCGCTCTCAGCTCCATCTTCCAGAAAAATGGGAATGAGACTCCTAGAAGGACTGGAGTCAGGTGGCCGCGCTTTATCTGGTCATGTTCACCAGCTGATGCTGGAGATGGAAGAGGCTTCTATCTCTGGTTACTGCCCCTGTCTCTCTTTAGACTAGGAACCTGAGTGTCCAGCTCTCCTGGGAAAGTGTATCTCTCCTTCTGCCAAGAGAAGTTGTAAAATGCGGCTGTGGGGTCTCGGGGTAAAGAGAAAGAGGCAGTCTGGGAGCCTCAAGAGACCTGGATGTGGCCGGGCGCGGTGGTTCACACCTGTAATCCCAGCACTTTGGGAGGCCGAGGCTGGCAGATCACAAGGTCAGGAGTTTGAGACCAGCCTGGCCAATATGGTAAAACCCCATCTCTACTAAAAATACAAAAATTAGCCAGACGTGGTGGTGGGCACCTGTAGTCCCAGCTACTCGGGAGGCTGAGGCAGGAGAATCGCTTGAACCTAGGGGGCAGAGGCTGCAGTAAGCCAAGATCGTGCCACTGCACTCCAGCCTGGGTGATAGAGTGAGACCCCGTCTCAAAAAAATAAATAAATAAAAAGAGACCCGGATGCAGGAGCATGGCCAGGATGAACTGTGTCCCTCCCCATCAATCAGAAAGGGGGTCCCGCCAGATGGTGGGGGGGAATTGCCATGCAATTGCAGGGATGAGGGTGCCGCGTTCTCAGAGCTTCAGAGAGAATCTCTGCTGACAGGAAATGCAGACAAATAGGAAGAGAGGAAGGGGAGGGCAAGGGAGGGAAGGCTGGGGGAAATTCTTTCTTCCAAGGAGAGCCCAAGGAGGTGAGGCTCCACATCAGAAACCTGAGTAGAACCCTGCGGCCACAGTGTGCGCGGCTGTAGAGAGCCCAGGCACTGTGCTTCGATGCCAGCCCCAGCCTTGGCCTCAAGGAAGGGTTTTCTCAGAGCCACAGGGAACAGCAGCCCCCGGGGCCGGCAGCTGGGCTGACGGCACTGTGGTGTTCACTTTCCAAGTGTCACCAGCCCCATGGATCAGTCCTCCTGGGAACGTCATGTTGGGAAAGGTGAACCGTGCTCCTGACCGGCACTCGGGAGGTGGGGGCTGTTTGCTTTAGCAACGACTTCACACAGGTCTGAAGCGAAATGTTTCCATAGGGGGAACTCTGCGACCTCAGGAAGGTCACTCGCCTTCTCTGGGGTTGTTTGCTCATGTCTGTCATGATGAGGGAGGGGTTCAAACGTGGCCTCGCAGGGGTGGGGACCCAGGGAAGGCCTCTGTTGATTCTGCAGTGAGAGGCAGAAACGCCACCTTTAAAAGAGTGGAAGTTAATTTCTCTAACAGAAAACTTGTCAAGAGGTGGGCATTCCAGGATGCCAAGGTGGGTAGGGGCCTCGTGCAGTCATCTGAGACCCTGTGTTCTCTCAGGCTGCCCTCCCACGCTCAGGACAGACATCCACTTTATGGCCCAAGACGGCTGCTTGGGCTCCAGTCATCACATATGCATTCCAGCCAGCAGGAAACAGAAAGGGCAAAAAGAGGCACTCTTCCTTCTCGGAAGCTGCCCACTGGCCTGAACTTAGCCCATGGCCACACCTGGCTGCAGAGAATGGGACCCGCAGATTTTGTTCTGGGTTGTCACATGTCAGGTAAAAACTAGGCAATCTCTTACTGAGAAAAAGACCAAGAATAAATACTGCGGGTGGGGAGGAGAAATGCCGGTCTGTGACACAGGTTCAGGAGTGACACAGGTTCAGGACGGAATTCCTATTCCCTGTGCTGGGGGGGCACCAACTAGCTAGAGACCTGGGGTTTCACTTCTTCCCTCTGAGCCTCAGTTCCCTCGTCTGTAAAAGGGGAGAGTTGATCCCCATGGTCTCTGGGTCCTCTCCAGCTTAGACCACGCGTGATTCTATGTTCCACACGATTTGCCTCACGGAGCTTTCTAGATTCAAAGCTCTGCTAGGACGGGGAGTTCTGTGTGTTCTGTTCTCTGCTGTCTCCTCGAACTGTGCCTGGCACGTGGTCTGTGTGTTTGCTGAGCGGCTGAATGATGGCTGGTGTTTTAACAGGTTGAATTTGTATAAAGAGGCGACTTGCTTTTGCTCTTTTCCTTAAAAAAGAGAAACTTTAAAAAAAGTTTCAAAAAAAAAAAAACCTTCATTTTTTCTTTTTCTTTTTACTCCTCGTCTTCCCTGTCTTCGTTCTCTTTTTTTATTTTTTAGATACTCAGCCTTTTCCTCACTGGCTGCCTCCCTGTCTTGCTTCCCAGACCATAGACTGGGGTTGTCGGAGCAGGCCAAGCGTGAGAATCAAGCCCACCTTCACCTGCAGAGCTCCAGGCCTGGGGAGGCCCGCGGGTAATGCTGGATGAGCTTCGATGCCCAGTAGGGATGGCCTCCCGTGAGCGCGTGTAACTCTCGCCTCTCATGACTGCCAGAAAGGCGGCTTGTACTCCACCCTTACCTACTTTGCAGAGAACCGGACACTGGCTGCTTCAGGAAATGTCTCCCATTGCAAAGAAAAGTGAAAGCGAGGCCGGGCTTGGTGGCTCTCACATGTAATCCTAGCACTTCGAGAGGCCCAGGTGGGTGGATCACTTGAGGTCAAAAGTTTGAGACCAGCCTGGCCAATACGGCGAAACCCAGTCTCTACTTAAAAAAAAAAAAAAAAAAAAAAAAATTAGCTGGAAATCACTTGAACCCGGTAGGCAGAGGTTGCAGTGAGCCAAGTCATGCTACTGCACTCTAGCCTGGGTGACAGAGAGAGACTCCGTCTCAAAAAAAAAAAGTGAAGGTGAAATCAGAGAAAGGGCGTTTCTCTGTGCCAGGGCGTTAACCAATACGCTACAGTTGAAAATGCCGGCGTTATCTCAGCCTAAAATGTACAGTATGAGCCATGTGTGGCTAGACTCTCTTTGAAATGAGTGTCCAGTCACTTGAGAACACACTTTTCAGTCCTGCAAGCCATGAGTGCCACTGCAAACGCACAAGCAGCCGGCACCGACTCACTGATGAGACAACCGCCTCGCGGACAATGGCATGCCTCATTTCCTGGGGAGGGTGTACGGGCATGCACCTGCTGTGTACTTTTTTCCTTTGAAAACTGTGAAGGGCTATCATTAACATCCTATGTGTCATCTTCCTGGAGCTGTGAAACAATTCATGACCCATTGGGTTTTGTTGGTGGTGATTTCACTGTATGTTGATAAGACGTTCCTGTATAAAGACGCTGTATCAACATTTGCCTGGAGACACAGTTCAAAACCTAAGAGGACTCAGGTCCTTACCCCGATGGCATGCCTCAGAGAGTTCAGCTTGTCGTAAGGTAACAGCCAGCGCACTCGGGGCCTCTGCGTGGTCGAGATGTTCTTCCCCGGATGCCTGCAGCCTCCATTCAGGCCTCTACACACACGCATCCTCAGTGGGACCCTCCCCGGCCCCTCTCTGGGTTTTTTTTTTTTTTTTTTTGAGACAGAGTTTCACTCTTGTTGCCCAGGCTGGAGTGCAGTGGCGCGATCTCAGCTTACCGCAACCTCCGCCTCCCGGGTTCGAGCAATTCTCCTGCCTCAGCCTCCTGAGAATCCGGAATTACAGGCACCTGCCACTACACCCAGCTAGTTTTCGTATTTTTAGTAGAGACGGGGTTTTGCCATGTTGGTCAGGCTGGTCTTGAACTCCTGACCTCAGGTGATCCACCCACCTCAGCCTCCCAAAGTGCTGGGATTACAGGCGTGAGCCATGGCGCCGGGCTCTGGCATCTCACTCTGTCCCTTCACCCTGCTTCATTTTTTCTTCAAAACTCCCTCATGGTCTGGCATGATATATTTGCTTATTCTCTTTCTCCCCCATAAAAATATAATTTTCATAAAAGCAGAGACTTTTTCAAAAAATCACTCAGCACTTAGACCTGTGTCCGAGGGATCGGAGGTGCTCCAGGAAATGCTGATTGGCTGACATCTTCCACTTTTCTAAATATTTTCCACTGGCCCTGAGAGACTCTATTACACAGGAAAAATGCTTTGGCTCCTCCTGTCTCGGGATCTAGTGAGTTATCCTTGCCAGGCGGTGCGAGGCATCACAGAGCATCTACTTTCTTGCAGGCCTTTAGGCTCCTTCTGGTTCCAAAAAGGTTGTAAGGTAGCTTACCAACATGTTTTTAATTCCTCAAAAAATAAGATGATCTGGAAGTTCACAAGGAAAAATGAGGCACAGGGAAGATAAGGTTCAGAAAGTCAGATATTAAAAATAATATTTAAGGCCAGGCACAGTGGCTCACGCCTGTAATCCCAGCACTTTGAGAGCCCGAGGCGGGTGGATCACCTGAGGTCAGGAGTTCAAGACCAGCCTGGCCAACATGGCGAAACTCTGTCTCTACTAAAAATACAAAAATTAGCCGGGTGTGGTGGTGGGTACCTGTAATCCCAACTACTCGGGAGGCTGAGGCAGGAGAATCGCTTGAACCCAGGAAACAGAGGTTGCAGTGAGCCGAGATCACGCCACTACAGTCCAGCCTGGGAGACAGAGCCAGACTCTGTCTCAAAATAATAACAACAACAACAACAATATTTAATTAACACTTAGAAATGGTTACTATGGTCAAGACACGGGCTGTTCCACCTGGTTTTGGTCATGTGTTCTCCATGACAAACCTTGGGTTAGGTACTACCATGAACGCCCACTTTACAGATGAGGAAACTGAGGCACAAAAGGAAAAGGCATCTGCCCAAGATGGCTGAGCTGGTCCAAGGCGTGCAGCATAGTCTCTCGGCCAGCAGAACCTCATGCTCTTGGCCCTGACACCTGGACCCAGGGATGGGGGACCTACCTGTGGGTGACCTGGAGCCCTAAGCACCTGCTCAGCGCACCTCTCCAGGTTGTCTCTGAGCCTCCCAGCAGCCAGTTCTAGGAGAGAAACACGAGCCGTTCTACAATTTATGGTGCCCGTGAAATCGGGCCACACCTGTGGCTCAGAAGGAAGATGCCGAGACCAGCAGCCTTCTGGGCAGGAGTGCGAGCTCTGCTCTCTATGGGTCAGGATTCCTGGCTGCAAGCAACAGGATCAGAGTCTGGTTCTCATCTGAAAAAGACTAGGATGGAAAGCCCTGAGAGGCAGCTATGGGAGGGGCTGCAGCTGGAGGGGCCGGCGTCCCACCCCACGCTGCTGCAGGACAGCCCCACCACTGCGCGTGGCTACCATGACCACTGAGGGCACCAAGGGAATCTGAACCTGCTCTCTCCGGGCCAGAGGCTGAGACTCTCACAGGCACACCCGATTGGTCAAACCTGGGTCCCATGCCCACGTTGTCCAGTTGGCCCAGCTGCCAGGGAGATGGGGCAGTGGTCTGCCTACCCCGCTCCCCACAGGGAGCTCTGTATCCGTCAATCTGACTCCAGCGGGGATCCCCCAAATGGAAGGAGAGTTTGGGGCTGGACAGCCCTCTCCCCAAAATGACAAACGCCTTCTACGCCCTCCCTGAGGAGTCCCCAGAGGAGAGCCGCCCATGGACCCACTAAGAACCACAGGCTCTGTCTTTGAAGCGGGGGATGAGGGAACTGGCGCCTTTCTGTAGGAAGGAGGATTCCAACCTGAGGGAGCTGAGCGAGCCCCTGAGGGCCACCCTTGGAGCCCCCTTCAGGGGTGATTTTGGCTCTTTCTAGCACAGAAGCTTGTGGGCAGTTGGGGTGCCAGAGAGACACCCCCTCACTTGGTCCTAGGAAATGTACAAACCATCCTGATGGGGTTCGCCCCCCCTCCCTCCACTGGCAGCTGTGGGACTCTCTGGCTCTGGCTCCACTCTCCAGGACCAACCTCCACAAAGCAGCCCCCCGGTCTCGGAACCAGAGCTCACCAGCCAGCGAAACCCGGCACCACCTGGCAGGTGATATAACCCACATTTTAGCACAGCTGGTCCAGAATCCTATTGACTGGCAGGACCATGGCAGTAGAACTTGGCGTGGTTTTGTTTTGGTTGATGGTGTTGCACACTTAGGTGAGGACAAAACACTCGTGTACCATGCTGTGCTGAGACCCTCGGTGCCCCCAGCCCCGCCCTTGGCCTGGCTGTCCTCTGCACCCTGGGGTGGGGGAAGCACTGGCCTTTAGGGACTGTGCCCGCCTGTCCCCATCACGCTCTGGGCCATGGATGCACTGCTGATTGCCCTTCACCTGGGCCGTGTCTCTGTAAATGGTCCTTTTAATAACTCCTGTCATGGGTTGAAATGTGTCCCCTTACATTCCTGTTAAGGGCCTGACCTCCAGGACCTCAGCATGCGACTGTGTGAAGTTAAAATGAGGCTGTGAGGTGGGCCCTAATTCAATCGGACTGGCCCCTTCTAAGAAGAAGAGACTAGGACACACACAGACGAATGACCACATGGGGACACAGGGAGAAGGTGGCCGTCTGCAAGCCAAGGAAAAGGCCTCAGGAGGAACCAGCCTTGCGACGCCTTGACCTTCAACTCCAGCCTTCAGCCTCGAAGACGGTGTCTGTGGTTTCAACCACCCCGTCTGCGGCATCTGCTATGGCAGCTGGATAAGATGAATGCGGAGCCTCTGCAGAGAGAGTCACCTTGGCTGCCAGGCCCTGACCGGCACGTGCCATGACAATTACACGATGGCTAAGAATATCAGGGGCTCGAAAGGGGTCAGGCCCGGTGTCTGCTGGTTCCCTGGCGAGGGTGGGCTTCATGTTTCTGCCCCCGGGAGATGGCTGCTGCCGGGGCTGGGCTGCTGTTATTCCTGGAAGACAACGAGGATTCTGCTGAGGTCCCCTGGTGAGTGACGAGGCCAGCCCCAGGCGGTCTGATGCACACCCACTCTTTTCTGCTCCTCTAAGCGTGAGAGAGCTCATCTTGCAGAGCAGGGAGGTGGCCAACGAGCTCGCCAGAAATGGTATGAAATCCTTGAGGGTGAAGTTAAAAGAGGGGGGCCAGGTGTAGCCCCCCAGGTGTCACCCAACTTGTCACACCAACCTTGGCTTGGGCGACCCTAGCAAGTCCCGTTCTGTATGCACGGTCACAGTCAGAAGGCTCCAGTCCATCCCTGGTGGTCCCAGCCACCACACTCAAAGACCACGGAAACAGTCCACACGCTGTAAGCAGTCAGATGTTCCAAACCATGAAACGTGGTCACGGACGGACAAGTCTCACCCACAGCCCCAAGCTCCCTGCTTGCAGCAAGGACCTGAGCACCCGGGGATGCTGCCGACAGAGCAGTGTGAGTGGGTGGGGGGCAGGGTGACCCTTTCAAAATGAGATGGCCCCCAGCCCTCCCAGCCTGCAGAGCTGACAATGAGCAGGCCATCAGCACGGTGCAAGTGCGGCCCTTAGGTCTGAGGGCTGGGCATTGCCTGGCTCCTTCCCTGAGTGAGAGATCAAATGTGTCATAAGGGGGACAGTGCCCATCCCTGCCAGGGTGGCCTGGGGACACAGACTTACCCTCTGATTTCAAGGACAGTGCAGCCAGCTCCTCACCAGGGCAGTCCCCCAGACAACTGCAGCCCCAAGGCTTTGTGTGCCAGACCCAGCGCCCTGAAGACGGGGGCGGAGGCCGTGGCTGCTCTGAGCGGCTTTGGAGAGATCTGAGGTCGGGTTTAGCTTCTCCTTCTCAGATTCCCTTCAGATGTCTGGGAATGCATTATCTCCCCTCTCCAAAGCGAAGGTTTTGTGAATGGTCCTCTCCTGAGGGGCTGTCATTTGCATACTGTGGTTGAGAGGGGGTCAAGAAAAGCTTCCCAAAGGAGGGTTTCTGAGAGCAGAGGCGGGGCAGTGTCCCCAGGGCAGCTCGGCCTGGTGTTTTCTTTCCCTGGGAACTGGCATCCCCTAAACCTACATTAAACCAGAGGGCGGGACCCTGGGGACAAACGCTGATGCCTGTGCAAAGAACCCGCCGTGCTGTGCTGTGCTGGGCTGTGCTGTCCTGGTTTCTGGAAGGGGGCGGCTTTTGGAGCCACTCCATGGGCCACTTCACCAGGCTGCCACCTCGGGTCTGATGAAAACAGCAAGTGTTTTTGTTGGCAGAGCACCTCTGAGAGGGCCCAGCCCTAGAAGCGGATGGACTGGGTGCCTGCAGGCTACCTTCTGTGTTTTTTCTTGCCTTTTTGGCTTTTGGTTTTCTTGAGACAGGTCTGACTCCCGCTTGCACAGGCTGGAGCGCAGTGGCATGATCTCGGCTCCCTACAGCCTTGACCTCCCGGGCTCAGGTGATCCTCCTACCTCAGCCTCCCAAGTAGCTGGGACTGCAGGTGTGCGCCAACACGCCTAGCTGATTTTTGCATTTTTTGTAGAGGTGGGGTCTTGCCATGTTGCCCAGGCTGGTCTCCAAATCCTGACCTTAAGCAATCCTCCTGCTCTGGCCTCCCAAAGTGCTGGGATTATAGGCGTAAGCCACCGCATCCTGCCCAGGCCACCTTCTTGATTGTCCTATTTGTAAATGAATCTTCATGTGAGGTGTCCCTTTCTTGAGAGTTATTCTCCCATGGACTCCTGGATGGAAGCTTAATCTGTCTATTCAGGACGAACTGAATTATTCCTATAACCATGTGAGGAGAAAACCCCCCAAGTGTGTTCAATTATAGAAAGCACTTTCTCTATGAATCTACCATCCTCGAATAATGACTTACAAACCTATTTAGAGTTCGTAATCTCACCTCTGTCTTATTGCCAAGAGCCTTGGCATCGGTGCTATTTAAGCCGAAACAACCACGCTGTGTTTTATTTGACCATATATTGAGTATAAATATTTGCACCATTAATTAGAGTCAGTTTAATTCCAAAAACTCAAGCGATAAGGGCAACCTCTAATGGTAAACAGGCCTCTAGGTGTTAGTCATACCTGGAAGATTCCATTCTGAGAGGCCTCCCTCAGGCCTTTCACCTGTCTCAGCCCTACAAACAAACAGAGAAAGGTTGAAGAGAGGCCAAGGGCCTGCAGACGGATTTTGAATGTAGTAAATTACCAGGCACTAAAGATGGGCTTTTTCCTATTATTTCTATACCCTTCTTATTACCCCTGGTAATAACATTTTACAACTGGTGTGTTGAGTGCACCCAGGCCAATTCCAGATTCCAGAACGATAAGCAGAACGTTCGCATGGTGCTCCGGAAAGAGCTTTGGGAGTTGACTAGAAATCTATAGAATCAGTTGGACCCGGATTTTAATCCAAATTCTGCCGCTTACCGGCTGCGTGGACTTGAGCAAGCCATTCTTCCTCTCTGCGTCAGTTTCCTGAGCTGTAAGCGGGAACAATAATTCATACTTCATACGAATGAGACAACAGAGATAAAAACAATCCAGTGGTTATTTAATTCTAGCTGCATGGCATTGCCCAAGCTCTCTGAGCCTGGGGACTTCTCCCTACATCTTAAAAGGAAGATATCAAGTATGAGGGACTCAGAGTCAGCTCACAAAACCTGCGTAACACACAAAAGCGATCCTCATTCTTCCTTTTCCTCCAAATGCAGCAGCCCAGCCACGAGTGCCCTGCAAAACACTTTTAGGGGCAAAGCGAACCAATGTGAAGTGGCACAAGGACTTGGCCAATAGGAGAATTGCCACACGTGGTGAGAACGTAGTTCAACTTGCACATCTCTTGCTGTCTTTCAGGGATGTCATGGAGAAAGTCTCAGCTTGGTGCCGGGAGGTCCTTCATGCCTCCATAGCACACCCGTCTCCTGGCCAACTGTGCCGTGCCCTGGTTCAGGGCCTCCCCAGGGTATCCCAGGGAATTGAATAACATTAGCTCATTCTTATGGTGCTTTCTGAAACTTCTGTTCATGGCCAGTGCTTCTTCCTCTCCACTTTCAGTAGTGATATTGGGTTCTTTAAAAGTAAAGTTCTATAAGCCCTAAAAAGGGAGGAAACTGGCCGGGCGTGGTGGCTCACGCCTGTAATCCCAGCACTTTGGGAGGCCGAGGCAGGCGGATCTCGAGGTCAGGAGATCGAGACCATCCTGGCTAACATGGGAAACCCCGTCTCTACTAAAAATACAAAAAAATTAGCTGGGCGTGGTGGCGAGCACCTGTAGTCCCAGCTACTCGGGAGGCTGATGTGAGAGAATGGCGTGAACCTGGGAGGTGGAGCTTGCAGTAAGACAAGATCACGCCACTGCACTCCAGCCTGGGTGATAGAAGAAGACTCCGTCTCAAAAAAAAAAAAAAAGGGAGGAAATTTTGTCACAGGCTACAACATGGGTGAGCCTTAAGGACATTACACCAACGGAAAGACACCAGTCCCAAAAAGATAAACACCACATGGTCCAACTTATCTGAGGTCCCCAGAGCAGCCAAATTCACAGAGACAGAAACTGGAATGGTGGTGCTGCGGGTAGGGAAGTGGTGAATGGGAGTGAGTGCTTCATGCGCGCAGAGCTTAGGTTTTGGAAGATAAAAAAGTTGTAGAGTCTGGGCGCAGTGGCTCACGCTTGTAATCCTAGCACTTTGGGAGGCCATGGTGGGTGGATCACAAGGTCAGGAGATCGAGACCATCCTGGCTAACACGGTGAAACCTCGTCTCTACTAAAAAACACAAAAAATTAGCCGGGCGTGGTGGTGGGCGCCTGTAGTCCCAGCTACTTGGGAGGCTGAGGCAGGAGAATGGCGTGAACCCGGGAGGCGGAGCTTGCAGTGAGCTGAGATCGTGCCACTGCACTCCAGCCTGGGGGACAGAGCGAGACTCCATCTCAAAAAAAAAAAAAAAATTGTAGAGATGGATGGCTGCGATGATTGCATAACAATGTAAAGGGTCTTAATGCCACTGAGCTGCACATTTAAAAATGGTGAAAATGATCAACTTCTCTCATGTACATTTTATCACAATTAAAAAATAAAGTGTGGGCTGGGTGTGGTGGCTCACGCCTATAATCCCAGCACTTTGGGAGGCCAAGGCGGGCAGATCATAAGGTCAAGAGATCGAGACCATCCTGGCCAACATGGTGAAACTCTGTCTCTACTGAAAATACAAAAATTAGCCAGGCATGGTGGCGGGTGCCTGTAATCCCAGCTACTCGGGAGACTGAGGTAAGAGAATCGCTTGAACCCGGGAGGCGGAGGTTGCAGTGAGCTGAGGTTGCGTCATCGCACTCCAGCCTGGCGACAGAGCAAGACTCCTTTACAAAAAAATAAAAATAAAAAATAAATAAAATGTGACATAGTGAGCTGGGTTTAAAGAAAAATATGAAGGAAGTTATGACATAGGAAGATCATGAATCTGGCTCAAACCAGGGACTGGAGCTTGGAAGACTGGTATTTTGGGAAACGTTGGGTTTCTACCTTTCAGTAGCAGAGCACAGACTCTGGAGCCGGGCTGCTTGTGTGCAAGTCCCACTCTCCCACTTACTGCTGTGTGACCTTGGGCAAGTCACTTCACCTCTCTGAGCCTCGGATTCCTCATCTGTAAAGTAGGAACGATAGGAGCATGTGCTACGCAGACTTGCCGCATGGATTCGATGAGCCGATATTTATTGAGCGCTTGGAACGGGGCCTGGCACGCAATAAGTGCTCTCTAAGTGTTTGTTAAATAAACAGACTTGCCTAAGGAGAAGCCCGGAGAGCTTGCCTCATCTGTCCAAGGGCCCCTCTGCAAGTTAAGCCTGCTCCAGCTGCAGGTCCTCTGTATCAGAGCGCAGGACTGTCACTCCTGCAACAGCGCTTTGCTGCCGGGAGCCCCTGGTATCAGCAGTGAGCAGCTGCCTCGGAGGCTGGGCTCACAGCAGCTGCCCCCAGCCCTCCTCCTCCCCCGCTAGCCCTGCACAGCCACTGAGTTCTCTGTCCAACCCCACCCCAGCCCCTGCAGGCGCCTTGGTGGGCTCTTTCTAGTCCCTTCCAAAGACCCTCTGGCAACAGTCCAGATGGCTATCCATGAAGAAATGGATAAACAAATTGTGGTACACCCAGACCATGGAATATTATTCAGCCATAAAAAGAAATGTGATTCTGATACATGCTATAATGTGGAGCAAACGCCAAACATTTTGAAAGAAGCCAGACATGAAAGACAATGTAATGTATGATTCCATTTATACAAAATGTCCAGAAAGGATAAATCCATAGAGACAGAAGGCAGGCCAGTGGTTGCCAGGGACTGGGGGAGGGGGAGATGGGGAGTGACTGCTGCTAGCGGGTTCGAGCTGTACTCTGAGCGAATGGGAATATTCTGGAACAGGATGGAAGTGTGGCTGCTCAACACTGCGAATGCACTAAATGCCACCAAGTTGAACACTTAAAAATGATCAATTTTATCTTACGTGAATCTCAACCCAGTGAAATTTTTAATTACAAACAAGACCCCCTTAACCCTGTTGAGTGTAGCCACCAGGGGCCCCCCGTTACTCGCCAGATGCTCCACCTGAACCTGCTACGCTGGGCTGCTCCCATTCCTGTCTGGGTGCCCACTTGCCCACCTCGGTACCTCCACCCAGTCTTTTGCCAGAACCCCCTATAAGTCACCCTCCACCTGGAAAAACCCACCCACCCTCAGATCACCCCAGGGCAGGGCCCACCAAGGGCTCCAATCTGCTCTTCTGGTAGCAGCCTCCACCTGCATTTCAGCGGTCTACCACGTTGCCCGATCTGACAGGGATGAAGATGGTGGAAAACATGCCCTCTAGACCCTACAGCGCATCAGGTTTTGGACTGGAAACTGAATTCTTGTCCTGTCCCTACAGAATTCCAACCTGTCGCCAAGACCCATTTTACAGATGCACAAACCCAGGTGCTGAGAAGAAACTTGTTTGAGATGGGACTGACTCTGTTAGGCTGCAGAGGCCGTAGGCTCAGCTGCACCACCTTGCTCACTCCTCCGGGCTGGAGGCTGGACCTGAAGGGCTGGGGCTTTGTTTTGCTCACCTTTGCGCCTCCCATCTCCCTGCCAACCTGAGAAAGGGCTCTGCCCGTGGCAGGCATTCAAAGCCAAGCCGAACTGAAAACAGACTTCCGGAGATTATGAGAAATCAGCATTTAAATGACCTGTGACCTTGTATGTGTTCTGATGACGAGTGACAGTGGGGGCAGGGTGTGGGTGACAGTCTGGCCTGTACTGAGTCATCTGAGGGTCCAGAGAAGGTCACTGAGGAAAGGAGAAATTCACAGAGGGATGCACTGAAGGGGTGTGGTTGCAGGTGGTGTGCCTGTGGGCCGAGTCAGCTCTGAGCTGACATCTGCTAAGACCCAGCAGCACTGGGGAGCAGAGGAGACCTGGATGCTGGTGCTGGTGGCCTTGATGAAACCACAGCAAGATCAGAGTCCCTGCAAGGCCCCAGCATCTGATCATGCCCCGGCTTGGGGTAGGGCTGTGCCTACCCCCAAGCCAGTTCCAAGCCCTCACCCTACGAAGCCTATTTTAAACCCGGCCCAATTCAGGGGATGAGTACCAGTGCTGGCCTCACCAAGAGCTGCCTTCTCTCCCTCCCTCCCCGCCTCGCCAAAAAGGGAAACCATTTTTCTGTAATTACAAGCATTGTGCTGTGTGATTACTGTATTCCGTAATGACGGCTGTATGTTGTAATGACAGGCACGCCACCTCCCCGAGCCAGTGCACTGGCCCCACTCTGCTGTTGACATAAATATCTTCCTGGCGTGCCCAGAGTGTCGGGGAGGCCCTCAGCTTCAGAGGGTCTGCAGCATGGGGTTCCCTGGAAAATAAGCGGGGGGCTCTGGGTGCTCCTCTCTGGGTGATCCTATTCCGGGCCACCCTCTCCTGCGGGCCACATGGGCAGCCCAGCCTTCCCCAGCCTGGCATCACTATCACGTGATGACACTTACCAAAATAGCAGCTGAGAGCAATCTTTTTAAAAATGAGCTGGTTCAGGTATTTACTAAAATATCATTTTTAAACGTCTGGGTCTTCAACTGGCATTTTTGCATATGTTGGCCACAGCTGAAGGGTTTCATCCAAACGCAACTTAATTGGAGGCAAGAAAATGAAAAGAAGAAAAAGCGGCTTCAATCGGAATGAATCAACATCTATTAATGGCTGTTTAACGTATTTCTGCTAATAATCATGCATTAAATAATGTGTGCATTTTAAATCTGGCTAAATATACAATAGTCCATCCCTGCCCCAAAAAGGTAAACAATGACAGTTAAAAATAGTCCCAGTACGTATTTACATTTTTTTTCCCCCCTGAGCCTTTTTGGTTTATAGTTCATCATTCCAAGGGTAAGAATTCTAAAATTTTCTCTGTGTATTTACATAACTGAGCAATTGCTATGTATCACATTGGCTATCAGACCCTTCCAAGAAAAATGAGTTTTTATCTCGACTTCTGCACAATGGTCAGATGGAAAAGTTCTGTGAAATGAATGTAACCTCCGCAAGGGTCCAGGACAGCTCTGATTTCCATCCATCCTCTTTTGCCCTCCTGGGGCACACATCCCAGGGCTTCTTGGCATGATCTCCTAGGGGTGAGCCTGCCGCCCACGGAGAATAAAATCCCACTGAGTGCCTGTCTTCCAATTTCTGAGTCCAGACTGAAACCAGATCATTGCTAAGGAGAATGGCAGGTCACCTTCCTTTCAGACTCATTGTGAGGAAGGAACCTTGTCTCTCCTCCTCTTATACAGTACAGCACTGAGGTTGGGGCAGGGAAGGAGACCCAGCAGGAAACGTTGCTTTGTGGGTTTGCTGCTTCCAGAGCAAGTGTTTTCCTCCTGGGGCAGTGCCCTAGGGTACCAATCCCAGCAGGCCTGGTGGGGAGGAGGACTGCTCCTCCTCCATCCAGATCCCTTCCACCGGGATGTGATCTGTCCTCCAGGGATGTGATCTGTCCTCCAGGGGTAGCCGGGTCTGTTTCCCTCAGGGCCCAGCCAAAGCTGGGCACCAGGTGAAGTGTTACCTTGGCAAGTGATCCACGGGTCCCTGGCATGGGCTGGTCCTCAGCACCAAGCCAGCTCCTCCCTTGGGGTGCAGAAATTGTCAGATGACATTTCAAAAGGTGAGGTGACTGCCCTGTCCCCCACAGCCTCTCCTGTGGTCACGGAGCCACTTACCGTTCTGTTTATGGTAGTTCTGCCTGAGAATTTATGGTATTTATCTGGAGATGTCAGGGGTGTGAGGTTTGTGGGTACACAAGGAGGCGCCGGCACTGCAGTTCTCCACGCCCTCCGTGGTGCCCACATCGCTGCTGTCTCTGAGGATGCTGAATTGTCTAGAGCTTGGTTTCTGAACCACAGGGGATTGGAGAGGGGCAACCCCGACTTCCTGCCCTGAACCCACAAGGCGGCGAAGAGGAAGGGTCGGGGACAGGCTGTGCATCAGAGGCTCTGCCTGGTCCCTGGATGCACCCCCGGTTCCAGTCCTTTTAGCCTCAGTTAATTGGAATCTTCACATAACGGGACATTCCCCCACTTTGAAACCCCTCTCACTTTATCCAGATTCCTACATTCTGCACAGGCTGTGGCTTGCGGGAGGGAGCCCAGGGAGGGGGGTGGGCAGAGGCGAATTTCTGGATTCAAGTTCAGGCCCCTTGTGCCCTGTAACCTCCAGCTCTCCTTTCCATCCCTGGGCTTCCGCCTCCTGGTGTGACAAATTGACAGTGATTCGTCGGGGTCCTGCCCCCTGGGGCAGGGGGCCAGCGCGCTCTCCTGATGCGGGAACCAGGGCCACTCACCGAACCGCCCCGCTCCCGGGGCTGCGCCCGTCTCTGGGGGATTGGCTCAAGGCTCCCTCCCGTAGTCAACACCCCTTCCCTGGGGCCCTGGGTGGGGGCGCACCTCGCAGGGCCGCTCGGGGCCCCACTGCCCGCCCCAACTGATAAGACTGTCTGGGAGCGGTGGAGACGCGCCCCGCGCAGCGGGAGGCCGGGGGCGGGCCGGGACCTGGGGACCAGCCGCTGCTCCTCTGCAGCGTCCCGCGCCGCTCGCTGGGCGTCCGGGGAGCGCGGGGCGGGGCGAGGGCGGTGTCCGCAGGTAACCCCCGGGGGGGCGGGGAGGTTTGCCGGGACCCCCAGACCAAAAAGCCTAGGGGGAGGAGCGGCGCGGCTGTGCGCGAGGGCAACCAAGTTTGGCTCCAGCACGCGCGGCTTCGCTACTGCCTCTGGGGAGGAGAGAGGGGACTGTCCCCTTCCGAGCTGGGCTCGGACTTTGGCCCCCAGAGCCGCCGCAGACCTCCAGGAGTGACTTCGTCGCTCCCTATTCTGGACTCGCTGGGTCCCGGGTGCACCGGAGCCGCGCAGTGAACGTGCCATGCAGGAGGGCGACATCGGCCTGGAGGGGCTACCCCTCAAGGAAGCCCCCACAGCCCGTGAGTATCCAGGGCGGCACGGGGGGTGAGGGACCGCCAGCGCGGCCGCAGTGGATCTGGGACGCCCCAGGGACAGTGGCTTGCGGAGGACTCAGGGGCGCACGAGGAGCAGGAGACAGGGACCCCCACCTCTGGTGGCGGGGACAGTCCTCCCTGCGCTGCTCCCGGTAAAGGCGAGAGGGGAGGGGCTGTGTCGGTCACAGGTCGCAGGGGCACTGACAGACAAACAGACGACAGAGCCCCGGGGCTGGGCTGGGGCTGGGGGCGCCGCCCGACAGGGGCCCCTGCGCGGCCCCTGGGGAGACATCTGCTAGGCCGGCTGGGCTGTTCCCAATCCCAGGGGAGCGTCTTGCAGCGGATGCGAGGTTTTCGGATGTTTTTACAGAGGCTATTAATACACATAATATTTCCGTGCTATTCTGGAGATTTATTTGCGATATAAAGTCACTACTATGACTCGAAATCATAATGGAAACTGGGAGGAACTTAGCCGGAGACAAATGAGGCCTGGACGCTAGGCCGGAGGGGGAGTCCCTGATTTCCTCCCCCCTGGCTGCACATAAATCACCACCCAGGATATTTTTGTACCAATAATTTTAAAATAAATGACCCAAGCCCTGTTTCCTGGACGATTTTCCCCTCCCAGTTCAGAGGTTATTAAATAAACCTAAGAGTGGGCTAGTGACAAGGGGGCTGCAGTGTGCAGTGGGTTTTATTTAGTTACACGCTGAGCTCTGCCCTTCTGAAGCCCTGGTTAGGAGGCAGTGCCCTGCATTCAGGATGCCACCGCCAACCCGGGACTGCTAACTATAGCATGGGAAGCCCTCCTTTTATTCTTTCTCCCTCCCTCCCCCGACTTTCCTTCTTTTCGAATTCCCATGGAGAAACTTACTCTGATGCGTGCCTTTCAAACAGCGGGTTTGGCTTCCTTCTAGAAGTGACACTGGACACTCATCAAATTAAAGGCCCACAAGAAAGAGAAAGCCAGAGCAGGAAAAAAACCTGGGCGCTGAAGTGGGTCACCAGGGCCTGTTCGTGTGCAGCCCGGCTGTCCCGCTTTCCTGAGAGGCTTCCTCAAGCTCATATGTAGAAATGATCCGTTCTGTGATCCACTGAAAACAGCCCCAGCTCACTGTGTACCACCATCCCACCAAGTTCCAGGCACTGATTCAAATGCTTCACACATTTACCCTCAGCGCTACCCTGTAAAGGGGAGCACAATCATCCCCATTGTGCAGACAAAGAAACTGAGGCCACACAGCCAGTAACTGATGGCACCAAGACTAGAACTGAGGCCTATTGTTCCCAGGACTTGGGGGGCAGAGGCAGGAGGATCTCTTGAGCCTGCGGTGTGCCGAGATCATGCCACTGCACTCCAGCCTGGGTAACGGAGCAAGACCATGTCTCAAAAAAAAACACAAAAAAAACAAAAAAACAAACAAACAAAAAAAAGACTAGAACCCAGGATGTCTGAGTCCAGCTGCTGTGAGGCCACTGCCGCTCCCTTTCCCCACCCCAGGCAGAATCACCCAGCAAGCATCTAGGACATCTTGAGGAAACTGTTCCCTGTGCACAAGGGTGTACTGGAGGCCTGTGCTTTGGCCTTTATAGGGTTCACATTTGGGCATGGGTCATATCTCAGATGTGAGGACCTGGAGCGTTCCTTACTGGAGGATTCAGCTGATCGGATCTGAGCTGTAATCATGGATGGATGACGGCCTCAGCCTCCACTCCCGGAGAGCAGGCCCTTCCTGTCGCCCCCGCTGCACCTCAGCTGTGTGAGGGGTGGAACTGTGTCCCTTTCCCCCTGCCTGGGTAGCAGCAGTGTCAGGAGTAAAACTCCAGGAAGGGTGTCCCAGCCTCAGTTCTCGGGTTTGCTGTCAGATGGATCATTCCACCACAGCAGGCACGAAGACATACCGCGAAAAGCCTCACAGCACCGCGCCACTCTCGCTCTGCCCATGCCATTTATACCTGGAGGCTGTCAGTGACTTCACCCATAAATAGGAAATTTAAAAAGCCATAAAGTTGGACAACAGAAAGAGGTCTGGGTTCCCCCTTTTTCCTGCCACCGGCACCCAGACCCAGAGAGAGGAAGCACTTGTGAAGTACAGAGAGCCCCAATTCCAGAGCCAGCTTCCCAAGTCTCAATCCTAGCTTTGCTGTCTGCAGCCCTGTGCCCTTGGCCAACTTGCTTAACCACTCTGTGCCTTATCTGTGAAGTCCAGAGGGTGGCTGTGAAAATGATATGAGTCTATAGCCTTTCCAAGGTGCCTGACTCTGTTCTGTGCATGAGTGAGTATTGTTGTCATTGTCATCAGCATCATCACTGCAAGCTTCATCCGTATGACCCTGATGTGAAGTCACACCCAGTGCTCTGTAACTGATCCTATAACCTGCTCATTCTCACTCCCCTGCAAAGCCATAAGCCCATGCTCCCAGGGAGCAATTGAATGGCACAGATGCCCCCTCCCATTCTGACTTCTTCGCAGCTCCTTCATTATTCTTTAATAAGCTATTTATTTACATGCTTGTGGTCTGAACCTCCCACAAGGACAGGTGGAGTTAGGGTGAGGTCTGCGGCATCCCTCCACTGGGACATGTCTGCCCAACTTACTCCTGTGCAACCCTCAAAACCCAACTGGGATATCCCCTTCTCTTGGAAATCAACCCACATGCCTCTCTGCACTAATGGTACCCTGGGCACCAAGTGAAGGAGGGAGGGAATGAGGAAGGAAGGAAGGAAGGAATGAGAAAGGAAGGAAAGAAGGAAGGAAGGAAGGAAAAAGAGAGGTCAGGAGGGAGAGAGGGAGGGAGGGAGGGGGGGACGAAGGAAGGGAGGGAGGGAAGATGATGCTCCCTAATGCTGGTTGAGCAGGTGACCGCGTGCCAGTCACCCATGGAAGCCCTGGTACCTGCATCATCACGTACAACCCTCACTCACTGTATGAGGTGGGTCCCGTTGTTTCTCCCCATTTATGATGAGGAAACTATGGCACAGAGAGATTACTCAAGGTCCTATCGCTGGTGACAGAGGCAGGATTTGAACTCCAGGCAAGCAAGCTGTGCATTTAATCATAGTGATATCTTACCCATTCAGGGGGGATAGAAAGAGTTTTCCGTCCTGAAGCTTTCACCCACAGAGTTATTGAGCACCTACTCTGTGCCTGACACATTGAGTGGGTGGTGTGGGAACACACCTGAAAGAGGTGGGGGAAGAACATTCCAGGTAGAAGAAACAGCCAGTGCAGAAGCCCCGGCACGAGTGTTCTTGAATATGCTGGGTGGATTCCAGAACCAGCTGGGACGGGGAGGGAAAGAGGGAGCAGGAGGGGCAACCCAAGAGGTATGGAAAGTGTGGAGCCAGTGTGGGGGTCGCCAGGGCCACTGTAACCATGGGAGCTAAATAACACTTCCCACCCCCTCCCCACCACCTGCCACTGCAGTAGGGTTTGGAGCAGTAGGGTTTGGAGCAGGGAAGGGACCTGGGCTGACTTGGGTTCTAACAGATCCTCTGGCTGTCCCGCAGAGAACTGGTTGATGGGCCAGGGGCGGAAGCTTGCTCAGAAGCTCTTGCAATAATCTGGGTGCACAAGGCAGGTAGGGGAGGGTGATCCCAGGTCTATTTTGAAAGTAGGGCCCACAGGAATTGCCAGCACATGGGATGTAGAGGCTGAGAGCAAGAGAGTCGTCAAAAATGGTTCTGAGATTTTCAGATTGAGTGGCTTGAAAAAGGAGGAGTCCACAAGGAGAGGTCTGAGTGGGGATAAGTGAGAGGTTTACTATTCGTTGTTCCGTTTTGTTTTGTTTTAAATTGTGGTAGATATTATATATACCATAACATTTTAATCTTTTTCAGTGTACAATTCAGTGGCATTAAATACATTCGCGATGTCATACAACTATCATCACTATCTATTTTCGAAACTTTTTCGTCACCCCAAATAGGAATTCCGTATCCATTAAACAGTCACTCCCCATTCCCCACCCCACCCTGCCTCTCCTAACCCCTGGTAATCCCTATCTATTCTAACATCTGTCTCTATAAATTTGTCTATTCTAGATACTTCATATAAATGGTATCACACAATATTTGTCCTTTTGTGTCTGGCTTCTTTCACTTGGCATGTTTTCAAGGCATCCATGTTGTAGCATATATCAGTAATCAGTTTTATGGATGAATAATGTTCCATTGAATGGATATACCACATTGTGTTCGTCCATTCATCTATCGACAGACAGGGGTTATTTCCATCTTTTGGTTATTTTGAAAATGCTGCAATGAACATTTGCATGTGAGTGTCTGTTAAGTTCCTATTTCCAAATCTCTGAGGTATATACCTAGAAGTAAAATTGTTAGATCGTATAGTTTTATCTTTAACTTTTTAAGGAACTGTCAAACTGTTTTACACAATGACTACACCATTTTACAGGCCCACTACTAGTGTACAAGGGTTCTAGAGTCTCCACACCCTTACCAGCACTTGATATATATATATTGTTTAATTACAGCAATCCTGTGAGTGTGAAGTGGTATATCATTGTGGCTTTGATTTCCATTGGCCTAATCACTATGTTACTATGTTGAGCCTGTGCTTATAGATCATTTGTTTATCTTCTTTGGAGAAATATCTACTCAATTCCTTTGTCTATTTTCTAATTGAGTTGCTTGTCTTTTTGTTGTTGGATTGCAGGAGCTTTTATAGAGCCTGGATATTAAACTTTTATCAGTTGAATAATTTGCAGATATCTTCTCCCATTCTGTAGGTTGTCTTTTCACTTTCTCAATAATGTCCTTTGATGTACAAAATTTTTAATTTTCATGAAGCCCAACTTATCTACATTTTCTTTTGATGCTCATGCTTTTGGTGTCATCTCTAAGAATTCATTGCCAAATTCAAGGTCGCAACGATTTACCCCTATGTTTTCCTCTAAGAGTTTTATGCTTTTAGTTTTTATATTTAGGTCAGTCCATTTTTAGTTAATTTTTGTATGTGGAGTATGGTAGAGAGCCAACTTCATTCTTCGGCATGTGAATATCCATTTGTTTCAGCACAATTTGTTGAAAAGACTGTTCTGTAGGGGTTTGCTTTTGAGCATGTTAATAATTACAACAATCACAAAAGCTGACATTTGGCACACTTCCTGCACACCAGCTGTCATTCAGAGCACTTGGTGTATTTGAACTTGGGGTAGGTTTGGGATGCCCTGTGGACATTTACAAGGAGACAGACTCAATGTTAACCCCAAGACCAGAGACAGATTCCTCCATTGACAGCAGGGGTAGGAGTGACCCATCTAGAGAGGAGCCTGCCCCCTGTCCTCTGTGACCAAATGCAGAGGCTGAAGGAGGCATTGCCCAGGAGACCACCATGCCACCTGCAGTGATGGGCAAGTCCCAGTTGTGAACAGAACCCGATGTTCTGTGGAAATGGTTCACCCAGTGAGTTTCTCTTCCATATTGTGATGTAAATAGCTGAGGAAACTTCTGCCTCTGCAGTTGGATGCATCATTTAAATCAAACTAAACAGTCATAGATGCATCTCCTTCTTTAGGACAGTTGCAGCACCAGAAATGGGGGATACAGTGTATCCACAATTCCAGGAACTGGGATATAATGCAGCCATAGGACCAGAAGGTGGGGATACAGTGTAGCTATAGCCCTTGCTCTCATGGAGTGCAGTCTATGCAGCTTTATACTATGATCTGTGTTGTGAAAGGCTTCTAATTCTGGCTAAGTAAGCTCTGTGTGCCAATAATGAGTCCACCCCAATATCCCAGGCCCCCTACCTCTGTGCTGATACCATGCGAGCTCAGCTCCCACTTCTCTTAGAGCATGCAGCAACTCGTGTCTCAGTTAATTTCGTCCACCACTTCTGTCTCCCTTGATGGACTTGGTCTACTTGATGGCAAGAACCATGTCTCATTCATTTCTCTAGCCCTAGCCCAGGGCCTGGCCATGGCAGGCCTGGCAAAAGTCAGATGGATAAACAGATGGATGGATGAGTGATGGGTGGGTAGACGAATGGATGATGGATGGATTGTAGATGAATGGATGGATGGACGAATGGATAGATGGATGGATGGATGGATGGATGGATGGATGGATGGATGGACGGATGGATGAGTGATGGGTGGGTAGATGAATGGATGATGGATGGATCGTAGATGAATGGATGGATGGACGAATGGATAGATGGATGGATTGGTGGATTGATGGATGGATGATGGATAAATGGATGAATGGAGAGCTGGACAGCTGGATAGATGAATGGATGGATGGATGGATGGATGGTAGTTGACAGATTTTGTCAACTCATTTTGTTCTAGGCACTATTGCAAGCTCTTTACTCATGTCATTCCCTTTAATACATGTTAAGTTATATTAGGAGAAACTTTGAACTCCAGACAAGAAAACTGAGGAAATGAAAGAGCAAGGAATGTGCCTAAGCTCCCACAGCCAAGAGTGTTCTGTGAATCCATCAGGATGGGCCAGCCACACCTGGCTGGGCAGGGGAGGCCCCTGAGACTCAGATGTTGAGAGACAAGGCCTACCAGAGTTAGGCATGGCAGGATAGGGACTGCCGCTCTGTCTCCTGGCTCCACCCTGGGTCCTCACCAACTCAGCTGCTGCCTCCCCAGCTCTCTGGAGAGAAGACATGTCCCTGTGACTGCCTTGCTGCTGCAGGAGCCACACTGGAGAGGCTGGACTGTTTGGTGAGGCCTTCGTCTCTCCCTGTGCCTGCCTCTGCCTGGCATTGTTCCCCCCGTCAATGTCTATCATGGCCCTCAGTCTTCAGCACTGGGCATACATGCCAGGGTTTTCATACTGCGTAATGAAGCATTAAAAGCCTTCCCAGCCCTCGGAGATCCATTTGACAATGGTCACATGGCCATTAGGTAGACAAATTACTAGTTTCATGTATTTAGCCCTGGAAGGGGACCCACACATACAGTAGATGCCTTCCTGGTAATTTCAGCTTCCTTTCTCATGGCAGCTCATGGGGACATTTTGCCTCCTCTGGGCCTTTTGCCATGATTCGTCTGGGCTCTGGGTGCCCACATGCAGCCAAACCCACACAACCCTGGGAATGTCAGCGCCACCCCCATGGGGCCAGTTGCCGCCTCCTGAGACAGCGCCCTGTCTTCAGCTGCACCCTTGTTTGCCCCTGGGTGTGGTGTGCAAACACTACCCTTGATACCCAAGACTTAATTCTTTCCCTTTTACACTTAATCGGAATTATTTCTGCCCACATATGGCCTCCGGTGTGTAATGATTTTTTAATGCATTTACATGGCACTTCAACACAAAAGTCTGAACGTGGTGGAAATGGAGCTATTGATGTGAGCAATGAGAAAGGAGGCATAATCTGGCATAATGTTTATTGCATTGTGTTTCCTGGACCGTCAACAGCTGGACATTGGGACAGACTGGGAATTCGGGGGAAAAGGGAGAGGGCCTCGGGTTATATTCTGGTTCCTGCCTGCAAACTTGATCAAAGTGGGCACTAGGCCAAAGGTAGCGTTTGCTTCCTCGTCCCAGCTCCGTCTTCAGATCTCCCCAGCCTGCATCCCTTTTCAAGTCACAAAACTGTGGGCACCCCTGTATCCCTGCCCCTTGGTTTGTGTCCCCACTTCCAGTCCACTGCCTGGTACAGTTGGTGTCCCTTCCTGTGCATTTCTGGAATCTGTCCACTGCTTTCCATGTCTACAGACAAACAAGATGACTTCACTCTTTCTCTCTTCATGGCCTGCCTGCAAACGGGGCTCACCTGCCTCTCTGGATTCCTTTCTCTCCCCCAGCTGCCCTCTCCGTCTGGCCTCACTGGCCTTCCTATAGCCCTTCATCCGCTCTTTCTTGCTCCTGGGGCCTTGGTACCTGTAGCCCCTTGGCCTGTAACCCCATCGCTCCCTCTGCAATGCGACACCAGGCCCCTCTCCCTGGGCACTCACACAGCTGCCCCACATTCATTTTCATGAGGACTCGGTCAGTATCACTCCCCCCTGTACTTGACCAAGTTCCAAAAGGCAGGTCCAGGCTTGTTTTTGCCAATTTGATTTTACTCCCCCAATTTGTCATTAAACCCCCCACAGCCACAACTGGAAGAGACCTAAGTGGTCCTTGGGCTAGCTGAGCGTCACCACTGGGGTTCAGGAAACCCTTGCACAGTGTTCTTGGTCTCAGAAGACTCCTGCGAATTAAATCCACCATTTTATTTCATTTTTGTCATATATGATAAAGAAGTGATTTTAAGCAAAAATATTTCATTTTGGATGCTGATCTATTATTGAAAAGTGTGAATTTATGTGTTCATTCCCCTCTCCCTGGATGCATGGGTGGATGAATGGATGGATGGGTGGGTGGATGGATGGGTGGATGGGTGGATGGTGGATGGGTGGATGGATGGATGGATGGATGGATGGATGGATGGGTGGATGGATGGGTGGATGGATGGATGGATGGATGGATGGATGCATGGGTGGATGGGTGGGTGGATGGATGGGTGGATGGATGGATGGATGGATGGATGGGTGGATGGATGGGTGGATGGGTGGATGGATGGATGGATGGATGGATGGGTGGATGGATGGATGGATGGATGGATGGGTGGATGGATGGGTGGATGGATGGATGGATGGATGGGTGGATGGATGGGTGGATGGATGGATGGATGGATGGATGGATGCATGGGTGGATGGGTGGGTGGATGGATGGGTGGATGGATGGATGAATGGATGGATGGATGGGTGGATGGATGGATGGGTGGATGAATGGATGGATGGGTGGATGGATGGGTGGATGGGTGGATGGATGGATGGATGGATGAAAAAATGAATGAATGGAGAGATGGAAGAATGGAGGGATGGAGATAGGCAGATAAAAGGAGGGAGGAAGAGAGAGATTTCTATATATTTTGAATAATATAGATAATCTCTATAGACATCTATATATATGATGGCAATTTTTAATTTTCACTCATTTATCAAGAACAACTCTTCAATACTTGGTAAAGAGGAAGCATGATTTGTCAAATGCAAACAAGAACGTTCATTTTATGACTGGTTTGGGGTGATGCTATCACATCAAAAATAGCCCCAAACTGCTTCCATCAGCTTACATGTTATATTTCCAAAGTCAGCCAACTGGCTTTTGTCTATTTCATGACTTGTTTCTACATAATGACACAAGAGGTGTGAGTTCAGACTGCTTTTCACAACTCTTCCCCACCAGACACACATAGTAGGCATGAGACGGGCTCGCTTCCAGCCATGTATATTCACATCAGATTATAGTCATCACCATCGTTCCTTTGTTTTTGTTTAAGTAAACTTTTGCTTTTAGAACAGTTTTAGCTCTACAGAATTATTGCAAAGATAGTACAGAAAATGTCCACATACTGCACACCGTTTCCCCTGTTTTTAACATTTTATGTTAGTGTGGTATGTGTATCACCATTAATGCACCAACGCTGGCTTTTTTTTTTTAAGATGGAGTCTCACTCTGTCAGCCAGGCTGGAGTGCAATGGCGTGATTTTGGCCCACTGCCATCTCCACCTCCCCAGTTCAAGCAATTCTCCTGCCTCAGCCTCCTGAGTAGCTGGGACTACAGGCACGTGCCATCACACCCAGCTACTTTTGTATTTTTAGCAGAGATGGGGTTTCACCATGTTGGCCAGGCTGGTCTCTAACTCCTGACCTTGTGATCTACCCACCTCAGCCTCCCAAAGTGCTAGGATTACAGATATGAGCCACCTCGCCCAGCCCCTGGTACATTTTTGTCTAAAGCCCATAGTGTATGCAGATGTCCTTGGCTTTTATCTAACACCCGTTTCTGTCCTAGGATCCCTTCCAGAGCACCACAGTGCATTTAGTCCTCATGACTCTTTAGGCTCCTCTTGGCTGTGAGAGTTTCACAGATTTTCCTTGTTTTCTGTTGACCCTGATAGTTTTGAGAAGTGCTGGTCAGGTCTTTTGTAGACTGTCCCTCAACTGGAACTTTCTTCTCATTATTCATCTGGGATTATTAGTTTGAGGGAGGAAGACCACCAAGGTAAAGAGCCATTCTCATGCATCATATCAAGATTACATACTGTCACCATGACTTATCACTGCTGGTATGGACCCTGATCACCTGGCTGCTGCTGGGGCTGTCGGGCTTCTCTACTGTCAAGCTACTAGCATTGGTATTTGAAGTACTGGAGATTTCAGGCCGGGTGCAGTGGCTCACATCTGTAATCCCAGCACTTTGGAAGGCAGAAGTGGAGGCGGGTGGATCACCTGAGGTCAGGAGTTTGAGACCAGCTGGCTACCATGGTGAAACCCTGTCTCTACTAAAAATAAAAAATTAGCCAGGCATGGTGGCATGTGCTTGTAATCCCAGCTATTTGGGAGGCTGAGACAGGAGAATCGCTTGAACCCAGGAGGAGGTAGAGGTTGCAGTGAGCCTATATCATGCCATTGCACTCCTCCCTGGGTGACAGCAAGACTTTGTCTCAAAACAAAGAAACCAACAAAAAATGAAGTACTGGAGATTTCTTAATGGGCTATAGAAGGATTTAGATGGGAACCATCAATTTATGAAACGTATGAGACCATCCTGAGCTGAATTTGCTGAAGTTGATCACACTGGGATCCTCCTTAACTAATACGTTCATATCAGCTTTCCTCATTCCTAACTCATTGGAGTTATCAATTAAACAATAGGTGAATAAGAAGCACAGAGTGCTTTGCCAGGTTCCGTGCTCAGCAGCAGCTTTGAGAACATAACGGGATTCTAATGTGTTGGCCTTACGCACTATCTGCCCCTCTTCACCCGCTAACATAAATACCAGGGGAAAAGGGCCGTGTCTCTTGGGCTCATCGTGAATCAATGCCTAGCACAGGGACTGGCACTTAGTAGATGCTCAATAAACATTTGCTGAATGAATGAAGCATTTGTACGGCAGCTTTTCCTTCTGCTGCAAATTGGCCAGGGATTCACGTGCCTTACTGAGGATCAAACAGGCTGGGGTTCCTATCCTTTTGTGAATGTGGAGGCACTGGGGGCAGGAGGGAGGGCTATCACATGGCCACCCTGGGGAGTGTCCGATGAGAGTACTAGAGATTTCCCTAGCACTGGGACAAAAGGGAAGGGAGGCCCCAAAGAATTCTATTCAGAGCATGGCCCATACTGCTTTACTGTGAGTTTCTGAGCCAGGTGTAACCAAATGCTCGCTGCTGCTAAGATAAAGCCTCAGGAAGGAACTTACAGAGGACTCCCAGGGGAATTCCCATAAGAAAACTTTTGTAACTGCAACCAAGTGAGATCACTTGTTGGATGGAGACAATAAAGTGGGGACATAGCTACCCAAAATGAGCCCTTGAGAAAAAAAAAATGAATAGGGAGGTTTTTTTTTCTGCCAGTAATTAGCTGGATGTTTCATTTGTGTGTTTGAGGTACTCACAGAGGAATAAAATGGAATGTGTCACCTGCTTTATAAGGGAAAGTTTGTTAGTAAGAAATAGAGATGGGCGGGGGGGACGCACGCTCCCCACCAATCTAAAAGTCATGTCAGGTCATTAAAAAGCATTTTAAAGGAAAAGGCCTGATAAGCATAAGAAAAGGCATTTCAGTTCATTAGTCATCAGGAAATGCAAAGCAAAACCACCTGGTGATACCATCATACACACACCTGAGTGGTGAAATGCAAAGCCCACGAGATACCAAGCTTTGGCAAGAACATGGAGGAACTGGAACCCTTGCCTACTGCTCATGGGTGTGGAAACTGATACTCTGGAAGACCGATAGGCAGATTTACTATTGAACAAACACGTAGTCTGTGGTCCAGCAAAACCATCCCTGGGTAGTCACTCAACAGAAATACACACACATCCAAAGCCGTGAGTGAAAGTGTCCCCAGCAGCACTGTTCATGATGGCCCACAACTGGAAACTCCTGCAGGGCCTGTCCACACTCGGACAGGAGGATGGATGACTGTCTCACGGTCCCTTCCCACCGTGCTGCCCTCCACAGCAACAGGAAGAACCACCTGCAACTGCTCCCAGCAACCGCAGTGAATCTCACACATCTCACGTTGAACAAGAAAGGCCGGGCACAAAAGGGTACCTGATCCCGTTTCTACCACACACAAAAGCAGGCAAATGAATCCATGGGGATAGAAACCAGAAGAGTGCCCTGAGGGAAAGGAAGGTGCTGCCGGGTGCTGGGTGCATGGGCATGTGTTAGCAAAACGTGTTGAGCTGCACACGTATTGCAGGTGCTTTTCTGTGTATATCTGTGACACTTCAATAAGATGTTTGCGTGTGTGTGTGTGTGTGTGTGTGTGTTGGTTTTTGTTTTTTTGAGACAGATTCTCACTCTTGTCGCCCAGGCTGGAGTGCAGTAGTGCAATCTCAGCTCACTGCAAGCTCCACCTCCCTGGTTTACGCCATTCTCCTGCCTCAGCCTCTCCAGTAGCTGGGATTACAGGCGCCCGCCACCACACTATTTTGGAAGGAGTGTTTAAATTACAGCCATGTGCTGAAATGATGTTTTGGTCAATGATGAACCACATACAGAACAATGGTGGTCCCAAACCATCCCGTAAGATTGGGTGGCCTCAATCTGTGGTGCTACAATCTCAGGTGGTCCCGTAAGATTGTAATACCATGTTTTTACTGTACCTTTTCTATGTGTTGATATAAAAATACTTACCAGCTGAGTGCAGTGGCTCACGCCTGTAATCCCAGCACTTCGGGAGGCCGAGGCAGGTGGATCACAAGGCCAGGAGTTTGGGACCAGCCTGCCCAATATAGTGATAACCCATCTCTATTAAAAATACAAAAACTAGCCAGGCATGGTGGCAGGCGCCTGGAGTCCCAGCTACTCAGGAGGCTGAGGCAGGAGAATCGCTTGAACCTGGGAGGCGAAGGTTGCAGTGAGCCGAGATGGCGCCACTGTACTCCAGCCTGGGCAACAAAGCAAGACTCCATCTCAAAAAAAAAAAAAAAAGCCTTACCATTATGTTGCCTACAGTATTCAGTGCAGTAACATTCCATGAAGGTTTGTACCGTAGATGCAACGGGCCACGCCATACAGCCTGGCTGTACAGTGGGCTACGTCATCTAGGTTTGTATAAGAGCACTCTATCTTCACACTACGATGAAAATGCCTAATGACACGTTTCTCAGAATCCCCATGGTTAAGTGGTGCGTGACTGTATTTTCCAGTTCAGTTAGAAGATATAGGTCAGGAAACAGCTTCAAAGAAGTCATGGGTGCCATCGAGTACTTCATCTGTTGGAAAGGACCAACAACCATTGAGGGAAAAGCAAACTCTGGTTCCTGTCTGATTCTATACCCCTAATACCCCAAAGTGAGCTCCTGGCAAAGTAAAGCTCTAAGTTCAAAAAAAAAAAAAAAAAAAAAAAAACCATTAAGTGTAAAAATAAAATTATAAATATTCTAGAAGAAAATAAGATGGACACTTACATTATCTTCGGGAAAGATTTTCTGAGCACACTACAAAACCCGGAAACTGTCAAGGAAAAATTTTTAACTTTCACAGATTCAAAAAAAAGAAACAACACCATGAACAAAACGGAAAGAAAAATAACAAGCAAGGAGTCACCATTTGCTGAGTATCCCATAAAGAGTTGCTTTTATCGCTCTAAAATACACGTATTTACAGACCGATTTAAAATAAAAGACCAACACACCAATGGGAAAATCGGCATGACCGCAATAGGCAACTTACCCCCCAAATGGCTATTTAGAAAAGACAGCTTTACTCATCATCAGAGAGATGCACATTATAACATCTGAGACGCTCATGAAATTGGCGACATTAGTCGATATTACGATGGTTCAGCCTGTGGAAATCGAGCTGTCTCCTGACTCCGATATAGTCCCACTGGTCTCAGGACAGCTTGGCGGCATGTCGTCACCAATTCTCCCACAGACTCACTGTGAACCTTCTGTATGCAGCACGCTCTTGTATGGAAAGCGTTTCCTTCTATAGCCCTCTCCAGGCTGTGGGAAGCTTACTCTGTGCTGGGAGGGCATATCGCCCTTTATCTCCAGTGCTTAGCACAGAGGTGGGGCTTAGTAAATTGTTGGTGGATGGATGGGTGGGTGGATGGATGGATGGATGGGTGGGTGGGTGGATGGATGGATGGATGGATAAATGAGTGGATGAATGGAATGGGTGGATGGATAGGTCATTGTATTCATGGAGAGGATGGCACCAATAAAACAGATGTTTACCGCTTGATCAAATCACTCCAATTCTAGAAACATATCCTACAGAATTGATTGAGCAGGTGGGCAAAGACCGTTTCACTTAGAACAGTGAAAGAGAAGGGACCCTAAGTAGGGGCTGGGTGGCGACCCGTGGACACCCTACAGGGAATAGTGTGAGGCTGCTATACCCGGGCCCTCAGCTCCTGCGGTGTGCTCCCAGCCTCCATGTGCCAACCATACAGCCTCTCCCCACTTCTGGAAGAATCTAGGCACACGTTCCTGTCCAGACCACCCCATGAGCTCCTCCTTCAGCCTGAGGCACTATTCCTCCTGCTCTGACCCTTTGGATCTCCCTCATAACCTCTTCCCAGTCCCCAGGAACCCACCAGGGGCTCCTTCAGCAGCCTCCAAAACCCCAGGTCCTCACAAAGTGGTCTTATCACCCTGCACCCCACCTGACTTTATCTTCATGAGGGTAGGGCTGTGTTCCCATCTTTTTGGCCGGATGTTTTTCAAGCATCTGGTCTGTGCTAGACGTGAGCTTTAGAGTAGTGAGATGTGATCCAGAACACAGTTAAATGAGAGAGAGAGTGTGTGCAAAAAGAACAGGTTACAAAATGATATGGTTTTTAGAATTTACAAGGGCTAATATTTGCTGTGTGTGACCACACGCCGGATGCTTATATGTGCACTTTTATAGGGACCATCTTATGACTTGTCATTGTGCCCTCTGAGGGAGGCACTGCTCCTTCCCCAATTTAAGATGAGGCAGCCTCAAAGGTCACATGGCTGTGATGTGGTGAAGACTGTGCTCAAATCCACACAGCGGGAACCCAGGCTTCCAGGCCACTCTCAGATGGGGGCTATGAGAATAAAGCATATCGTGAAGTTACGCAGCATCTCCTGGCTCTCAGGGCTTGCAACCACGGGCTTCTCCATCACACTGCCCTCAAAAAATATCGTGGAGCAATGGAGATATCTTTTGTGTGGCTGCCCTGGTTTCTTCTAGACTTGGCAAATAAGCTTTCAGTGCTACTGGGAGAGATTTAACACAGTGGGCACAAGTGAGGTTGACTTACACCAGCACATCTTTGAACAGCCCTTGACTTGTGGAATTAAAATTGGTGACAGAGGCCGGACACCATGGCTCATGCCTGTAATCCAAACACTTTGGGTGGCCCAGGTGGGTAGATCATCTGAGGTCAGGAATTCAAGACCAGCCTGGCCAACATGGCAAAACCCCATCTCTGCTAAAAATACAAAAATTACCCGGGCGTGGTGGCAGGTGCCTGCAATCCCAGCTACTCAGGAGGCTGAGGCAGGAGAATTGCTAGAACCTGGGGGTGCAGAGGCTGCAGTGAGCTGAGATCGAGCCACTGCACTCCAGCCTGGGCGACAGAGAGAGACTCCGTCTCAAAAAAAAAAAAAAAAAAAAAGAATTGGTGACAGAAAAATTCTCATTGTGGGTGCATTACAAGTGTCACCACTGGTTACTGAACATCTCTTTAGTCTTTAGAATTTTATTATGTGTTTGTGTTCTCACTTACTCCACACAAATCCCCTCACAGATAGATGTCATTATCATTATTTTACAGGTGAAGAAGCTGGGGTTCAGAGAGGTGAAGTAACATGACAGAAGTCACACAGCCCGAACTGATATATCAGAGCATAAGGCTTTTCTTTGCCAGCTTCAGAACCAAGGAGGAGATGGCATGTTGCTTAAAATGTCAACGGAAATCAAACGTTCTTGTTGGCACACTGTCCTGAATTATTCTAGGACACATCTGTGAGAAATTCCTAGGGTCTGCAATCTCCGCTTCTCTGTGGAGTCAGCCAAACATGGCCTCATTGTTGATCTTGAGAGGCATATTTTTAGTGTGAGGTGGGTTGTGTTTATTTATTCGATGAATAGCAAAATGAGGTTTCTATAAATAAAGCCATGTCTTTCTCCCCCTCTCATTTTATTTCCTGTGCACGATTCACAAGTGAGTTGACCGATCCAATGAGTTTACCAGCTCCAAAGAAACCAAAGTGGAAAAATCCCTGGGAGTGACCGAGAAGGGACAGTCCAGTCTTTCTCCATCTCGACCACCAAAGTTGTGGCTTTTGACTCCTTGTGAAGAGCAGACATCCGTCCTGTCCGGGGATGGATTCTGATCATTTTTGGTAGTAATTACGTGAAGACCGTTTCTCTTTTAACTGACAGCAATAGAACAGTTGTGGACCAAGAGGCAAATCCATTTCCACTTTTCAGTCTGTAAAACAGTTTGCACCAGTGTGGGGAAATAAAATACCAACACATACAAGTTTTGCAAACTCTGGGATGGCAGGTGCAACCAGCTAGGTAACCAACGACCACATTTGTGGGAAGAGATTATCTTCAGCTCTTACCTACGTGGAGACACGCTCTGGTCCCTAAACACACCTCCCTGGCAGTCTCATGCACCATCTCAGGGGTGAGGATGCCCATCTCCACCTGCAAGCCAGTTTCCCTGCTGGGCATGGCGTCCAGTGAGCAGGAACTAGTCCAGGATTTCACATCCAATTTGATGCTAAAACATCCTTCCACCCAAGCGTGTGTTCCCATTGTTAACCTGGTTTTCCCCCTCCCATCATGGCATTTCATCCATCATGGCTTCTTCCTGCCTACAGCTCTTCCTTATCTGAACTTGACCCCAGCCCTGTAAGCAAACTTGCAAGTTGAGGGACTGCCTGGGGTGGGCGCGCCCAGGCTCACATGAAGCTTGCCAACCCACCTCCCCCTACCTCTGCTCTCTGCCCTGAACCCCACACACAGCCCCTTACCTACAGATGCTGATCTCTCAAACAGCCTTTATTTCACTTTTTTTTTTTTTTTTTTTTTTTTTTTTTTTTGAGATAGAGTCTTGCTCTGTAACCCAGACTGGAGTGCAGTAGCTTGATCTTGACTCACTGCAACCTTCACCTCCCTGGTTCAAGCAATTCTCCTGCCTCAACCTCCCCAGTAGCTGGGATTACAGGTGCCCACTACCAAGTCTGGCTAATTTTTTTATTTTTAGTAAGGACGGGATTTCACCACGTTGGCCATGCTGGTCTCGGACTCCTGACTTCAGGTGATCCGCCCGCCTCGGCCTCCCAAAGTGCTAGGATTACAGGGGTGAGGCACACGCCCGGCCCGTTTTAATCATTTTAAGTGTGCGGTTCACGAGTATTAACTGTATGCACATTGCTGTGCGGCAGAACTCTAGAACTTCCTCATCTTGCAAAACTGAAACTCTGTACCCATTGAACAGCAACTTCCCCTCCCTGAGCCCCTGGCAACCACCCTTTTATTTTCTGTTTCTGAGCATTTGGTTGTTTTAGATACCCCATATGAGTGGAATCCAACAGTAATTGCCTTTCTGTATCTGGCTTACTTCACTTCGCATAATATCCTCAAAGTTCATTCAATCGTTAGCATGTTGCAGAACCTCCTTTCTTTTTAAGGCTTAACGATATTTCTTTGTATGGATAGACCACATTTTGCTTCTCTATTGATCGGCCGATGAATAGTTAGGCTACTTCCACAGCTTGCTTGGCTATTTCAAATAACACTGCAATGAACCTAGGTGTGCAAATATCCCTGCTTTAAATTCCTTTGGGGAGACACGCAGCAATGGAATTACTGGATCTATTTTTAATTTTTTTTAGGAACCTTCATGCTGTTTCCACTGCAGTTACATTACTTTGCATTCCCACCAGTGGTACACAAAGGTTTCAGTTTCTCCACATCCTCATCCAAACATATTATTTTATGCTTCAGATTATTATTGCCTTTTTTAATAGTGGCCATCCCAGTGGGTATGAGATGGTATCTCATTGTGGTTTGGATTTGCATTTCCCTGATGGCTAGCGACGTTGAGTATCTTACCATGTGCTTGTTGACCATTTGTGTCTTCATTAGATAAATGTCTATTAATTCTCTTGCTCATTTTAAAATCAGAGTATTGGATTTTGTTGTCGTTGTTGAGTTACAGGAGCTCTTTATATATTTTAGATATTAATCCCTTACCAAATATATGCCTTACAAATATTTCTTCCACTCTGTAAATTGCCATTTCACTCTATTTCCTTTGCTGTGCAGAAGTTTTTGAGCTCAGTACAGTCTCATTTCGCTTTGGTTGCCTGTGCCTGTGGTCTCATATCCAAGAAACAATGCCGAGTCATGTCATAAGCGTTTGCCCTGTGTTTTCTTCTAGCATTTCTGTATTTGCAGGTCTTACGTTTAGGTCTTTAATCCATTTTGAGTTCATTTTTGTATATGGCGTGAGGTAAGGATCCAGCTTCATTCTTTTGCATGTGGATATCCAGTTTCCCAGCAACCTTTGGTGAAGAGATTGTCCTTTTCCTATTGAGTGGTCCTGGCACATTTGTGGAAGATCATTTGACCATGTCCAGAATGCTTTATTTCTGGGATCTCTGTTCTGTTCCATTGGCCTATGTGTCTTTCTTTCTGCCAGTGTTAACTGTTTTACTCCTTTAGCTCTTTTTTTTAAAAGGTGTGATATTTGCCTTCATCTTTGACAACATACACCTTAAACCGCTTCAATTTTTGTCCCACTTTTAATGAAATAAGTGCTCTTTAGATTTTGTGGCACATGATGACCACGAACACCTTACAAAGGTTGATTGTGCCATCCAGAGTGCTGTCCAGGTCACTGACCATGGGGAAGACATGGTCTCCCTTCCCTCTTGTTGAGTGGGGGACTTCATAGACTCTCCAGAGCACAGGTACCCATCAAGGAGATCCACATGGATGTGGCCTGTGTCCCACACATCTGAACGGGGAAATGTCGAGGAATTGGTGGGATGAACATGACCCAGTCGCAGAGTCTCCAGCCAGACTAAGGCCTGTTCAACACAAGCTTAACACTGGCCTCTGGACAGTCCTTTTGGGACCTCCATGGACATTTCCCACGTTCCATCATCTGGAGACAATGGGGTGTCCTTAGCAGGTTTTTATTGTTTCCTTCTCTTAACACCCAGCAGAATTTATGCCAATTTGGAAACCAAAGGACAAAGGGGCACAGTGGAGTGGTCTCTCCCTATGTCACCGAGCATGAACCAAGACAAGCTGGGAGCCTGTAGCTCAGGGAGGGTCTACGAATGTGGTCCTGTGAGGTCAAGCATCTCTTTCTCAGGAGAGAGGATAACAGCTCTGCCAGAGTAGTTCCTGGAAACTCTCAGAGGAGGCAGGCGAGCAGTGCTCCATGACTGGAGTCCCTGGTGGCATCACCTGGGGTCTCTGACAGCTGCTGCTGATCATGTCTGACTGTAGCAAGTGGCTTCTTCTTTCCCTGGGCCTGAGTTCTCCATCCTCACATGGGGCCAACCACACTGCAGGGCAGTGGGAGGAAAAAGGAATTTGAGAAGCTTTTTGAAAAGGCCCATCTTTGCACATTTTGCATTGCTATAAAGGAATGCATGAGGCTGGGTAATTCACAGAGAAAAGGTTTATTTGGTTCATGGTTTCAATGGTTGGGAAGGTCAAGATTGGGCATTTGGTGAAACCTCAGGAAACTTCATGGAAGGCAAAGGGGATGGGCCTGTGCAGAGCACATATGAGAAAGAAAGGCAGAGAGAGGAGAGGTGTTGGGCTCTTTTAAAATTATTATTCCGATAGTTTTTGGGGAACAGGTGGTGTTTGGTTACATGGATAAGTTCTTTAGCGGTGATTTCTGGTATTTTGGTGCACCCGTCACCTGAGCAGTGTACCCTGCACCCAGTGTGTAGTCTTTCATCCCTCACCCTCCTCCCAAGTTCCCCCAAGTTCCCAGAGTCTATGATGTCATTCTTATGCCTTTGCATCCTCATAGCTTAGCTCCCACTTATAAGTGAAAACATACAACATTTGGTTTTCCATTCCTGAGTAGGTTTGAGGGACAAACCATAGCAAGGCCTGAGGGCTTGCATCCTAGGCAGATGAGGGGGTCAGTGGTGTTCAGGAAGCTGCACAAGGGCAGGGGCTGCAGAGAGGCCTGGGGTATCATGGAAGAGATGGACAGACAGTGGCTCAAGCAGCAATAGAATCAGAAGTCAGCCTGGGGGTATCATGGAAGAGATGGACAGACAGTGGCTCAAGCAGGGTAGCCTCATGGAAGAGATGGACTCAAAGCCCCCGCTCCCACCAGTGGCTCAAGAATCGTCCCCTCATCACCGTCCCTCCAACACTCAAAGCCCCCGCTCCCACCAGGGGTCCTGGTCCTTGCTGTCCCTCCCACCTGGGACATGCTCCTCTGGAGAGGGGCACAGCCCACCTCACATGGCACCTGCAGCAACGCACCTCAATGGATCAATAGATGGCCGTAACAGCAGAGTCTTTGTAAATAAGAATTGTTACTTGTGGAAGATATATTTACTGAGAATTGATAGACACCAATCCAACCATTTTTTCACAAGTTTATTCCTCCATCCATTCATCCAACCAATCATTCATTCATTTTTCCATCCATCCATTTTTCCATCTATTCATCCATCTGTTCTTTATCCATCCATCCATCCATCCATCCATCCATCCATCCATCCATCCATTTTTCCATCTATCTATCCATCCATTGTTGCATCTATCTAACCATTCATTCATCTATCAATCTGTCTATTCATTCAGACATCCACATATCCATTTGTCCATCTATTCACTCATCCATTCTTTCATCCATCCATCTATCCATCGTTCCATCCATCTATCCATCCATTGTTGCATCTATCTATCCATTCATCCATCTGGCAATCTATTCGTTCACACATTCATCCATCCATTTGTCCATCTATTCATCCATCCATCCTTTCATCCATCCATCCATCCATCCATTGTTCCATCTATCTACCCATCCATTATTCCATTTATCCATCCTTTCCTTCATCTATCCATCCATCCATTATTCCATCCATCTATCCATTAATTCATCTATCTATTCGTCCACACATTCATCTATCCATTTGTCCATCTATTCACTCATCCATTCTTTCATCCATCCATCCATCCATTGTTCCATCTATCTATCCATCTATTGTTGTATCTATCTATCCATTCATTCACCTGGCAATCTATCTATTCATTCACACATTCATCCATTTGTCCATCTATTCATCCATCCATCCTTTCATCCATTTGTCCATCCATGTTCCATCTATCTATCCATCCATTATTCCATCTATTCATCCTTTCCTTCATCCATCCATCCAACCATCCATCCATCCATCCATTATTCCATCCATCTATCCATTCATTCATCTATCTATTGGTCCACACATTCATCCATCCTTTTGTCCATCTATTCACCCATCCATGTATCTATTATTATCATTTCATCTATTCATCCACATGTCCATCCATTCATTTGCTTATTCATCCATCCATCCTTTCATTCACAGTGAGCAGGGTGGTCCTACTGGAAAACAGGACCAACCATGCCCTCAGAAAGTTCACTGTCTAGTGGGGAAGGCAGACAATAGGCAATGATATTTCATTTATTTCCAACTAGGAGGGTGCAATGAAGGAAAAGGGCAGGTGCTTTGAGAATTTACACCAGAGGGATCTGACACAGTGTGGGATCAGGAAAACCTTCCTAATGAAAAACCACATTTAATCTGGGACCTGAAGGGTGAGTAGAAACTTGCTGGGCAAAAACACGGAGAAAGTATTTTAGGCAGAGAGGCCAGCAGTGTAAAGGTCCTGAGGCAGGAAGTGCCTGGCATGTTCAAGCACCTGAAATGAGGTCAGCGTAGCCACAGCAGTGGCCAAGGCTAGAGAGGGCAACAGGAGCCAGATCATACTGGCCTTCAAGACCACACTGCAAATTTGGACTTGATCTTAAGAGAAGACAAGAAGCCAGGGGAAAATTGCAAACAGCAGGGCCACACCAGGCTTGCCCTTTTTGTTAAAAGGAGATTTTGACTGAATCTACCATACACAGAGAAAAGCACACATGTCCCAGGCATACATTATTGGTCAGCGAGGTCTGCCATAACAAAGTGTCAGGTGGGCGTGGTGGCTCACACTTGTAATCCCAGCACTTTGGGAGGCCGAGGCCAAGGCAGGGGGATCCCCTGAGGCCAGGTGTTTGAGACCAGCCTGGCCAACATGGTGAAACCCCGTCTCTACTAAAAATACAAAAAAAAAAAATTAGCCAGGCATGGTGACATATGCCTGAAGTCCCAGCTACTCGGGAGGCTGAGGCAGGAGAATCATTTGAACCCAGGAAGCAGAGGTTGCGCCACTGCACTCCAGCCTGGGTGACAGAGTGAGCCTCCATCTAAAAAAAGAAAAGAAAAGGAAAGGAAAAGAAAAAAGAAAAAGTGTCCCAGACTGGGCTCCAACAACATGAGCGTGTTGTCTTACGGCTCTAAAGGCTGGAAGCCTGAGGTCAGGGCGCTGCCAGGCCTGGTTCCTGCTGAGGCCTCTCTCCCTGGCTTCTAGATGGCCACCTCCTCCCTGGGTCTTCACTTGGCCTCTTCTCTGTGCATGGACAGAGAGAGAGAGAGATCTCTGGTGTTTCTTCCTCTTCTTATGAGAACACAGTCCTATCTGACCAGGGCCCCATGGGGCCGTAGTTTAACCTCAATTTCCCCCTTAAAGGCCCTTTCTCCAAATACAGTTCCATTGTGGGTGAGAGTTTTAACATATCAACTGGGTACAATTCACTCCTTAGGAGCTCAATGGATTATCACAATGTGAACACATTCGTGTGACTGGCACTAAGATAAAGGAAAAGAATGCAACTCCCACCGAGGACAATGTACAGGAGCTCTTCAGGGCACCCCACTCCCCACCCCTGAGCCACTCCTTTGCCTCCAACACCACAGAGCAGTTTTGCCTGGTTTTGACGTCAACGTCAATGCCGTCTCAGAGCATATCCTTGTGTGTCCCGCTCCTTTCCCGCAAGCCCCCTGCTCCCGCAATTCCTCCGTGCTGTTCTGTGCCGTTCTAGTTTGCTCACCATCATTGCCGAGCCCTGTTGCCCTTGGGAGTCCACCACACATGGCCTGCCCAGGCTGCTGCTGCTGGGCTGCGGGTGTTTGGGGGTGACTGGGAGCAGTGCTGCTCTGTCCAGTGGTCTTACAAAGGTCTCTTGGGGAACGTCTGGGAACACTCCTGTTGAGAGCATGCTGGGAGCAGGATTGCTGGGTTGTGGGTACATAGAGTTTTGGCTCTAAGAAATGATGCCTTGCCATTTTCCAAAGCAGCGGTTCCAGCTGATGCTCCCACAGCCCTGCAAGGGAGTTCCAGATGCTCCACATCCTCAGTACTTGTTTGTCCTTTTTTTTTCTGGTTTTTTTTTTTTTTTTTTTTTTAAAGGCCGGGTCTCACTGTCGCTCAGGTTGGAGTGCAGTGACATAATCGTGCCTTTATAAAAGATCGCTTTGGGTGTGGCATGGAGAGTGGGCAACAGGAGTGTGGAGGCCAGACTGAGGATGATTCCAGGAATCCAGGGGAGAGTGGAGGTGGCCAGGTCTAGGGTGGAGGCTGGGGGAATGGAGACACGTGGACCAATAACAATTTTCAAGCATTGTGCCCAGGGCTCAGCAGGCCGCTGTCCCTTTCGGCTGGTAAGTTTACGTGCTAGTGCCCGTCTCTTTGGTCTTTATCGTTCCATTCTTAGAGCCATTTTGGGCATTTTCATTGTTGTGATTGTCTGCTGAAAAACCTAAAAATCCCAAGCCACAGAGAAAGGCACGTTAAATACGAGTGAGTTAATTTCTCGGGAAATGTTTTCCCTCGTCTTTGGGCCCAGTAACTAGATATTTAGCTATTGATGACCTACTCTGTGCTGGGCATTTTTTAAAAAACAATCCAGGCGCTCCCTGCCCTCAGGCGGATATGATCCAGATGGCACCAGGACATGGCCCAGCACAGGTTCAGCCTCATCGCAAGAAGGGTCTCTCAGCATGCTCACTCACTGACCCAGAGGCAGCCCGACCCTGGGCAGGAGGGGCAGAGGAGACCCTGTTCTTGATGTGTCTGAGGGTGGCGGGACCACGCTTTCCTTCGGCCCTCCCTCGGCGCTCGCTCTGATTTGGGTTCCTGCTGGAGTCACCACTTCCACGTGGCTCACTGGGCCGTCCAGAGAGCTGGTTTTGCCCAAGCTGTCTTCTCGCCTCTGTCTGGTGGACTGTGCCGAATGATCGGAGCTCACCACCTCAGCTCCTGGCTCATCACCAGGAAAGATGGGAGCACCCAGGGACCCCAGCAGCTGTGGTCCCCAGGTCCTCAGATACGTCATCCTGCAGCCCCATGAGGGACCCAGAAGGCCTGGGAGAGGGTGCTGGGCAGAGTCCACATGACTCCACACGGAGACATGCTGAGACATGTCCACAGCCGCACAGCCATGAGCAATGCACTCCATTCCCGGACACACTGTCCTGCCTCCCTGCCATCTGCGCTGGTAGACCTCACAGCAACAGGGGTGCAGGTGATGAACTGCTTGACTTCCTTGCAATTTGTTTTGCTGCTGTTGTTGTTGTTTTTGAGACAGAGTCTCACTCTGTTGCCCAGGCTGGAGGGCAGTAGTGCGATCTCAGCTCCCTCAACCTCCGCCTCCTTGGTTCAAGCGATTCTCCTGCCTCAGCCTCCCAAGTAGCTGGGACTACAGGTGCCCGCCACCATGCCTGGCTAATTTTTGCATTTTTAGTAGAGACGGGGTTTCACCACGTTGGCCAGGCTGGTCTCGAACTCCTGACCTCGTGATCCACCCGCCTCAGCCTCCCAGAGTGCTGGGATTAAAGGTGTGAGCCACCGTGCCCGGCCTAACTTCCTTGCAATTTCTATGTGCATTTTGGCAAAAGTGAAATGGAACTTGAGAACGCGTGGTGAGAGTGAAAACCAGCGATCAGATATGGTGGCAGCTTGTCTGTGTGGTTGAACCTGGATCTGGAGGTGAAGAGAAGATGAGGTGGTCCAAGCCCCGTTCCTCAGCCCCTCTGGGGTCATGTGACTGTGGTCACGGGACAGTGGCCAGCCTGGGATGCTGTGGATGGGGAATTCCACAGAGAGGGCTAAAACTAGGACGCCATAGGGGGTTCCGCTCTGCCACCGTCAGGCTTGGGAGCTCCTGGGAGCGCCGGGCATGTGTTTCAGTGGCAGCCTCATTTGTCTTCCTGCACAATCCCGCCAGGGATCTCAGAGTCTGCAAAAGAGTTGCTGGGGGTCACGGCTCAAGCCAGGCCCCAAAGCAGGGCCGTGGGGCTCACCCTTCATCTGGCTGCGTCCTAGACATTGTGGGCAAAGGAGAAAGGGAATCTGCTGTCGATACAGGGCTTCTCCCACGTTCTGTGACCAAACCAGGCCATTTCCCGGCTGCTCGTCTCATGCTGCAGCCCTCTGTCCTTCAGACATCCCGTCCCTGCTTACCTCTTCTACCAAGTGTCACTGTGCTTCCTACTAGAGATTCTACTTAGTTTACTTTCTTCCTTTTCCCAGTCTTTCTTCCCCTCTAGAATCCAGGCTGCCGTGGGCAAGGATTCCTGTCTGCAGGGCTCACTGCCCGTTTCCTTAGAAAGATGCCTGGCACAGAGCAGGGCTCAGCCAAATACTTGTTTGATGAATGAACAAACTCCCACGCGGGCCAAGGTGTGTCTTCCTCCCCATCCGGAGGAGGATGGGGCTTAGCGGTCCAGACGCCCTAATAATGCTTTTCTTAACTTTTAACAGTTCTGAAAACTGTTCTTTTCAGAACAGTTTTTGTAGTTTCTTTCTCCCCTACCCCAACAGAACTGCACAAAATCCACACAATGAATCATAAAAGAAACTCCTTGGGAATCAAATGAAATTCTTTTTCAGCCCAGAGCGCATTTCCCATTTTTATTTTCATGTTTATTTTTTTCACTTGAGGACAGGAGTTCAAGACCAGCCTGGGCAACAGTTTTCTTCCTTTCTTCCTCCCTCCCTCCCTCTCTCCCTCCCTCCCTCCCTCCCTCCCTCCCTCCCTCCCTCCCTCCCTCCCTCCCTCCCTCTCTCCCTCCCTCCCTCTCTATCTCCCTCCCTCCCTCTCTCTCTCTCTCTTTCTTTCTTTCTCTTTCTTTTTTTTTTTCTTTCTTTCTTCTTTCTCTCTTTTTTCTTTCTTTCTTTCTTTCTTCTTTCTTTCTTTCTCATTCGTTCGTTCTTCTTTCTTTCCTTTTTTTTTGTGGTCTTACTCTGTCACCCAGGCTGGAGAGCAGTGGCATGATCCCGTCTCACTGCAGCCTTGACCTCCCAAGCTCAAGGGATCCTCCCACCTCAGCCTCCTGAGTAGCTGGGACTACAGGTGTGCACCACCACACCCAGCTAATTTTCAAATTATTTTTGTGTGGAGACAGGATCTCACCATATTATCCAGGCTGGTCTTGAACCCCCTGGGCTTAAGAGATCCTCCCACCTCAGCCACCCAAAGCTCTGGAATTACAGGCATGAGCCACTGTACCTGGCCTATATTCCCACTTTTAATGAAGCCTTTTACACAAACAACCCATCTGCCTACCGTCAGTGACGCATGGGTAGTTTCTAGCTCCCCGCTGCCAGCAGCTCCAGCCCCTTTCCCAGATGGTCTCTGAGAGTTTTCCTCAATCCCCTCCAAGAAAGATCAGCTCCCCCAGCCATCCATCCCATCAGAACCAGTTACAGAGTTTGTGGGGCCCAGTTCAAAACAAAAATGCAGGCTTTGCTCGAAACTTATGAAGAAGCCAGGCATGGTGGCTCATGCCTGTAGTTCCAGCACTTTGGGAGGCTGAGGTAGGAAGGTCTCTTGAGTCCAGGAGTAAGAGACCTGTCTGGGCAACAGAGCAAGACCCCTTATCTACAAAAGAAGTTAAAAATTAGCTGTGCATAGGGGCACACACCTGCAGTCCCAGCTACTCGGGAGGCTGAGATGGAAGGATCTCTTGAGTCCAAGAGGTCGAGGCTGTAGTGAGCTGTGATCACACCACTGCACTCCAGCCTGAGCAGCAGAATGAGACCTTGTCTCTAAGAAAAAACCAAAGAATTTCAAGATCCTGCCAGCATCATGGATGGATGGTGCTTCCTGGCCCTGTGTGAGCAGGTGCACTGTGAGCTGGTCCTGGCTCTCAAGCCGTGAGTGGAGGTGACGTGGCTCGCTTCTGAGCTGGAGCCATTCTCTGCTGCTTCTAGACTCCACTGCACTCTCTGTGCCTGGCAATGTTTGGGATGGTGGCTGCATCGTCTGCCCAGATCCTGCCAGACTACACTGAGCAGAACCACATCCCAACCTGGCTTGGATATTGGAAGCACAAGCAGAAAATAAAGTGTTTTTGGAAGTTCTGAGGACCAGGGCATGGCTGTTACTGCAGCAGGATGTAGCCCATCAGACAGATACTCCAGGGCAATGGAAAGACTGAAGAACAAACCTGGTCTCAGGCTGAAGCCCATCCCTGCATCTGTGCCAGCAAGAGACCACACATTCATTATGCATGTGTTCATCTGGTGAGAATATTTACTGAGGGTCTGCTAAGTGCTGGGCATGGAGCTCAGTACCAGGGACATGGCCAAAAATAGGCGGCTGCGGTCTCAGCTGCAGTGGAGCTTCCTCCTGGCGGTTCACACAGAGTCCACAGAACAGAGAAAATGCTGCTGCAATAAGTAGGCAAAGTCCATGGCACTGTGCAGGCCTGTGGCAGGGCCTGTCCTCACCCGGGTGCCAGGGAGGGCTTCTTGGAGGAGGTGCCTCATTCATTCATTCAACAAATGTGGAGAGTCTGTTCTGAGCCAGAACTCAGCAGGCTTCTGTGGGAGGGGTTTAGCAGTGATCAAAACAGTGGGCTGCTCTCCTACACCTTGGGATGCAGGAGCAGGAAAGAAGACCCCCCCTGCACACACATTCACTCTCCCATCTATGGACTCACAACCCCACGCTACTCACATGCCATGCACACGCACGCGCACACACACACACACGCACACGCACACACACACGTGTACACACACACATTCACTCTCCCATCTATGGACTCACAACCCCACGCTACTCACATGCCATGCACACGCACGCACACACACACACACACGCACACGCACACACACACGTGTACACACACACATTCACTCTCCCATCTATGGACTCACAACCCCACGCTACTCACATGCCATGCACACGCACGCACACACACATATGCACACACACGCACATGCATGTGCACACACATGCACGTGTACACACACGCACACACATGCATGCACACACACGCACACACACACACACGCACACACACATACACATGCACATACACACACACATGCAAACACAAAATGTGAGGAGGAGAGGGATGTTCCAAAGAGAAAGAAAGCAAGGAAGCCATCACATTAAGGAACATCACTCCAGGGGGAGCCACAGAAAATGGTCCAGGTTTTCCCACAGTGCCCCCTCCAGACCTGCCCTCTGGCTGTGCAGGAGCTGGTTCACCCGTTTCACACAGGCTCACGGGGACTCGGCTCACCCGAGCCAGTTGTGTGTATCTTCCCAAGTCTGCATTCAGTGACGTCACACTGGGAGCTGAAAATGGGCCATGATGGGAAGGTTTACACCTCCGCAACTGGCAAACACTCTAAGTCAGCTTTCATGTGTTTTCTTTCCAAGGGCCAGTTTACCCACCCACCACTGTCTGGGGCTGGCTCTTCTCGGCCCCTTGGGTAATTCTAGGGCAGGCCTCATGACTTCCTGGTCATCTCATAATGAAAGCTTTCCCAGCCACTTTTAATCACAAAAACATGGTCTCATGTGGGTCACTGAAATGTCCAGTCCCACGCAGATCTTCACTGAAAATCGTCATTGTCCTGGCTTTGCCGGCCCAGCCAGCCCCAGGCTGAGGCCTCGGAGGGGGGAGGGACCCGGGGCCCCCAGCTCCGGGTTTCTCTGCTTCTGCTTCTCTTCCTTCTCCCCTCCCCAATCTCTAGGCTTCCCCTGGACGCTCCAAGGTTGGGCAGAGGCCAGCAGGGCAGGGAGGTCGGGCTTGGTGGGCGGGCGCCGGGGGATCTGGTGGGCTTCTATCCCCCCAGCTGGGACAGATGCTTAAAGCTGACTCATTTGAGGGTACTCTTGTGGCTTGTTTAGACCCTGGGGTAATTAAAACATCCGAATTAGACGCCCTGAGCGTACGCATCTGATATTGAAAGCTTAGGTCCCCTCACTCCTGCCCGTTCCCGCCCGACAGCCCACTTCCTATCCACAGGAAATCCCCCACACCCTGCTTCCCTCCTCACCTCCCACCCTCATCATCTCTGCTGGTGGTGGGGTCAGTTCCCACTCAGCACAACCCCACCCCGCCTCACAGGACACTCATACCACCCTCTTGCCAGTGAGGCCTTTGAAACAAGAGTCAGACTGGTCCACCCTCCCCCAGCCCCAGGGGCTCCTTGAGCCTCTCTCCAGCCTTGGTGGGAGGAGGAAAAGCAGCACCTCCCTCAGACAGCTGGAAAGGCCCTCTCTCTTCCCAGCTCAGTGAGTCCGGCCAAGGGTCACCAGACGGGTACTGGTCCCCACCTCCCCACCAGGCCCAAGGACACGCTCCGCACTCCTCTTTATTGCCGCGATGTGAAGTCTCAGCCTAACCCAATCCCACAGAGTCCATCTTGACAGCCTGGGATGACACAGATTCCCCAGAGGGGGATAGAGTGTTGGGTGTAGGTGGCAGGTTAGACACACGGGGCAGAGTTAGAGGAAGCCTCCCAGAGGTGTCTCAGTAGAGACCTTAACCCAGAAACAAGCACGAAACACATTCTCATTCTCCAAGCATCAAAAGCCTGGACTATTCAAAAAAACAAAGAGCTAACTCTTTTAGAAAAACAGGCCCAGTGACCATTCATCCTCTCACTCGTAATCATCGTTCGCGGTTGTAACTGCTACCTACCGAGAGGTGCTTTGCTGCAAGCATCGTGCTGGGTGCGTCCTTTACAGACAGGCCGTGAGTGAGCACATGGGCTTGCTGTGGGAATTCGTATTTCTTCTGCAGGGAAGAATGACTGATACCCAAACTCACTCAGCTGCCAAGGGGGAGGAGGGATTCGAACCCCCATCTTTCTCACTCCCAAATGCGTGCCCATAATCCTCCTGTCCCCATGGAATTATCTATTAGAGAAAAAATATTGATCAGCAAAAAAAGAAGGAAAAATGACAGAACTTCCTAATATGCCAAACATTGTCATCCTGCTTAAGACTAAGGCTCTGTTTCATCCTAAATTACAAATGCCAACGTGCTCACTGACTTGACAAACACTGGTTAGGCCACACTGCATGCGAAGGACCGTGGTGGTCGCAGGTGGCTGTTGTGACCTATATTTTTAACACCCACCCCTTCTTTTTCTTTGTAAAGCTGTATACAAACTTCAGTTTTTAGAATAAGGACAGTGGGGTTTTTTTGTTTGTTGTTGTTGTTTTTTGTTGTTGTTGTTGTTCTAGCAGAAGAAATTAAACAGAGACAGAATGGAAAATAAAGTGCATTTTTAAATAAACCAAGGACATGGTTCCCATTCTTCCTCAGAACCTGGTCCATTTAAAGCAGCCTTATTATTTTCAATGCATCCACTTCCTGGTCCCTCTCTTCCTCGGTTTTTCCCACGTCGATCGTCTGAGAAATCCCAGCGGTGACATTTGTTAAACATCGGCCCAAGGCTAGGCGAGGCCTCGGGAGCCAGGCTCTTGCCCAGGAAGGCTCCAGAGACTGAAGCCAGAGCCCCGTAAACTCGTCCCTCTGCGTCCAGGAGACCCTGCCAGGAGCCCCTTCGCGTCCCACTGCCTGTGACGTTGACAGGCAGGAGCGTGCGAACTGAATCCCAAGCAGCGCACAGAGTATTTTAAAACCGAGCTGCTGTCACACAAGGGCTTTTTCCCCCAAAGACCAGAGTGTCCAAAAAAAGGAGCAGACGAAATCAAGCATAAGGTGTGCTGTGGTGTGCTCAGATCAGACCCAAACTGAGAAGGCCCTGCTTCTCCCTGGGGATGGTCCCCTTCCCTCCTTGCTCCACTTCCTGCTGCTTTGACATCTCACGTTGGGCAGAAATCCCAGAGGAAAAAAGGCTTTCCAAGACAGGCCCATGGAAGGCCCAGCTCGCTCTCTGGGACTTATTCACATTGGATTCATCTGTCTGCTTTTGCCTCTATTTTAACCAAAAGACCCCATGAAGGTAGAGTCTTGGTCTGGCCTCTTCACAACTGTGGACCTCAGCACATATCAAGAGCCCGGCACACAGTAGGTGCTCAATAAGGACTTACTGAATGGAAGAATTCACAGCCGGGCATAGTGGCTCACGCCTGTCATCCCAGTGCTTTGGGAGGCCGAGGCAAGTGGATCACCTGAGGTTAGGAGTTCGAGACTAACCTGGCCAACATGGTGAAACCCTGTCTCTACTAAAAATACAAAAATTAGCCGGGCATGGTGGCGGGCACCTCTAGTCCCAGCTACTCGGAAGGCTGAGGCAGGAGAATCACTTGAGCCTGGGAGGCGGAGGTTGCAGTGAGCCGAGATCACGCCACTGTACTCCAGCCTTGGTGACAGAGTGAGATTCCATAAAAAAAAAAAAAAAAAAAAAAGAATGCATGAGCGAGTGAAGCCACTGATGGCCCCGTAGAGTCAGCCTCACCTAGCTTGCTTTCCTGCAAATTTGGGTGTGTTCACTTAGTGGGTGTGGCAAGCAGAATCACAACCCCCAAAAATGCCTGTGTACTGACCCCCAGAACCCGTGAATCTCTTTTATTACACTTCAAGGAGGAGGTAAGGCTGTAGATGGAATGAGGGCTGCTAATCAGTTGACCTTGAGGCAGGGAGATGGCCCCAGACTATCTGGTGGGCCGAACATCATCACAGGGTGCTTATAAGTTAGAGGAGGCAGGGGAAGTAGAGTTGGGGAAGACGTGAGGACAGAAGCAGAGGTCAGAGGAATGCACTGCCAGCTTGAGATGGAGGCGGGGGCCACAAACCAAAGACCACAGGTGGCCTCTGGAAGCTGGAGAAGGCAAGGAAACGAGCTCTCCCTGAAACCTCCAAAAGGAACAGCCCTGCTAACACCTTAGCTTTAGCCCAGTGAGATCCATGTCGGACTTCTGGAATTTAAGATAATAATCATGTGCTGTTTTAAGCCACTAAGCTTTGTGGATCTGCCGCTGCACAGTGGGAAACTCGTGTGTTGGGAGGTGAGGGGAAACGCGTGCCGTGGCTCTGAGGCTTAATCAGTGTTGGACCGGCATGTGTTAGAGCCTGCACCTTTCAGCATTGACTCCATTTAGCAGGAGTCTGGCCGTGTATAAGTCAGCCTCAGTCCCTGCCCTCCAGAGCTCGCCATGTGGGAGAGCCCAGATTAAACCATGTCAAGTGGATTTGTTCATGGCACGTCTTGTCAGAGGCTTCTCAGATGCTGACACAATGAATGTCCAACAGTGAGAATATAGCCTTCCCCAAATGTAGGTGACCATGGGGCATTTTGGGTGGGAGTGGGGGGCACTTTCTTTTCTTCTAGGGGTGAGGTTCAGCCCAGTACTGAAATTGGTCTTATCGTTGCCAACATCAGGGCTTAGGGAAGTTGGCTTTTGTTCTGTCCTGGTTTAGGAGTTGTAGTCTCATGCTCACACTGCGAGGCTGCCCATCGGGGAAGATCTCAGATTCTTTTAAGAAATGCCAAATACTTAAACCATCTCTAGATGGCTTAAAATAATAAAAGGCCCTGTTAATGAACCTTTCCTTCCCAGTGTCTGCATAGGAATGTGTGTCTTTATCCCAGTCATCTGTGGGCCAAGAATCAAAGAAAGAAAAGAGTGACGAGAGGAGGATGGGGAAGAAGAATGGCCAGTAGTTGCTTTGTGCTTTACATTTCAGGGATTTCAAGTTTACCAAAGTCTTGACAAGAAAATGCAGGTGGTTTGCTGCAATGTACCAATACTATCCAGGAGTGTTTGACTGTAAATGAAAGAAAACCCAAGACCAGCTTCAGGCATAGCTGAATCCAGGGGTCTAATGTTTCCAAAGCTCTATCTCTCTCCTCCTCTTGGCTCTGCTGTTCTTTGGGTTGGGTCCACCCTCAGGACTACTCTTTTAGTGTCCAGATGGCAGGCACAGCTCCTGGCTTCCACCTTGGGCAACCCCAGTGGACAGAGAGCTTGCCCCTGGGCACTCCAGTAGGAAGCCCAAGGCTAGCTCTGATGATCCTGCCTGAGGTCTTTGACTCTCCCTAAATGAGTCGCAAAGGGGGCAATGCTTAGCTGTGTGTACCCACTAGCAGACTCCCGAGACCATCTGGAGCTGGGGGACACATAGCCCGTAAACCACATGGCCTGAAAGCGGGCAGTGGTGTTTCCTTAAGGAAAACCAGGACAAGAACGGCACAAGGCGGGGAGTAAGTGATGGGCAGAAGACATTCACCCACTAGACCTGCTCCCCCTGCAGAGAATAGCTCTTCTCAATGGGGCTTCAGACAGTGGCCCAAAGAGCGGTCCCAGCTAAGGTTTCTTATGCCAGTGATGGGCGTGGCACAGTGCCAAGGGCTCCCTGGGCATCATCTGCTTTCATCCTTGCAATACCCTGGGAAGCTGGAGTTTGTGGCCCTCTCCCCAGTTCACAGATGGGGAAACTCAGGCTCAGAGACCTTGATTTTGACTTGGGCTCCCAAGTTCTTCGCTACCACTCTCAGCAGCTTGCAGAGCTGCCTCTGCCTGGAGGGTCACCAGGCACAAAGCCCCACTGACAGCCTGGACAGACATAGGCGGGTCCCACAGCCCAAGCTGCCTCCCCTGAAAGGAGGACCTGGCCCTAGCAGGGGTGCACATAGATAGACTTGTCTGCCTCTCCTATTGACGATGAGCTTATGAGATAGGGATCACTGGGGACCCCCAGTGAACCACACAGGGACACTCCAAGGGCAGCAGGGAAGCTCTGCCGAGTCAGGGAGTTGGTGGGGTGGGACACAGAGCTGCAAGGACTTGGTATTGAAATGCTGGGCTCCAGTGACATCTGAGCATCTGAGGGTCTCAGTTGGAGGAAAAAAGATGGACAAAAAAATGAAAATAAAAGCCTTCCATGGCTATTCAGGAAACCAGATGGGCTGGAGCTGTGCCTTAGAACACAGCTTTGACCTCAGATCTGAATTCCATGCCCAGCTCTTCTCCTTGCCAGGTGGATGACCTTGGGCAAGTTACTTCACCTCTCTGGTTCTCAGGCTCCTCGTCCAAATAAGGGCTTGTGACAGAATGTACAACTTATAAGGTGGTAGTGAGGGTTAGACAGTAACATCCAATACCTTAGCACTATGCCTGTCATGAAGGAAGAACTGGTGTCTGCTACAATGATGATCATGATAATAATGATGGTGGTGGCAGTGATTGTGATGATGAGAATAATGATAGTAGTGGTGGTGACGATGATGATGGTGCTGGTGGTAATGGTGATGACAGTGAAGATGGTGGTGGTGATGGTGGTGATGGAGGTGATGACAATGATGATGGCAATGATGGTGGTGGTGATTGCAATGATGACAGTAATGATGGTGGTGATGGTGATGACAATGATGATGATGATGGAGGTAGTGATAACAGTGATGATGATGGTGGTGGTGATGATGGTGTTGATGGTGGTGGTGGTGATTGTGATGATGACAATAACGATAGTGGTGGTGGTGATGATGATGATGGTGCTGGTGGTAGTGGTGATGACAGTGATGATGACGATGATGGTGATGATGGTGATGGTGGTGATGATGATGATGCTGGTGATTGTGATGATGACAGGAATGATGGAGGTGGTGATGACAATGATGATGATGACGGTGGTGGCGGTGGTGATGAGAGTGGATGATGATGGTGGTGGTGGTGGTAATGATGGTGTTATGATGATGGTGGTAGTGGTGGTGATGATGATGATGGTGCTGGTGGTAGTGGTGATGACAGTGATGATGATGATGATGGTGGTAGTGATGGTGATGATGATGATGGTGGTGATTGTGATGACAGTAATGATGGTGGTGGTGATGACGATGATGATGATGGAGGTGGTGGTGGTGATAATGGTGATGATGATGATGGTGGTGGTGGTGACAGTGATGATGACGGTGGTGGTAGTAATGATGGTGTTATGATAGTGGTGGTGGTGGTGATGATGATGACAGTGATGGTGGTGATGGTGATGACAATGATGATGATAAAAATGACAACAATAATGATGATGACAGCAATAACGATGATGATGGTGGTGGTGGTGACAATGGTGATGATGGTGAAGATGGTGGAGGTGGCGATGCTGGTGACAATGATGATGATGATAGTGATGGTGGTGGTGGTGATGACAATAATGATGATAAAAATGACAATAATGATGATGACAACAGTAATGATGGTGGTGGTGGTGGTGGCGGTAGTGGTGACTGATATCACCCCTGCTGCCATCATTCAAGAGACCAGGGTCATTTTCTCAAATTGATGAAGCACTGTAGTCAGGTGGTTGCAGTGAGCACACAGACCTTGAATCAGAGTTCTGCTCCAGGCTTCTTACCAAGTGCTGAGACTTTCTGAGCTGCGGATCCTGCGCCTCCCCAGCTCTCAACTCTCCAAAGGCCCTACCTGGTCTGGCACTGCCACTGTGCTGACCTCACAGCCCACGACCTTTGCCTTTCACTCACCACCACCCACACTGGCCACCTTAACAGCAGGTCCTCAAACACCAGCCGTGTTTCCACCCCAAGGCCTTTGCACTTGCTGCTGCTTCTTCCTGGGACAATTTTCCCCTGTATCCATGAACTCATGGCCTCCCCTCCCTCAGGACTCTCTGCTCAAATGTCACCTCCTCAGTCAGGTGTGTCCTAAGTCTTCCTAAGGATGACAGCAACACACTCCACTGGACACTTTCTATGCACTTGTCCTACTTTGTTTCTCTTCATAGTACTCATCACTCACAAACCATATGTAGATTCTTTTTAACCTATGATGGGGTTACAGCTCGATAAGCTCATTGTAAGTTGAAAATATTGCTAAGTCAAAAATACATTGAGTGTGCCTAACCCACCATACATCCTAGCTTAGCCCAGCCCACCTTACACGTGCTCAGAATGCTTACATTAGCCTACAGCCGGGCAGAATCATCTCACACAAAGCCTAGGTTATAATAAAGTGCTGACTAGCTCACATAACTTATTGAATACTGGAAGTGAAAAACAGAATGGTTGTGTGGGTATCCGAAGTACAGTTTCTACTGAAGGTGTCCTGCTTTTGTGCTTTGACACATTTGTAAAGTCGAATAATCCTCAGCGGAACTATCGCGAGCCAGGGCCCATCTGGGTTGGGAGGCTTTTCATTCATCAGACCACGAACTCTTAAACCACATGGAGGTAGGGACTCTGTTTTCCCCAGCATGTGGAACGGGACCTCACAAACAGTAGGTCCGCAGTCTGTGATTGAATCAACAGCAGTGGCCATTTCTGTCACCTGGAAATAATGACAGTCAGGTCTGGGCAGGAGGCACTGTTGTGGCCACGCGTGCCGGGGCAAGGGTCATTCCAGGGAGGTGAAGGATGCTGATGAGCTTCCTAGGCGTGGAACACGCCCTTCTTGCTAGTGGGGAAAAGTGAGGTGGTGCTTGCCTGCGCTGGACGGGGTTTAGCTGCCACCACAGAGGTGCATCCTCAGGGCACAGCTTTAGGCACATCATAAAGAGCCTCGTCTGTAGAAAGCCATTTTAATATTTGTGTTAAGTCATCTGGGTTTTGAGTCTCTGTGGTTTTTCGTTGGTATTCAAAATAATTAAAGTACACCCGTGGGTTTTTCAAAAAGCATTTTCTTTTTGTGATCTTAGAAAATCAATTTCAATAAAAGTTAAGGTACACTGATTTCCCTCAGAAGAAACAGATCCGAAGAAGCGTCAATTCTGGTTGCCACAGGGAGATGAATACACTTTAAAATCTGTCAGGTGTGAACTGAAGTGTCTTTAAAGATGAGTCTGTCACATTTAGGCCCTACTAACTGTTGATAATGAGCAGGCAGTGCCCGGGGATTTCATGTTCATTTCAAGGGGGACTGCTGGGTTCAGTCTCCTTCCCACTCCACCAGGCGCCTTTCTCTGATGCTGAGCTAAGGGTAAGAGCAGGTGCCTGTGCACCTCAGTCCATGTCCGGATGTCAGGCCAAGAGGTCCAGTTCTGAAGTCCACACTCTGCCACCCCAGGGACAAAGTGCTGACTTCACTGCCCTCCCGACTGGCTCCTTCTACCCTTCCCCAGCCCCAGTTCTAGTGCCTGATCCCTGACAGGCCAGCACTGAGACTTTAAAATGCCTCAATTGATGGTCTCTCCTAGAAAGACACTCCCACAGTTCTATCATGCCTGAATCCCCAGAATCCGGTTCCTGAGTCTTCCGGCTCCCCGACCCCCACCACACCCCAGAGCTGAAGCTGCCCCTCCTTCTCCTAATAGGGCCTCCCTCCGCCCTGTCTGGGTCTTGAAGGGCACGAGCATGGCAGGGGCAGACTCAGGTCATCCACTCTGCGCTCTGACAAATCGTGGGGGTGGGACCGCCTCTCTGTCGAGCCAGATCCTAAGTTTCTGGTGTTTTGTTTCTGAGATGAAATCTTGCTTTGTCACCCAGGCTGGAGTGCCATGGCACGACCTCAGCTCACTGTAACCTCCACCTCCTGGGTTCAAGCAATTCTCCTGCCTCAGCCTCCCAAGTAGCTGGGACAGCAGGTACCCGCCACCGTGCCTGGCTAATTTTTGTATTTTTAGTAGAGACGGGATTTCGCCATGTTGGCCAGGCTGCTCTCGAACTCCTGACCTCAGGTGATCCACCCGCCTCGGCCTCCAAAAGTGCTGAGATTGCAGGCGTGAGCCACTACGCCCAGCCCAGATCCTACGTTTCATGAAGGCAGGGCTCTGCTGGGTCCCTGGCAGCCCCTGTGGGTGCTAGATGCATGGATGGTACAAGCTTGATTGGGGTGATGGGTGAGCAAACGAGGCACGAGCAGAGCCTGCCATGCCTGGTGGAGGGGTTGTCCTGTGGTGCTTCCCCTCCTTTGCAGGCAAAGGGGCACCCTCTTCCCTCTGCACACAGGCCTGCTCTGCTCACAGATGAGGCCTCCTCCATGAGCTGGGGCTGTGCAGTTGCCCTGCCCAGGGGAGAGCTGACTCCTTCACAGCCCTCAAAAGCCCACTCCACTCATTTGCTCCAAGAGCCATTTGTCAGGGGAGTTCCTGGGGTCAAGCACTGCTGTCAGCTGAATTGACTGGTGCTCGCTGGTGACAGGGATGAGTCTCCACTCTGGATGACCTCAATCCTTTCTCCCAGCAAATTGTTTCAACCCACCAGTCTGTAGCCTGATCAGGGTCAAAGCCATGAAGGTCACGGCGATGGCACAGGCCTCTGAGGGAGCCCAGGTGCTCCGGAGGGACAGTGTGTGTCCCGCTTCCTGCAGCGACTGTAACAAATTTCCACAAACTGGTGGCTTAAGACAGCAGAAATGTGGCCAGGCGCGATGGCTGAAGCCTGTAATCCCAGCACTTTGGGAGGCCGAGACGGGCGGATCACGAGGTCAGGAGATCGAGACCATCCTGGCTAACACGGTGAAACCCCGTCTCTACTAAAAAATACAAAAAACTAGCCAGGCGTGGTGGCAGCGCCTGTAGTCCCAGCTACTCAGGAGGCTGAGGCAGGAGAATGGCATAAACCCGGGAGGCGGAGCTTGCAGTGAGCTGAGATGGCGCCACTGCACTCCAGCCTGGGCGACAGAGCGAGACTCCGTCTCAACAACAACAACAAAAAGACAGCAGAAATGTGTTCTCCCATGGTTCTGGAGGTGAGAAGTCTGGAAGGAGAGTGTGAGCAGGCCACGCTCCCTCTGGAGGCCCCGGGGCAGGGCCCTTCCTGCCTCTTCCAGCTTCCCGGGCTCCAGGTGTTCCTTGGCTTGAGCTGCATCACTCCAGCCTCTTCCTCGGTCTTCACGGGGCCTTCTCTCTCCTCTGTGTGTCTGTGTCCTGTGTCCAAATTTCCCTCTTCTTATAAAAACTCCACTCATTAGATTAGGGCTCACCTTCGTTATCTGAACTTGATTATATCTGCAAAGACCCTATTTCCAAATACGCTCACGTTCACAGATACCGGGGTTAAGGACATACCATTTTGGGGTTTGGGGGCCTGTTTGTCATTTTACCAGCCCTTCAATTAACCCTCCATCGGAGGCGTGGGTGGGGAGGGCTGGGGGAGGCAGGCTGGCACAGCTTTTTGGAGGGAAGTAAATGGCTCCCAGGTGGTACCACCAGGAGGGGCGAGGAGGGCGCCTTTGCTCAGGGCAAAAGGAAACAAAAGCAAAAACCAAGTCCTGATGGGAAGCCCTGGCCCTCTCAGGGAAGCGAAAGTTGCTCAGTCTCAAAAAACACTTGGCCTGAGATGACTGAAGACGCCTTGGGGGCTGCAGTCTAGGCTTATTGCTTTGGACGTCACCGGCTGTGCGGAATTGGCATCTGGAGCTGAGAGCCAGCCAGGGCTGCTGATGTGGCTCCCGGGGATGAGGACGGGGCAGTGGTATCAGGTTCTCCCTTCTCAGCCCATGAACCCGACTCCTCGAGCCCAGACTGTAGCTCGGAGCTGCTATGTTGGTTTCCTGGGGCTGCTGTAACCAATGAACACACACTTAGAGGCTGAAAACAATAGAAACTCATTCTTTTCAGCCCTGGAGGCCAGAAGTCCACAGTGAATCTTTGGGGCTAACATCAAGGCATCTGCAGGACTGGTCCCTTCACAGGCTCCATCCCTGCCACTTCCAGATTCTGCTGGCGTCGGCGATGCTGGGCCGGTGGCTGCATCACCCGGCTCTCTGCCATGTCCTCTCTGTCATCAGCTCTCCTCTGCCTCTCCTCTTACAAGGACTCTTGTGGTGACATTAGGACCCACCCGAATAACCTCCCCATCTCAAAGTCCTTAATGGCATCACATATATTAATACAAAGGCCCTTTTGCCACATAAGGCCACACAGTCACAGGTTCTGAGGATGGGGACGTGGACATCTTTGGAGGCCAATATCCAGTCAATGACCACCCCTGCACCAGGTGGAAGGAACCCACGGGGGCAGAAGGAGGAGAAACACCCCCCGTTTTAATTGACAAATCGTGGCTATATGCATTTATGAGGTTCAATGTGATGTGGTGGTTTCGTTTTGTTGTTTTTGGTTTGAGACAGAGTCTCACTCTGTCATCCAGGCTGGAGTGCAGCGGCATGATCTCAGCTCACTGCAACCTCTGCCTCTTGGGTTCAAGTGATTCTTATGCCTCAGCCTCCTTAGTAGCTGGGATTACAGGCATGCGCCACCACACCCAGCTAATTTTTGCACTTTTAGTAGAGATGGAGTTTCACCATGTTGCCCAGGCTGGTGTCGAATTTCTGGTCTTGAGTGATCCTCCCACTTTGGCCTCCCCAAGTGCTGGAATGCAGGCGTGAGCCACTGATCCGGCCTCAGTGTGATATTTTGATACATGTATACAACATGGTGCCGTCAAATCAAGCTAATTAGCATATCTATCACCTCATCCTCCTTTCATTGTTTGGGGTGAGACATTTGAAACATTTGAAATTCTCTGCTGTTTGGAAATGGGTAATGAACAGCATACTATTGACTGCAGTCACTCTGGTGTGCTATAAATGGAAAACCCCATTCCTCTTGCCTCTCTGAAACCTTGTATCCTTTGATCAGCAATTCTCCTTCCCTCCTTCCCATGCCCCAGCCTCTGGTTCCCCTGGTTCCACTCTTTACTGCTATGAGTTCAACTTACTAGATTGCACACATCCGAGGTGAATGGTTGAGGGCCAGAGTGGGGACCCAAGAGACTGGTGGGAGGGAGGGACCTTGTGCCCAAGCCAGGGGGACAAGAGAAGCTCGAGGGTGTGGAGATGAGCAGGATAGTCTCCAAAGGCCCCTTCAGTGCCCTGAGGCGCAGAGGCTATCACTGCCACTGTCACCACAGGTGTTGACCGGGCACCAGGACACACCTGAGCACTGACCAGGCCGCCAGCCGACTTTCGGGAATCAGTTTCCTTGGATGCTTCTGATGAGTGCCCACGCTGGACAGTAGCGCGCCCGTGTTCCTGACAAGGAAGCTGAGACTTGGGGAAATGAAGTCATTTGCCCAAAGCCATAGAAGGCACAGATGGGAATGGACCCAGCTCTTCTTTGTGGCTCCAACAAACCCTCCAAGATCAAGCGTCTACATCAGCAAAACCCGCTTTCATTCATGAGTCACTTCGCCACTGAGTGCGTATCTGTTCCACTCCTGCCTGTGAGGGCCTGTGGGAATGTGAGGATGAATTCCACCTCGGTTCCTTCGGGGCTCCTGCCTTGGGTCCTGACATCATGTTGCACCATGGTGCTTCTGTGTCCCCTCCAGCCTGAGACGTCTATGAGGACAGAGAACAGCTTTCTCTTCTGCCTGACGCCTCATGGTTAGCACATGGCTGGTGCATCGTAGGTGGTCGACAAAGCTTTGTTGAAAGGATGGGTGCAAGAGTGCACGGATGGGGAATGCCTGCCTTCAAGGAACTCACAGATGCATAGAGCAGGGGTTGGCAAACTCCCATCCATAGGCCATTTGTATAAGTCAGGCTTTATTGAAACACGGCCATGCTCATTCATTCCATATCGTCTGTCTGCTTTTGCATTAGAATTGAATCATTGCCAAGAGGCCAATACAGGTTCGCTTCATGGGTATGTGACCCGTAGAGTTGCATAGGGGTCCGTGTCACCATCTTGACCATCTGCTGTCACTATCTTGAAATTAGTAAGAATTCATACAAATGCCCTATAGGTGGGAGTTTGCCAACCCCTGCTCCGTACATCTGTGAGTTCCTTGAAGGCAGGCATCCCCCATCCACATGCTCCTGCAGCCATCCATTCAACAGAGCTTTACCAATCACCTACTACGCAAAGCCTGTATTTTCATTTTGCACGGAGCCCCATCCATTATGTAGCATGTCCTCTGCGTATGAACCACAAAGCCTAAAAATCTGGCCCTTTTACAGAAAAAGTCAGCTGATACCTAGTCTAGAAAATAAAACAGGCACCTAACTTATGACAAATTCAAGCTAGAAAGTGTCACATGCTCGCGGTGGCTCACGCCTGTAATCCCAGCACTTTGGGAGGCCGAGGCGGGCGGATCACAAGGTCAGGAGATCGAGACCACGGTGAAACCCCGTCTCTGCTAAAAATACAAAAAACTAGCCCGGCGCGGTGGCGGGCGCCTGTGGTCCCAGCTACTCAGGAGGCTGAGGCAGGAGAATGGCGTGAACCCGGGAGGCGGAGCTTGCAGTGAGCCGAGATCGCGCCACTGCACTCCAGCCTGGGTGACAGAGCAAGACTCCGTCTCAAAAAAAAAAAAAGAAAAGAAAGTGTCACATGCTGTCGGGAGGGGCAGGCACAGTGTCTCAGGAGTCTGCAGGACAGAGAAATCCCTCATAGCTAAGGGGTTCAGGAAGCTTCCTAGATGTGGTGCCTGCAGCAGCCCTGGGGACCTTGAGGCATCCGGAGGTTGGGTAGGGGACACAAATATGGACAGACCACAAGGGCAGCTCAGACACCACCGTGCTAGGAGAGAGAGTCAAACTTTCTTCTTTTGTGATCAAAGCAAAGTATGTAAAAAAAACCGATATAAATTATTCATCTAGAAGAGAAGAGGAGCATTGATTTCTGTCCACCTACCCTGGCATTTACTTTGCTGTTGCAGCCGCAAGCTGGGATGGCCTCCACTGCAGGAGAGGGGCTGGCTGCAGGCACTGCATATACAGAGGACATAGGCAAATGGCATCATCAGGAGAAAATCCCTGTGAGGATGAGCAGAGAGCTGAGGCACCTTCCCAAACCCCCCACATAAAGAAACGCAAGGTTCTGCACAAGTTATGGTTTAAAATATTGGGGCTTTTGCACTTAATGCAAAAGACAAAGACAAAAATGAACATTTGAACACACAGGTGCAGCCAGAGCCAGGAAAGCCCAAACAGAGCCTAGCAGGGACTCTGCTCAGTCAATATTTGCTGTATTGACAAATGTATTGTTCTTGCTGCATCCGAGACCAGGAAGGGGCAGAACAACAGGATCTAGTGGGCCACACCTTCCTCTCTGTAGCCAAGCGGGCTCCCACATTGGGGGCCTCCATGGGACTTGGTGCTGTTAGACATGACAAAGACCGGGGTGCAGTGGGACCAGAGCCCCTCTTGGCCGAGCCTCCTTTTCTCTCCCGGAAATCCCCCTGGGGCTGTGCACAGGGGAAACAAGGTGCTGCTTTCTAGCCGGCTGAGAGCTGTGACCCGTGGAGCTGCCTGGCAGCAGGACCAGGGCTAGTGTCAGGTCCAGCCCTCCAGGAGGCTTGTGTCCACCCGTGCAGACTTCAGCTGCTGATGGCCAGCTAGGAGTGTATTGGGAGAAGACTCAGCGGCTAAGCATGTGGATAGAAGAGGAAGGGGCCAAGCCCCGCACTGGCCACCTTTTCACTTATTATGACCCTGGTTTTTTTTTTTTCTTTAAGCAAAACAAAAATAATGATTTATTAATTTGTTGATTATTTCTTCTTTCTATACATATTAGCTGACCTTTGTCCTATTCTTGCAAATCCTCAACCATTTTAACTGGTAGCCCAGTAAGCTGTCGCCTTTTTTTTTTTTTTTTTTTTAAACTTTAAGTTCTGGGATACATGTGCAGAATGTGCAGGTTTGTTACTTAGGTATACATGTGCCTTGGTGGTTTGCTGCACCCATCAACCCGTCATCTAGGTTTTAAGCCCTGCATGCATTAGATATTTGTTCTAATGCTGTCCTTCCCCTTGCTCCCCACCCCCTGACAAGCCCCAGTGTGTGATGTTCCCCTCCCTGTCTCATGTGTTCTCATTGTTCAATTCCTGCTTATGAGTGAGAATCTGAGGTGTTTGGTGTTCTGTTCTTGTGTTAGTCTGCTGAGAATAATGGTTTCCAGCTTCATTCATGTACCCGCAAAGGACATGAACTCATTCATTTTTATGGCTGCATAGTATTCCAGGGTGTATATGTGCCACATTTTCTTTATCCAGTCTATCATTGATGGGCATTTGGGTTGGTTCCAAGTCTTTGCTATTGTAAATAGTGCTGCAATAAGCATACGTGTGCATGTGTCTTTGTAGCAGAACGATTTATAATCCTTTGAGTATATACCCAGCTGTAGGAGTTTCCTGAGGCTGTTGTAACAAACCACCACCAACAGGGGGCCTTCAGCAACAGAAATTCATTCCCTCACCATTAGGATGCCAGAAGTCCAAAATCAAGGTGCCGATCGGGCCACGCTCCCTCAGAAGGATCTAGAGTAGAATCCTTCCTTGCCCTGTACAGCCCCTGGTGACTCCAGGCGTCCCTTAGCTGAGGCACATCACCCCAGTCTCTACCTCTGTCTTTACCCGGCCTTCTCCCCTTCTCCCTGTGTCTCTCCTCTGTGTGTCCCTTGCAGTTGTCCCTGGATTTAGGGGTCATTTGGATAATCCAGGGTACTCCCATCTTGAAATTCCTAATTACTCTATAAAACCCTCATTTCAAATAAGTTCATAGTCACAGGTTCCAAGGTTAGGGCATAGGCACAGCTTTCTAGGGGTACTGCTCAGCCCACTGGTAAGCAAGGCTTGGTCAGTGACTCTTCCTCCTTGACAATGAAGACAGAAAGGGCTGAGAGTCCTCTCTCTTCTATGCTGGCCCTGATGTCTGACTGTGTGTGGTTTGTTTTTGTTTTTGTTTTGTTTTGTTTGAGACAGAGTCTTGCTCTGTCACCCAGGCTGGAGTGCAGTGGTGCGATCTCGGCTCACTGCAAGCTCCGCCTCCCGGGTTCACGCCATTCTCCTGCCTCAGCCTCCCGAGTAGCTGGGACTACAGGCCCCCGCTACCATGCCCAGCTAATTTTTTGTATTTTTAGTAGAGACGGGGTTTCACCGTGTTAGCCAGGATGGTCCCAATCTCCTGACCTCGTGATCTGCCCGCCTCAGCCTCCCAAAGTGCTGGGATTACAGGCGTGAGCCACCGTGCCCGGCCTGTGTATGGTTTTGACATGCCTGCCTTTGTCTGTCAAGGCTGGGGCCACATCTCAGGCATGTCTAGGTGCTCAGCATCTCAGGGAGCAGCTGTGCTTGACTGTCACTCAATAAACATCTGTGCAATGAGCAAATGAATGACTTGTAGGGTTCCTTCCTCCCTCATCTGTTGGCCGTTAGTGCCATCCATCTTCCCTAACACAGAAGTCCCTGCCTTCAGAGGTACACCCAGGTGGAAGTGCCTCTCAGAACTCCACCCTGAGAACCAGCTCAGGTGGCTGGGCCTGTTTTGCTCCTCCTAATTGAGATTTGCAGGCAGGGAAGGACAGGTATGAGAGGGACCTGGGCAGTGCTCAGTGAAGCAGGATGGACGGGGGTTTGGAATTGGGGTCAGGAGCTGTTGAGAGCTGTGGAGAAAGAGAAGAATTTGGATTTGGGAATAATTAATGTATAGGGGTGGTTGGAACAATGGGCGAGATCCGATTACAAACGTGGTGATGGAGGACCAAGCTCATCCCTTGAGGACACCACAGGCAGAAAGCAAGCAAAGAAAGGAGAGGCAGGAGACCATCGGAAGGCAGAGGAAGGCCCAAGCATGAAGGCAGGTCACAGATGCTGAGGAGGGTCCCAGGTGGCCTAGTGGGAAAAGCACAACCTTCAAGGGCAAGCCAGCATGGATGCAAACCCACCTCTACTGTGTGGCAGCTGGGGGGCCCCTGGGAGAGGTGCTCCTTGAACCTCAGCTTTGACTTCTGAAAATGTTGCTTGAAGGCTTGAAATTCTATACACGAAGCACCTGGTGGAACAGCTGCCAGGAAGCCCGGTTTTCTCTGCTTGTTGAGTACTCACTAGGTGCTGGGCTCTGGGCAAGTACTTTACCATGTAGTCATTTGACTCTCACATCAACCCCTGGGATGAGCACAATTACTACCATTTGCAGATGGGGAAACTGAGGTAGAAAAGAAAACTTATTCCATGGCAGGGTCTTGAATTACAACCCAAGGAGAAAGCAGTGAACTGCTACTCCTGCTGCAAAGAAAAGGTGAGTGAGCATGAGGATTAAAATGTGACTGTCGTTGCCAGGTGCAGTGGCTCATGCCTGTAATTCCAGCACTTTGGGAGGCTGAGGCAGGAGGATTGTGTGAGGAATGGAGAAGTTCTTCTTCAAAGTTTCTTAAAACCATAAAGAACTTGTCATTTCTTTGCTCTATGCATATCTATATATGTTCCAGTACAGCTGCTCTGACTTGCCCTGGCATGCCTGGACAGGGTTAAGCAAGCCCTGGACCATAGTGCATGCCATTCCTTGTTTGGAAACCCTCCTGAGCCTCTCATGACTAGCTTCCTCTTTTCTTTGCCCTCTTTCCCCTTTGCCTATTTAGAAAAGTTTCAAGCTATTAGCCAATCGGGTCAAGCTTAGAATGTGAGGTCCCGTTCTGACCAATGGAAATGGGACACAGCCATAGGACGATTGTATCAGGTTACAAAGATTATAAATGTCCCCATCTCCTTTGTTTGGGTGTGCTCTTGTGGCAAGACTGCTAGTGAGCGACACCCTTTCTGCAGAAAGTAAAAGAGCCTTGCTGAGAGATCCTTTGTCTCAATGTTGATTTTGCAACAATGAGCACCCATTTCGAACAATTTGGTGGCCCATAAAGGGAGTCTGTTTCCCTTCTGGGACAGTCCTTGGTCCTCTCTTGTGGGGAGCCCTGCCACCCTATTGCAGTGGCCTCCAGGGAGAAAGCCGGGACTTACCTGGTGCAGGAAACACACTTGGATTCTCAGCAACGCGGGGGAGAAGGAGAGACTTTCAAAACCGCAGGACCAGAAGACCTCATGTGTGAGCCAAGGTAGGAAAAACCACAAGGGAGCAGTAAAGTACTTCCTTGATGGTCAGTTCTTGAAGGGAATGTGTGTATGAGTGAATGGTTTCAGTTAAGACAGAGTGAATGTGAGAGGAATGTGTATAACCTTCAGGAGAGAAAATAGAAGGGAGAAACATTATCATCTCCCAAGGAAAAAGCAATACAGGAGAGAAAATAGAAGGCAGAAAGGTTATCTCCTGGGGAAAAAGGATACAGGCAAGATATTTCTGGGGTAAGAAATTTAGCCTTAAAAAGCCATTAAGGACAAGACAGGTGAGACATCCCTGGTCTGGAGGATCTGGGGGATTGAGTCTGCTGGGAAAGATTTTCACCCAACATGGGGAATACTTCTAGCAAGCCTGGAACAGGAAGTAAGGCAGGTAACAAAGGAGGTGAGAAAGAGCAAATCCCTCCTGATAGTCCTTTAGGACTCATTCTTAAACACTGGAAAGAGAATGAAAGGACCAAATGTAAGAAATGTAAGAAAAAGCAACTAATGATTAAGTACTGTTGTTTTCTTTGGACCCAAGAGCCTATCTTGAAACCTGCCATTTTCTGGCCAAAATATGGCTCACATGAAGACTGGGTCTGCCAACTTTTAATAATGTATGTTAATAACAAAATCCTGCATCCTCAATTATGCCCTATGCTGGCAGCAAGGGCCGGTTTCTTTTTATCCCTTGAAGGACTTAAAACAAGAATAGATTCGGGCAAAAAGTCAGAAAGTATGCAATGGGACCCTTTAAACCATCTTCCTCTGTTTCTAGTCCCACCTCCCCTTCTGCAGGTGGTAGTCCCACCTCCCCTTCCTCAGGCGGATGTTCCACCTCCCCTTCCGCAGGCAGATGTTCCACCTCCCCTTCCGCAGGTGGTAGTCCCACCTCCCCTTCCGCAGGTGGTAGTCCCACCTCCCCTTCCGCAGGTGGTAGTCCCATCTCCCCTTCCACCTCAGGTGACTATTCTGATTCTGGAAGCAGAAGTCCCTGAGGAACATGATCACTGTCATTTCTCTTCAAAACGAGGACTCCAAAGAGCAATAGAACAATGCAGAAAGGATATTCAGAATCTTCCCTTTCTTTGCACTTCCTAAGAGTCAGCTTTTTAGCTCTTTCCTCAAAAGGAAGTGCCACAAGGTGGGGGTGCAATTGGATTCATAAATCCCCCTTAACTGCTCCTGAAGTTCAGGGTCTAAAGAAAGAACTCAACCCTCTGCGAGATGACCCAGAAGGAGTAGCAGAGCAAATCAATCAGTTCTTAGGTCCCCAACTATATACCTGGACAAAATTAATGTTGATCCTAGGTATTCTCTTCTCAAAGGAAGAGTGAAACATGATTCACAGAGCTGCTATGGCAGCCTGGGAACATGATCATCTGCCGGCCAAGATAATCCGGCAGCGGATACCAAATTCCCTGCTCAAGACCCGCAATGGGATAATAATAATGCAGCTCACCAGGAAAATATGGAAGATTTGCATGAGCTAATCATAAGAGGGATTAAAGAGTCTGCACCCAGACCGCAAAACCTTACTAAGGCTTTTGATTTGCAGCAAGAGAAAGATGAAGGGCCCATGCACTTTTTAGACAGGTTGAGAGAACAGACGAGAAGGTATGCTGACTTAGATCCTGATAGTACTCCAGGGCAAGGTATGTTAAAATTACATTTTGTTACAAATAGTTGGCCAGATATTGCGAAAAAGTTACAAAAGATGGAGGAGTTCGAGACTAGCCTGGCCAACATAGTGAAACCTGTCACTACTAAACATACAAAAATTAGTCGGGCACGGTGGCACACACCTGCAATCTCAGCACTTGGGAGGCTGAGACACAAGAATCACTTGAGCCTGGGAGGCGGAGGTTGCTGTGAGCTGAGATTGTGCCACTGCACTCCATCCTGGGTGACAGAGTGAGACTCTGTCTCAAATAGAATAAAATAAAATGTGACTGTTGGATGAGGCAGTTCAGAGCTCAGTCGAAGGACACTGGCTGCTGCAGCACGATCTGTGAAGACAGGTCAATCAAAGTAGATCAAACTGCCTTGGAAAGGAGACTATGAAGCCATCTGAAGACCAGGGCTATGAATGAACAGCTGCACAGATTCCATGTGCTGTCAGAAAACAGAACTTAGAGGAAACAGTGTAAGTCATAAAGAAGCCATCAGCAAATGTCAAGTTGAACAAAGAACTTTCTAAGCATCATAGCTTGAGGGTCCTGTCAGTGGAGAGGTTCTGGGAGCTTGGTGGGGACCTGGTGGACAGGGTTCAGACACTGAATTAGGCATTAAAGAAGGGGGACTCTCCACTGCCCTCCAGCCCTGAGATTCCATGAGGCTGTAATGCTTTGGGTCACACCCACCCCACCCCATGTATGACAGTAGGGGCAGGGGATGCCGACCTCAGCTTCCCTAAATCACAAGCAACATTCGCAATCACATCACATTTCAATTTATCTGCAAAAAAAAAAAAAAAAAATGGGTCTTGTGAGTGCTATTTGGCAGTTGCAAACAGGAGACGGCAAGTAAATTAATGTTTTCTGTGAACCTTGACCCCTGTATCACAAAGCAAGGGTTTACCCCTCATCCCAATATTTACTCTTCTCACTCAATATTTCACATATGGGTTTGTGTCATTGATTTTTTGCATGGGAACATTTATACATGTAATATTGAGATTGAAGATTTAAATTCACACACACACAACTATTTAGGCTGGGGGAAACCTGACCTCCAGACTCACGCACACATTTAAGTGATTGTTTAAATGGCCACATTTCGTCCAGATGGCGGAACTATGTAGAAAGAACTAAATTGACTTTCATGAAAAGACGTGAGCTCAAATAACAACAGCAGCAGCAAAATAATAACAGTAGGTATTCATGTAAGCACCACAGGGGCAGAGATTTTTGTCTTTTCGATAGCTGCTGTAATCACCAGCATCTAACAGTAGGTATTCATGTAAGCACCACAGGGGCAGAGATTTTTGTCTTTTCGATAGCTGCTGTAATCACCAGCATCTAGAACAAACCCTGGTGGGAAGGAGGTTCTCGGTGAAAATATGTTGAAAAAACAGTAATTCTGCTGTCTTTCCTTCCCTATTAGTGGAGGATGTTGAAGGAAATTTTCTGTAACCTGCAATGTTTTCATTTCAGGCGGAAAGAACAGGGGACCTCTCCTCAAGTTCCTGGTTATTTCCCTGCTGTAGGTTAAATGCATATGTCTTTAATTTCTATTTTTAAAAACTGGCCAACAAGCCATCAGCAATAAGCCTATTTACTTGGACTGTGGCTTCTAAATATCATTCTCCATGAAAAGGAACTAGGGCATCTCAGAGAAATGACTGATACCTGGGCTGAGGTGGGAAAGCACAGGAGAGGCTGGAGCATCAGTGTGCATGAGAAAGTGAAAAAGCAGAGGTGAGCTGAATGGTCATGAGAACACAGCAGAAGCATGCATGGGAGGCTTGCAATTCTGACCATGATGTAGTAACAGGGATCAGACTTAACCTGCCCCTTCCCCAGCCTTAAGCAATAAACAGGCAAAATATAGGAAGCAATGGCTTTGAAATGTGGGACAGCAGCCCTGAGGCAGCTCAGGGCTGATTCCTGAGAAAAGTGAAGCAAACAAGTTGAAGGCATGATAATTGTCCAAAGGTTGTAGCACAGAGAGAGGAACTCAGGCAGTCAAGCAGTCTCACTGTATTGAAGATAAAAAGATGAGAGTTCAAGGAGTCCAAGAAGTTAAAATGTGTGAATCAGAATACCCAAGAGGGGGATGTTGCATTCCTGCATGTGTGCGTGCGCGTGCACACACACACACACACACACACACACACATAGATTGAGAGAGACAGAAATCTACAGAGAGGTGCCCTTAAGTCTGTGGCTGAGTACTAACCTGCATAAGCATAAGAGGAAACTACCCAGGGCTGGGGAAAGAACCACCAGAAGATAGTAGATCCAACACTTCTGAGGGCTCACAGAGGGCTGGGAATAGCTCACGGTCTCACCAACTGAGGTGAAAAGATCCACAGGGCATCACTGAGCAGGGTTCTCAGAAGGGTATCATCGGGATTCAAGGTTTCTCTGGATCTGCCCTATCAAAGTGTAGGAGCAAACCCTGAACAGATTCAATGGATTCTAAGCAACTTAACTGTGTGCTCATACAGATTCTAACACGAATTAAAGAATAAGCAATAAAATCTAGTACTCAACAACATAAAATCTTAATGTCTGGCATTTAATAAAAAATTAGCAGGCATGCAAAGAAGTGAGAGAATATGACCCATAACTAGAAGAGAAAATAATCAATAGAAACAGACCCAGAAATGAGACAAATGATAAAATTAGAAGAAAATAATATTAAAATGATTAAAAGTGTGCTGCATCTATTCAAGAATGTATCATGAAACGATGAAGAAAAGAATGAAAGATGTTTTTGAAACAATCCAAATGGAATTCCTATAGTTGAAAAATACACAGAATGGGATTAACGGCAGATAAGGTACTGCAGAAGAAAGGATCAACAAAATTGAAGACATAGCAACAGAAACTCTTCAGGATAAAACAGAGAGAAAAAGCACAGGGAAAAATACACAGAACATCATAGATTTGTGGAACAATACCAAATAGTCCAACACATGTGTGCTAAAAGTCCAAGAAATGGAAGTGGGTGCAGAAAAAGTATTTGAAGAAAAAAATGATAAAAAAATTTTTCCATTGTTAATGAGAAGTATAAGCCCACAGATCTAAAAAGCTTAATAAATTTCAATCAGAAGAAACACGAAGAAAACACACCAAGGCACATCATAATCAAACTGCTGAAAACAAGTGATAAAGAAAAAAAATCTTAAAAGCAGTTGGAGAAAAAGGACATATTATGTAGAGGAACAAGAGTTTGGCATACTTCTCATCAAAGTATATGCTAGTCAGAAGACAATGGAACAACATCTTTAAAGTATGAAAGAAACAAAATGCCAACCTAGAATTCTACACTCAGCAAAAATATATTTCAAAAATAAAGGTGAAATAAAGACTTTCACAGAAGAACAAAAGCTGAGAAAATTCATTGCTAGCAGACCTATACCACAAGAAATGATAAAGGAAGTTATTCAGGCAAAAGGAAAATTGTAACAGATGAAATTGGGACACACACAAAAGGATGGATTGCACCAGAATTAGTATATAATAATAAATATGTAGGTTAATATAAAAACATTTTCTCAGTTTTAATCTCCTTAAAAGATAATTAACTGTGTATACCAAAAATAATAACTGTATTATAGGGCTTATTACATACATAGAAATAAAATGTAATAGGACAGTAGCACAAAGGAAAGAGAAATGGAAGTATATTGTTGAAAGATTTTTAAACTATATGCGAAGTGGTATAATATTTGAAAATATACCATCATAAGTTTAAAACTATGTTGTAAACTCAAAAGCGACCACTAAATAAAAGTAAAATAAAACAAAAAGTGCTAAGAATCCAACAATAAAGATAAAATGGAATAACAAACATTTTATACAAAAAGCACACATTTGCTATATATTATATATATATATATCAAGATGGTAGATTTATATGCACATTTATTAATATGTTAAATGTAAATGGTCTACACACTCCAATTAAAAGGCAGAAATTATAGTTCGAATCAAAAGCAAAACCCAATTGTATGCTATTTCCCTTAAAGGGACAGAGAAGTCAGCTGGAAGGTGCTCCCATGGGTCAAGTATAGAACAACTTATTCATCAAAATAAATAATGATAGTACTTGATTGTAACCAATTGAGTAAAATAGGAATCCATTAGTCCAAATGGAAATAAATAAATAATAAACAATGAAGAAGGAAAATTCTTCTTTACAATAGAATGCCAACTTATAAATATAGAAGGAAACCATCAATAGATTCTAAAGCTAGTGTTGATAGTAAATGTTTGATGAGGAACAGGATATTTACATAGTCATGAAGTATCTCCCCATCAATTTCTCATTAATTGCAAAGGTCAAGATAGTGGCTGGCATATATTCTTTGAAACTATTATGATCACAAAGGCCGTTATCATGACAAAGGCTGAAACTGTTCCAGATTAACAGAGTCTAAGAAGACATGACAACTCCCTGTAATACCTGATCTTAGATTGAATCCTGGACCTGGAAAAATAAGCTCTGAAGGACATTATTGGAACAGTGCATGAAATTTGAATAAAGACTATAGATTAGATTGTAGTATTACAATGTTTTCAAACATAAAGAAATATTCAGTAAAGTACTTACTCTTTAAATTACACTCCCATGGTTTAGAGGAAAATGCGTAGATATGTACAAATACAAAGATAGAACTAGAAATGGGGATATGAGAGGATAGAAAGATAAGATAGAAGGCAAATAAGAAATATAAGGTAGAACAAAATGATAAAGAAAATGTGGCAAAGCATAAACAACTAGTGAATCCACGTGAAGGCTAAACAGGCATTCCTTGTGCAATCTTGGCAATTTTTTTATATATTTGGGATTATATCAATATAAAGAGTTACCAAAAAATATGTGACATATACATTTTTAAAAATCCAATATTTCCTGTTTCATTGGTAGAAGTCCAACTCACAAATACTCTAGAAGCAAAATTTCTGAAACTGCCATGATGCCGTAGAAGTGAAATCTCTGTAACTGCCAGGATGTTAAGAAGCTCTCTTGTGTAGAAAGAAAACAAATCCGAAGAATACGTTTTCTTGAGAGAAAAAAATATCATCAGTAATCTTCCACTCGACCCTAAAATTCTATGATTGGTGACATTAAAGAACAACAGCAACAAAATCAGAAAATATTCCAGGCCAGGCCACCAGGGCAAATGCTTGATCTATTAATTGATGGAGCTTCTAGCTTGTCTGGATGTGAGGCTGGACACGACTCACGCAACTGATTTTTTGTGTATCATATGGGAAGGGTGTTTAAGGGAAGATCTTCGCTTTCCAAGACTCTCTTCCCACAACATCCACATGAAAACATGTTTCAAGATAAGCTCTCCCCAGCAGAGCCAGAACCATACTGGCTTCAGACCCAAAGGAGGACTCCTGTGTTGTGTGAGATGGAATGGACTAATGCTAGAAAAATTGAGAAAGATACAAATGTAAGATGGTGAGGGTTTTGTTCATTTAGGAACTGGACTTTAGAGAACAAGGAATGTGCCTCACCCCTCTACCCAGTCTTTTCTTGCTCTGGACATCTAACTCATGTCAACTTAGACAACTGTTCAAAAACCAGGTGAGGGAGAGGATGGCGGAGTTCAGTCCCCAGATCACTGGGACTCTGTCCTTGAGTCTGGCTGTGATTCAAGTTAACATGGGCTGAAGAGGCATGAGCAAAAAGGACTCTGGATGCATGACAAAGGTGCAGGAATAATTATGAAATAAAGGTTGAGCTCACAGGGTTCAGCAGAAATGCCCAGTGTTAGTCTATGCCATTGTGCCAATTTTCTGATCTTTTTAATAAAAGCATATATGGTTCCCTGCAAAATGATTTGCAGGACTCTTTTTATTTATTCAACATTTGCATGCCAAGGCACGATGGCACACACCGTAGCTGGTCATCGTCTGCTGTCAAACTAAGACTTCACGTCTCGGGGTGGGAGGCCGTTAACAGTAAGTGCAGCTCTGAGACCCCCGTATTCCAGGGACAGTGGACTGGGGAGACAGCTTAGCAAAACCTACCTGTGCGAAAGAAGAGGCTAAGAATATCTCAAAAGCACGGTTTGGAAGAAATAAATTAAACGTAGCTTGTTATTTCAAGCTTTTCTAAGAATACGGCCATTTGAGATGCATGAGACTACCCGGACACTGAGAGAAGTGGCCAATTCCAGGTCCCAGGGTGAAAAGGGGCTGAATGAGCCTGGAGGATCTCACTCTTCCAGGTGGCAAGGAACTCCTCAAAGCTGAATGAGTCAGGTCAGAAAGACACAGGGGCTCCTGGAGGGGTTCTTGTTGGCCAAAAATGATGCAATTTGGGTATCAAAAAGAATTATGATGTAAGATGGGATCCTGGAAAGAAAAAGGACATTAAGCTGGGTGTGGTGGCTTACACCTGTAATCCCAGAACTTTGGGAGGCTGAGATGGGAGGATCACCTGAGGTCAGGAGTTCAAGACCAGCCTGGTCAACATGGTGAACCCTGTCTGTACTAAAAATACAAAAAAATAAAGATTAGCTGTGCCTGGTGGCAGGCACCTGTAATTGCAGCTACTCAGGAGGCTGAGGTAGGAGAATCACTTGAGCCCAGAAGATGGAGGTCGCAGTGAGCCAAGATCACACCATTGCATTCCAGCCTGGGTGACAAGAGCAAGAGTCTGTCAAAAAGGAAGGAAGGAAGGAAGGAAGGAAGGAAGGAAGGAAGGAAGGAAGGAAGGAAGGAAGGAAGGAAGGAAGGAAGGAAGGAAGGAAGGAAGGAAGGTAGGGAGGGAGGGAGGGAGAGAGAAAGAGAGAAAGAGGAAAGAAAGAAGAAGCAGAAGAAAGAGGAGGAGGAGGAGGAAGAAGAAGAAGAAGAGGAAGAGGAAGAGGAGGAGGAGGAGGAGGAGGAGGAGGAGGAGGAGAAGGAGGAGGAGGAGAAGAAGAAGAAGAAGAAGAAGAAGAAGAAGAAGAAGAAGAAGAAGACGACAAGAGAAAGAAAGAAAGAGAAAGAAAGAAGACATTAAGTAAAAACTAAGAAAATCTGAATGAAGTATGAGACTTTAATACTATATTGTGATTGAGTATGAGATTTTAATAATAATACATTGGGATTGGTCCATTAATTGTAACAAATGTATCATCCTAATGTAAGATGTTGGCAATAAAGGAAATTGGGCGCTGGATATGCAGAAGCTCTCTACTATCGTCGTATTTTTCTGTAAACCTAAAAGTATTCTAAAAAATAATTTTAATTATACGGAGAAATAAGAACTATGGCTATAATAGATTGAAACACATTGGAGATATAAGAATCTTTGAATGATGAGAGAGCGAGCTAACAAGAGAGGCCAAAGCTTGATAGATAAACTGTGAAGAAGACGGAAAAATTGGCTAAAGAACTCTTTCTCTTCAGTGGGGGTGGAGAACAAAAGACCAAAGACAGACTCTTGATCAAGAATAACTTTTGTTTATATTTTGGATCTCTGAAGACTTTCTTCTTAACTGAAAACAGAGACAACATTTTCTGTACAATGGTTTGAATCATAATGACTTCTTTTTTTTTTTTTTTTTTTTTTTTTTTTGAGACGGAGTCTCGCTCTGCCGCCCAGGCTGGGGTGCAGTGGCCGGATCTCAGCTCACTGCAAGCTCCGCCTCCCGGGTTCACGCCATTCTCCTGCCTCAGCCTCCCGAGTAGCTGGGACTACAGGCGCCCGCCACCGCGCCCGGCTAGTTTTTTTGTATTTTTTTAGTAGAGACGGGGTTTCACCGTGTTAGCCAGGATGGTCTCGATCTCCTGACCTCGTGATCCGCCCGTCTCGGCCTCCCAAAGTGCTGGGATTACAGGCTTGAGCCACCGCGCCCGGCGCATAATGACTTCTTTTTGCCATTCAGACTTCTCATGACACTCTAAAATAATTTTGATGATTGCATAATAAAATCATTTTTAAAAGACCCAGAAATATCTCAAAAATGGAGGCATCAGCATCAATTAAAACAGTCCCCATAGGTTCTGCCTTTTTTACCTGAGACAGGGGCAAATGACAGAAAGGAAGAATGGTATTTTCTTTGGAGACATTAGGGTTTTACAAGTACTGCAGTTAAACAGGCAGTTTCTGGCTGGTAGGACACTTTTTGAAATAAATTGTATCATTGTGGAATGAGAATGTTTTAAATCATAATCAAAGCCCACTTCCAAATGCTCCAGCTTCCTGGATTCTGCTGAAACCTCCCTTGCAAAAGTTATATTGAATCTAGGTGTCCAAATTTAAAATAAAATGGCTTTTCCAAATATTTTGGTGAAAATAGAAACTTTCCGTTTTATGAGATATTGTTTTTGTCTTCCATCTGCACTCAAAGTAAAACAAAATATTAAGGCTTAATTCCATTTTATTTCAACTGTTTAACTTTGCCCCTGAACTTTTAGATAAACATTTACCCAATGGTTGAACTGGTGGATTTGAATTTTTGAAACATAGTAAACATTTTCCTATTTAATAATCCATCTAGTTTCTATAAACTCTATCGGATAGTTATCAGATGTTTTAGCTTCTTTTAAGGTTGAATAAAGTTTAAGGTTCACATAGATTTTTTTTTTTTAACAGATCAGTTTCTATTCTTTTTTTCCCCCCATCTTGTTTCCAAAATGGTTATGGAAGTCATCTCTGCTTGTGCTGAATCAAGTTTTTGAGATTAGGCAATGAGTGGGGTGTGATTTATCGATTAGACGTAAGATTGAAGTTCAGAAAATCCAAACCTTGAAATAAACTTTGTCCTGGGATGTCTGTCTCTGTCTGTCTCTCTTCCTCTCTCTCCCCCACCTCCCTCTCTCTTTTCCACTCTCTCTGTCTCTCTGTCTCTGTTTCTCTCTGTGTGTCTCCCCTCACTTCCCTTCCTCCTCCCCTTCTCCCCACTCTTCTCCACACCCCCTCTACCCCTGACCACCCCCCAACCGTGGTTACTGATGCACAGTTACCTTTTCTGGCCACTAGGTGCTGTTTTGTGCGTGCCGGAGACCTCTCCACATCGGTGAGTGGTTTCTGCTCCTCAGGAAATTATATCCCTTGGGGGGGCCTCACTGCCTCAGCAGAAAGTGGACAGACAGGATCCTGGGCAGTGTGTTTACCAGTGGAAACAGGTTCTTCTTGAATGCCGAGGGCCACACCTGGTTTCTTTGGGTCTGTGTGTGTGTCCCGTGAACAGCTGGGCATACGCTTCCCGGACAAGCAGGATGTGTTTTCTTCCTGAACCACAACTGTTTTTTCACAGCAATTGCCACTGATGCTGGCCCCCTGCTTGCTTTCTGGTGGCTTATGGGAGGAGCTGGCTGTGACATCTCGGAGGTGGAAATCTAAGACGCATAAAGATGCCAAAAGCCCACCTCAGCAGGATAAACCATGACCCAACGTGAAGTGGGAGCAGGAAGCTCAGCTCCCACCACCAGCGCTTCTCAATGCTCCCAAGTCACCCACCGGAAACAACAGAAGGCCCCGTGGTGGTATGGCCAACCGCTCTGGCTTTGCAGTTGACAGATCAGGTTTCAAAGCCTGACTGTTCACAGTCAGGTGATCTTGGACAAGTGACGTCGCCTCTCTATGCCTTGGTTTCCTCATCCGTCAAATGGGGATATGATAGTCCCTGACTCAAAGGTTATCTTGAAGATGACCCGAACAACCAGCCTGAAGTGCAATGCCTGCCACATAGCTGGCATGGAATAAGTGGCAGTTGGTTCATTTATTCAGCGGGTCATGCTCTGAGCACCTCCTGTGTTCCGGGAGCTGTTATGGGCACTGGGGATGGAGGATAAATGCTAAAAGGTAATGGTGGGGATAACTATTCCAGGAAGTGAGTGAATATTCGAATGAATGAGCAAGCAAGATGGCTACCTAATCTTCTATGAATCTGCATGCTGTGTTTTTTTGTTTGTTTATTTGTTTTGTTTTGTTTTGTTTTTTTGAGATGGAGCCTCACTCTGTCACCCAAGCTGGAGTACAGTGGCACGATCTCAACTCAGTGCAATCTCTGCCTCCCGGCTTCAAGTGATTCTCCTGCCTCAGTCTCCTGAGTAGCTGGGATTTCAGATGCCTGCCACCACGCCCAGCTAATTTTTGTATTTGTAGTAGAGACAGGGTTTCACCATGTTGGTCAGGCTGGTCTCGAACTCCTGACCTCTGGTGATCCACCTGCTCAGCCTCCTGAAGTGCTGGGATTACAGGTGTGAACCATCACGCCCAACCACTGTCTGCATTTTAAGCAATAGAGATGGCTCCCTGGGCTGTTTTAGGAATGATTCTTCCATTCCTGGAGATGACAGACTGCATTCTGCAAAAATCACCTGAATGTTGCCTGGAGCTTTTCCTCCTGGCATGGTCCCTTCACCTGGAAACCCCTGCATCCTATTCGGGGTGCAAAATACATAATGACAAAACTAGCCAAACCCTGAAATCCATGGCAGCTGTGATAACACAGCTGTTTAGTACCTGTTACAGGTGAGGTTTGAATTTCATTGACTATTGACACAGAAGTGCTGGGAACAGGCTGCAGGATTGGAGGGCCAGGTCCTCCGCCCCACAATGCAGGTGCAGGTCATGATCCACTTACTTAGCACCACATCACACCATTGCTCCTGCTGCCTCTCACTCGGAGCCGCCTTCCTCGTTCCCCAGGCAGCTCCTAAGCCCAGCCCTATGGCTCCTCCTCCCTGGAGGCTTCTCTGACTTCCCGCTCCCTGTGCTTTTCCTTTCTCTGTTGACCTTGGTCCCACCTCCACCACCCCCAAGGTAACTGCTGCACCACTGTTGGGAGCCCCAAAGGTAATGGTGGGGATAACTAATCTCTCCTGTGCTGCCCTCAAGCTTTTCCTCCTAACTTCTATAACATCGAGAACAGTGCTCCCCGTAGGCACCTCACAAATGTTTAGTGCTTGTGGTTCTAGTTCACCTCAGGAGTAGTTAAATTAAAAGGCAGAAGACGTGGTATTTGAAGATAAGACCTGGATTTAAATCCTACTTTTCTATTCTCTAGCTGTGTGACCTAGGGCAACTTCACTCATATCTCTGACCTCAATTTCCTTACCTGTCAAATGGGGATATTAACAGGGTTATAGGAAAACTAAGGGAGAGGACATGCTTGGAAATTCTCATGAGGACGGAAAGCAACGTGATGCATGGTTGACCACCAGTGTCAGCATTTACCCAGGCTTATTTGTGCTTCAAGAACCTACCATTGCCATATACACTTTTTTTTTATTTGAAAGCAAACAGTTTTTATTGCAGTAGACGTTCATAAAAGTGTACACATCATAATTTTACAGTTTGAAGAATTTTTACAACATGAATGTATCCGATGATTACCACCCAGATCAAGCTAAAGAACATTACTAGCTCCCCTGAAGCCCCCTTCATGATGCCCACCCACCCCCAGTCATTACCCTCCACCTATCACTGTGGATTCAACTTGCCTGTTGTTGAATTCAGTGGGATCCAGCTTTTGCTCTAACTTCATATGTTAGATTCTTCAACGTGGTTACATGTAGAAGTCCTTCATTCTTGTTGCTCTAAAGTATTCTGTTGTATAAACACACCACAGATTTCCTGTTGACATTGTCAGGTTTTGGCTTGGGGTCTTGTCTTGGTTTGCTTTGAGCCATTCTGGTGTGTGTGTTGTGGTATCTCATTGTGGTTTTACGTTGTGTCTTTTTGAGGACTAATGCTCGTGGTCACCGTATCATAGGCATATGGATCATTTGAAGAGCCTCTTTTGAGGAAGTGCTCATACGAGAATTTTTTTTAATTGGGTTATTTGTCTTTTTCTATTCCTTTGTAAGAGTGGTTTACATATTTTGGAGACAAGTCCTTTGAGATTTATATGCATTTCAAATATCTTCTCCCGCTCTGTGTCTTACCTTTTCACTTACTTAATGTTGTCTTTTGATCAACACGGGTTTCTAATTTTATTGAAGATTTATCAATCTTTTCCTTTGTGGTTACTGATTTCTGTGTTCTGTTTAAGAGATATTTGTGCATCCTAAGGTCATGAAGGTAGCCCTCTGTGGTATATTCTAGAAGTTTTATGGTTGGCCTTTTTGCATCTGGAATTGGCTTTGTGTATGACATAAGGTAGGTGGTCAAGGTCCAGCTTTCTCCCTATGACTCTCCACACCATTTATTGATTCCATACCACTTACTGATTCCACACCACTTATTGATTACACACTACTCATTGAAAACACAGTCCTTTCCCACACTGCACTACAGCAGCACCTTTGTAGTAAATCAAATTGTGGAATATAATGCAGGTCAGTTTCTAGAATCTCCACTTTGATCCATGTATCCTTGAATATTACACTGTTATAACTATTGTTGGTCAATATGAATATCAGATAGTATACATCCTCTCACTTTTCCCTTGAGGGAGTCTTTACTCTTGTTGGCCTTTGGCATTTCCGTATAAATTTCAGTATCAGCTTGTCAACCTCTCTTACACACACACACGCACATACACACATGCCTTCTGACATTTTGATTGGGATTACATTGAATCTATAGGTCAAGACCAATTTGGGGAGAATTTTTTTTTTTTTTTTTTTTGAGACTCAGTTTTGTTCTTATCACCCAGGCTGGAGTGCAATGGCACGATCTTGGCTCACTGCAACCTCCGCCTCTCAGGTTCAAGCGATTCTCCTAACTCAGCCTCCCAAGCAGCTGGGATTATGGACGCCCACCACCACACCCAGCCAATTTTTTTGTATTTTTAGTAGAGACAGGATTTCACCATGTTGGCCAGGCTGGTCTTGAACTTCTGACCTCAGATGATCTGCCCATCTCGGCCTCCCAAAGTCCTGGGATTACAGATGTGAGCCATCGTGCCTGGCCCCAGTTTGGGGAGAATTGATGGTTATACTTATTGAGACTTCCAATTCATGAACATGGACCATCCTGCCATTCATTCTGGTTTTCTTTCATGTCTCTTAGTAATGTTTGGTGATTTTTCTTTGTTGAGGGCATGCATCTTTTTTGTTTGTTCTTATACATTTAATTTTTTTTAATATTGTTTAAAAAGCCATGAGTTTTTAGGATTTTATTTGTTCCTAGTATATAGAAGAACAATTGACTTTTGAGTGTTAATCTTGTATTCAGTGACTTTGCCAAATTTACTTTTTAATTCCAATAGTTCATCTGGTTTGCCAAATTTACTTTTTAATTCCAATAGTTCATCTGAATTTTCTCCTTTCAAAATCATGCTTTTGGGGATAATGTCAGTTTCATTTTTTCCTTTCCAATCCATAACTTTTTATTTCTTTTTCTTGCCTTATTACATCCGTAGAACATCCAATGCAATGTTGAATAGGAGTGGAGGTGGCAGACATCTGTGTTTCAATTCCAGCATCAGAGTATAGCTTTCGATAGCTTACTGTTTAACATGCTATTTGTTGTAGGTTTAGTCATTTCTCTTTAATTTGCTAAGAGAGAACAGGTGTTTACAAACAGGTGTTAAATTTTACCAAATGCTTTTTGTAGCACCTACCAAGATGATCATTTGGGGTTTTTTTCTCCTTTATTTTGTTAATTTTTGAGTATTAAACCAACCTTACGTCCCTGAAATAAGTTCAATTTGGTCATAATATTTTAACCTTGTTAATGGAATTGGTTTGCCGGTATTTTTGTTTAGGATTTATAAGAGATATGTATATTTATAAGATACATTGTCTCATATTGTAAGATCCTTTTCAGGTTCAAATTCACTGGGAAATGGTCTCTCTACCTATTCCTGGAAGTTTGTGGAAGATTGGTGTTATTTCTTCCAGAAATGTCTAGAAAATGTTTACCAATGGAGCTCTATGTACCTAGAGTTCTCTTTACAAAAAGAATTTTAATTAGAAATCAAATTTATTTATAGATACAGACATTGTGATTGTTTACCTCCTCTAATGCAAGTGTTGGGAAGTGGTGCTTTTCTGGAAAATGGTCCATTTCATCTAGATTTTCCCATGTATTTGAATAGTTATTAATAATGTACTCACATTATCTTTTTCCTGTCTGTAGAAACTGTTGTAATGTCTGCTTTCTCGTTCTTGTTACCCATCATTTGTGTCTGTCTTCTCTATTTTGTACTCTGTCTCCAATATAGCCCTCAGGCCCAGGAAAGAGGGGCCCCTGCTCAGGACCCTGAGCTACCACATCCCTCCTCTGGTCCGCACCCCTCACCACAGGTATAAAGTTCATGGAGCTAAGGAAACTGCACAGCCAGGGCCCACACACCCCTTCCGAGACCATGCCTAGATATTCAGGCCCCAAATGTCCCTAACTAACGGCCCCCAGCCTGCTCCCAGAGCCTGCAAGTCCTCCCCACTGGCTTTGTCCTTTCAAAGACAAGCCATGGGAACATGGTGTAGGCCAAGCAGGTAGCTAAGGGGCAGATGTTGTGGGGCTGTGGTCAGACTTTGGAGGTACAGGCTCCTCACAGCACAGGATGGTGCCAGGGTGGCGAAAGTGTGTGGCAGGTACCAGCTCCCCATCACCTCAGCTGCTGGCACACATCTCCAAGGAGTCCGAGACTCCTAAATTTGAACCTAGCCTTCTCTGTTGTAGGAAGGTATATTTGTTAAAGCAGAAACAGAAAACATTTCATTCCATTGTTTGCTAGCTTGATTTATAACTTAACTATTTAGACATGTGGCATGTGGTCTCCACTCTTGTGAGAGGCAGGCCTGAGTCTTGATTGAGTTTTATCAATTTTATTAGTCTTTTAAATAAGCAATTTTAGTTTTGTTGATTTCTCCATTATAAATTTGATTTCTAAATTGTTGGTTTCTGTTCTTTATTATTTGTGTCCTTCTACTTTGGGTCTAATATACAGTCCTTTTTTAGCTTCCTGAGTCATAAATTTAGATCATTAATTTTCAGCCTTCTTTTTGGGCTCAAATGCATTTAGGGCTGTACAATTATTTTCAAACACAGATTTAGCTACATATGATGATACTGTAATATGATATGGGATATCTTATTTTCATGATATCCAGTTCAAACTGTTTCTAAATTTTCACTGTGATTTAGTCTTGTTCTATAGATAACTTAGAAGGGTATCACTTAATTTCCAAAGACTGAGTTTTTTTATAGTTGTCCTTTTGTTATTGGTCTTTACTTGTTTCTGTTGTTATCAGAGGACAAAATTTCAGTCCCTTGAACTGTGTTGAGGCTGGCTTTATGGCTCACCATGGGCTATTGTGGTAAATGATTTTTTGTGCACTTAAAAATACATATATATTCGGTAATTTTTGTCGATTTTGTGTGTGTGTGTGTATGAAATTCTATGATTTCCTGAAAGAGTTGTGCTAAATTTTAAGTTAAAATATGCAATCACAATTAATGGTTTATTCCTTATTTTAGTTCTGTCAGTTTTGGGTTTATGTATTTTGATATGTACATAATTTAAAATTGTTATATCTTTCTGTTGACTATAAAGCATCCCTTTTTATCTCTAGTAAAATTTCTTATTTTGAAATATATTTATTTGATATTTCTATAGCTGCAGCAAGTTTCTTTCAAGTGTTTGCATGGTATATTGATATTTTTTCCATCCTTTGACTTTTAATCATTCTGGTTCTTTATATTAAAGTGTGTCTTCTGTATATAATATATAGTTGAAGTTTTTAAAAAAAATCAGTCTGATAACTTTGTCATTTAATTGGAATATTTAGGCCATTTATGTTTATTATAATTACTGATATATGTCTGGGTTTACATCCACTATATTACTATAAGTTTTATAGCTATACCATTTGTTTTTTGGACTTTTTTACCTCCTACTTTTTGGTTAATCAATTCTTTCTTAAATTGCCATTTCTCTCTATTATTTGGTTAGTTATGTGTGTCTTTATCATTCTTCAAGTGGTTGCACTAGAAATTGCCACTTGCATTCCTGGCTTTTTAGAGTCTTTCTTAAAACAATATTTATACCACCTTTGGACAATGTGAAAACCTTAACTTAAGGTTTTAAAAATGCTTTTAACTTCATTTACCTTCCCCCCCACCTCACCTTTTGTTTATTTTTGTCATGTATTAATGCTACTTATATTTAATCCCCACAAGACATTGTTATTGCTATTTTAAACCATCAATATTCATTAGCTTTACTCACATATATATTTTCCTTTCCAATGTTCTTTATTCTTTTCTACCTTATCAGACTTTCATATGGGATTATTTTCCCTCTGTCTAAAAATTCCTTTTAGTATTTCTTTTAGTGCAGGTCTGCTGGCAATGAATTCTCTTAGTTTTTGTTCATCCAAAAACATATTTATTTCATTTTCATTTTTGAAAGATATTTTATCTAGATATAGAACCCTAGATTGGCAGTAATTTTCTTTCAGCAATTTCAATATGTCACTCTATTGTCTTTGGTTTCTATTGCTTCTGTTGAAAAGTCAGCCATTCACCTTATTATTAATCTTTTCAAAGTAGATGTCTTTTTTCTCTGGCTGTTTTGTCATTTTTCCCTTTTTTTTTTTGTTTTCACCAATTTTGCTATGATGGGCTGGGATTATTCTGATAGGGTCTGGGCCATACTTTTCAACATTGTGCTAGATATCCTAGGAAAAAAATAAGGCAAGAAAAATAAATAAAACTATGGATAGAAAAGGAAAAAATAATACTGACATTATGCAAATATAACCTGTTTGGGGTTCATAGAGCACATCATATTCTTAACTAAACATGGCCTGATGTCTCTCATCAGTTTTGGAAAATTCTTGGTCAGACACCTCAAATATTGCTTCTGCCCCATTTTCTCCCTTCTGTTTTTTCAGAATTCCAGCTGCATTTAGGTTAGGTATGTTTACAAGACGTGGATGCCTTTCATGGTCTTTTCTGTGTTTTATATCTTTTTTTTCTCCTGTGCTTCAATTTTAATGCTTTCTATTAACCATCTTTCAGTTTAGCTAATCTCTTATATTCTATCTAATCTGCAGCTCTACCTACCTTTTGAGTTATCATTTTTGGCTTTGGAATTCCCATTGGATTCTATCTGTACATTCTCATTCTCAAGTGAAATTCTCCATCTTTGCATTTACTGTATTCATCATATTAACAGATGTGTCTAATTACCCCAATATCTGGATCTGCTGTTGGTCTGTTTCTATTGTCCTTTGGGTTTTGTTTGCTTGTTTTACTTTGTTTTGTTTCTGTGCTTCTTGATTATTTAGCTCTGCTTCCTGGCATGTGTGGTGATCTTTAATTGAATCTTGGATATCACGTGTGGACAATGCAGAGGCTCCAGATGATGTTCTCTTCTTCCAAGAGGATTCTTGTCTTTTTAGCAGGCAAAATGCAGAAAGGCTGGCTGGTTTCTGTCAGAGTTGGAGATGATTTGAGATTAGACTTAAGGACTTATGGAAGGCAGGTCTTTTTCTGGGTTCTTGATTGAAAGCCTGGAGAGTTTACTAGGACTTTACCTCCTTAGAGTACCCTGAACTCCAATTATGTGTGTGTGTGTGTGTGTGTGTGTGTGTGTGTGTGTGTGTGACGTGTGAGCAATAAAGCTTTTTAATCACCTGGGTGCAGGCGAGGCAGACTGAGTCCGAAAAAGGAGTCAGCAAAGGGAGATGGGGTGGGGCAGTTTTATAGGATTTGAGTAGTGTAGTGGAAAATTACAATTAAAGGGGGTTTTCTCTTGCGGGCAGGGGCAGGGGTTACAAAGTGCTCGGTGGGGAGCTTCTGATACTCATTGTCCAGGAGAAGGAATGTCACAAGGTCAATTCATCAGTTAGGGTGGGGCAGGAACAAATCACCATGGTGGAGTGTCATCAGTTAAGGCAGGAACTGTCTATTCTCACTTCTTTTGTGGGTCTTCAGTTGCTTCAGGCCATCTGGATGTATACGTGCAGGTCACAGGGGATATGATGGCTTAGGTTGGGCTCAGAGGTCTGACATTACCATCTTCTTATATTAATAAGAAAAACAAAACAGTGGTGAAGTGTTGGAGCGGCAAAAAATTTTGGGGATGGTATGGAGAGATAATGGGCGGTTTTTCTCAGGGCTGCTTTGAGTGGGATTAGGGGTGGCATGGGAACCTAGAGTGGGAAAGATTAAACTGAAGAAAGATTTTGGGGTAAGGGGTGATATTGTGGGGTTGTTAGAAGGAGCATTTGTTGTATAGAATGATTGGTGATGGCTTCGATGTGGTTTTGTATGAATTGAGAAACTAAACGGAAGACACAAGGTACAAATAAGAGAAGCAGAAAAACAGGTATTAAAGGACTAAGAATTGGGAGGACCCAGGACATCCAGTTAGAGAGTGCCCAAGGGGGTTCAGCATAATTATTTACTTGGTTGATGAGTTTTTGGGCTCTATCCTTGATTTTTTTATGTTGTCATATACTAGGCCAGATTGATTTAGGTAAAAACAACACTCTTCATTTAAAAATATACAAAGTCCTCCTTTTTCAGCAGTAAGTCAAGGCCTCGGTGGTCTTGGAGGACAACCGCAGCTAAAGAGTCAACCTGGGCCTGAAGGATTGATAAAGTCTGTCATATGTCTGCGATGCTAGCAGAGAAGTTATTAGAGAGGCTACAGAAGATTGTGAGAAGATTAGCAGCCTGGTGAATTTCCTGTCTAGCTTGCTAGAGGACTGGAAGATAGTTGCCCAGAGGGCTGGTGTCTGGAACAAGGTTGGGGCTGAGCAAGAAAGTGTGTCCATATAAAAGTTCAAATGGACTGTACCCTGTAGCATTTCAAGGGCAAGCTCTAATTCTGGGAAGGGCAAGAGGTAGGAGTACTGTCCAGTCCTTTTTAAGTTGGAGGCTGAGCTTGGTGAGGTGTATTTTTAAAAGACCATTAGTCCATTCTACCTTTCCTGAAGATTGAGGACGGTAAGGGGTATGAAGGTTCCACTGAATACTAAGAGCCTGAGAGACGGCTTGGGTGATTTGACCGATAAAAGCCGGATCGATGTCAGCCGGGCATGGTGGCTGATGCCTGTAATCTCAGCACTTCAGGAGGCTGAGGTGGGCAGATCATGAGATCAGGAGATCGAGACCATCCTGGCTAACATGGTGAAACCCCATCTCTACCAAAAATACAAAAAACTAGCCAGGGGTGATGGCAGGTGCCTGTAGTCCCAGCTCTCTCAGGAGGCTGAGGCAGGAGAACGACGTGAACCTGGGAGGCGGAGCTTGCAGTGAGCCAAGATCGCGCCACTGCACTCCAGCCTGGGCGACAGAGTGAGACTCCATCTCAAAAAAAAAAAAAAAAAGCCGTACCCTTGTCAGATTGAACAGAATTAAGAAGGCCAAATAGGGGAATTATATCTGTTAGAAGGGAAGGGATGACTGCAGTAGCCTTTTCGAGCTAGTGGGAAAGGCCTCGACCCATCTGGTGAAGGTGTCAATCCAAACTAGCAGATACTCAAATTTATGGACACGGGGCATATGAGTGAAGTCAATCTGCCAATCTTGTGTTGGAGTAAATCCATGAGCCTGATGCGCAGGAGAAGGAGGAGACCTGAGAAAGCCTTGGGGGCTGGTGGCATGGCAGACAGAGCATTGAGAGGTGATGGTCTTAAGGATGGATTTCCAGGAAGGGAAGGAGATGAGGGGCTGCAGGAGGCAAGCCAGAGGCTTGTATCCCACATGGAGGTGATCATGAAGGGAAGAAAGAATGGATTGAGCTTGTGAGGCAGGAAGAATAAATTTTCCATGATCGAAGGACCACTTGCCCTGAATTGGAAAAGCCCGGTAGAGTAGGTTTTCAGAAGAAGAGTAGGTGGGAGTGATAAAGGAGAAAGAAAAATACTGGCCTTCTGGAGTGGGGGCTAGGATATTAGTGGGTATGGAGGCATTGGTTATTTTATATATTTTTATTTTTATTTTATTTATTTTTTTAATTTTATTTTATTTATTTATTTATTTATTTATTTTTTTAATTTTTTTGGTTGTCCTGTCAGCATAGGCATTTTCCTTTGCAATAAGAGCAGTAGGTTTCTGGTGTCCTTTATAATGAATGACTCCAGCCTTGGCCGGCAGGAGAGCAGCCTTAATGAGGGCCTTTATTAGGGCGGCGTTGATCATGGAAGAGCCTTGTGTGGTAAGGCAGCCTCTTTAGGCCCAGATGACCGCATGGTTATGGAGGATGAGGAAAGCATATTTGAAGTCAGTATAAATGTTAATGTGCATTCCTTCATCGAAAGAGAGCGCACAAGTTAAAGCAATCAGTTCGGCTTGTCGGGAAGTGGTGGCGGGGAAAAGTGCAGCAGCTTTGATAATAGTGGTGTGGGACATGACAGCATATCCAGACTTAGCTATTGAAAATTGGTTGGGTTTAGAACTGCCGTCGATAAACCAAGTGTGGTCTCGGTTTGGAATTGGAAGAGTAGAACTCTGAGGAAAGGGGGAAGATGCTATGTGTATTGGGGAAACACAGGTATGTGGTTCAGGACTTGTGTTGGGTGTTAAGTGAGAAACTGGGCTGAAATCGGGCGCATGGGTAATAGTTACTGTTGGAGTTTCAACAAAGAGCGAATAGAGCTGGAGGAGTCGAGGGGCAGACGATAAATGTGAAAGGTGTGAGGAGGATATTCATGTTTGAAGGTTGTGAGAACTGTAAAGGGTAAGTGGAGCACAGCCCGTGATTTTGAAGGTCTCTAGAAGTATTAAAGCGGCGGCTGCCACCGCATGCAGACATAAGGGCCAGCCTAGAACTGTGAGGTCAAGTTGTTCTGATAGAAAGGCAACAGGTTGTGGGCCTGGCTCCTGTGTGAGGACTCCAGCAGCACAGCCTTGGATTTCAGTTGTGTGTAAGGAAACGGGATGGGATGAGTCGGGGAGTGCTAGTGTGGGAGCTGTCTCCAGGGCCTTCATGAGAGAGCAAAAGGAGGAATGGGGAAAAGACTTAGGGTCTATGGGATCAGTTAAGTTACCCTTTGTGAGCTTGTAAAGTGGTTTGGTTAGGATAGCAAAGCCTGGTATCCAGAGTCAGAAGTATCCAACAACGCCTTAGAACGAAAGGAGTTGTTTTCTGGTGGTGGAGACTGGGGTCTGGGAGATTAACTGAACACAGTCTGCAAGAAGGGCGTGTGTGTGCTGATGGAGGATTATACCGAGATGGGTAACACTAGGGGAAGAAGTCTATGCCTTAGAGAGGGATACTCGGTACCCCTTTGAGTAGATAGAGATGTTGAAGAAGCGGGATAGTGTCCTGCTGGGAAGATTGATAAGAAGGGCTGCAAAGAGGAAGATCATCAAAATATTGAATAAAGTGGAAGGCAGACGGGCGAAAAGAAAGCAGATCATGAGAAAGGGCCTGGCCAAAGTAGTGTGAGCTGTCCCTGAAACGTTGGGGCAGAATAGTCCAGATGAGTTAGGATTGGTGAGTGCCTGAACTCCAATTTTTGCCTCCCCTTTCTCTCTCTCTCTCTCTCTCTCTCTTTCTCTCTCTCCTTTCTCTCTTTCTCCCCCCTCCCCCCTCCTCCAGAATGTTGAGCTTATTTCTCTGCAGCTCCCTTCTCTTAGCCCTCAAGTCCCGTCTGCCTTGGTTGTCTTCCAATTCTTTCTAGCAGCTGCTTATAGCAGCTGAGTTTCTCTGTTTTTTAATCCGGCCTTTATAGATGTTCTTGACATCTATAAAGTTAACAGTTGCCTACTGGAGCACCTTGTGCCGTAGATGGTTGGACACACAGAGGAGTGGCTGAGACCGCTAGAGCTTCACACTAACAACAGAGGAAAAGTCTGCTGTTAGGGTCAACCAATTAGGGGAGGGTCTCTACCTCTGTTGCTTCCAACTGCAAGATCTTGAGTAAACCACAGGAATTGTCTGGGCCTTAGTTTCCTCATCTGCAAAATGGGTCTAATAATACAAAGGCCATGTATTTCATAGACTTTGTGTGAGGATGAACAATAGGGTATGCAACCAATGGTACTTTGGAAATAAAGAGGTGATTTTTTTGTTTGCTTTCTTTTTTTCTTTTTCTTTGTTTTTTGTTTGTTTGTTTGTTTTGTTTTGTTTTTTTGAGATGGGGTTTTACTCTTTTTCCCAGGCTGGAGTGCAATGGTGCAATCTTGGTTCATTGCAACCTCTGCCTCCCAGGTTCAAGCGATTCTCCTGCCTCAGCCTCCCAAGTAGCTGGAATTACAGATGCGTACCACCACACCTGGCTATCTTTGTATTTCTAGTAGAGATGGGGTTTCACCATGTTGGCCAGGCTGGTCTCGAACTCCTGACCTCAGGTGATCCACCTGCCTCGGCCTCCCACAGTGCTGGGATTACAGGCGTGAGCCACCGCGCCCGGCGGAGGTGATTTTTTTAAATGACAAACGTGCAATGGACTCCAAATATAGGGACACATTTAGGACAAGAACCATTTGCTGTGTGAGTCTCCTACACCCCTCCACAGGCACAGATGAAGGAGAACAACTGAGAACTCGTGTGCACGGAGGCTGCATGTTCTGAACAGACTATGCTGGGGTCAGAGTGTTCAGGAGCTGCTTTTCCTCTGGAGCCTTGCCCAGGGTCCCCTCACCTGGACTACCATGGGCGCCATGTCTGTCTCAGCAAGGCGGTTCTGGAATCACGGTCACCTGTGTGCATGTCTATCCTCCATGAGACTGGGCAGGTCTCATGGAGACCTGCCTGCCCTCTGGGCCCACTAGGGACTGTTGAAAATCCCTGAGTGGGAAGTCCTAGAATATGGATATTTGAAAGCTCTTTGGGTAAAGCAGGGATTATCTAGATGAGCACTCTGTAAATATTGGGCAAGACATTGGACTTCCCCAGGGCAGGAAACTGCCATAGATCAGAATGTGTCTGTTATGTTGTTTGTTGTTGTTGTTGTTGTTGTTGTTACTTGAGACAGAGTCTCACTCTGTCACCCGGGCTGGAGTACAGTGGCGCAATCTGGGCTTACTGCAGCCTCCGCCTCCCAGGTTCAAGTGATTCTCCTCCCTCATCCTCCTGAGTAGCTGGGACTACAGGCACATGCCACCACGCCCGGCTAATTTTTGTATTTTTTAGTAGAGATGGGGTTTCACCATATTGGCTAGGCTGGTCTCAAACTCCTGACCTCGTGATCCGTCCGCCTCGGCCTCCCAAAGGGCTGGGATTACAGGCGTGAGCCACGGCACCCGGCCAACAATGATTTTTACTGCATCAATTGGTGTTTGTTGAATAAAGGCAGGGAGGGGAGGAAAGAATGGGATGGGGGTAGAGAAGAGCAAGATCAGGGAGAATTCCAGCTCCTCAGGCCTAGACCTGTCATCTTATCAGAACAATCCCAATCACCTGACAGTGGTCTGGAGACCAGTGGCCCTTCGACAAGAGCATTTGAGCTGAGCAATTTTTGCCTTTCTTAAAGATAAGATTAAATTAATGTGAATCCAAGTCTTACCACGAGGACGTTGCCCTTTGCTGGGAAGCCGAGCAGTCCCCAAGTACCTCACCCATGATTTTCTTGGTGCCTCATTACACATTGTAGCAAAAATGGCACTAAGAGGACCACTGTGATCCTCTGAAGATGGGGGTTCCCGATCCCGCGAACCCAGTTCTTCAGAACGCTGTTTGTTCTGGAGAAATAAGAACTGGTCATATCTAGTCTTTGTTTCCCTCTCTTTTGATCATTTTTTGGATGAGTCAAAATCAGGTCACCACCAGCACCAGGATGTGACATGAAGGGACGCGCCTCAGCCCCACAGGGCACATTCCTGCCCTCTCCCCAGACTCAGGTCTTCCCTGCCTCTGAATCTTGCTCTCTCTTTCCCTTGTTCTCACTTTTCTTTCTTTTTTTTTCTGCCCTTCCCTTCTTTTCTTTAATTCCTCTTTCTTTTTTACCTGCGGAAAAAGTCTTCAGACTTCTGGAGTGGATTCATGAGTGTGAGCGGGGTGCAGGCTGCCAACATCATTTTTCCTCAAGGCACAGAGGCTGTTTCTGTGGCTGGGCACAGCTGAGAGGACCCTCTCGCGGCACTGGGGGATTGATGGCTGATGGAGGGAAGGAAGCTCATAGAACATCAGGCAGAGTTCGTCCTGCTCCCCTCAGACTCCCTATATCACACTGATGGGGATGCAGCCCTGGGCTGCAGGGGTAGGTCCGGCCTGACGGAGGCTGGGACATCTGGAAACCAGTGGCCTCTCAGCCAGCCCCTGGCTCCTGTGCACATTCTCCGGGAAGAGCCCCAGGTCTCTTCTTCACTCCCCCTCACCCTCCCAGTGGGGGTTCTCTGACCCCAGCAACACGGATGGGCAGGGAGGCGTCTCCAAAGGCCAGACGCTTAGCTAAGAAATCGTTTCTCAGTCCCTGTGTGGCCCCTTGCTCTTAACCTTTTCCTCCTTTGTTCTTAGTCCTGTTTTTGCCCTGATTTTTCAGCTGGGCGCCCTGGACTGAGGCAAACTTTAAAATTGCCCCTGGGATTAGACACACGCTGGCCGCCTCTCTGGCTATGATGGCCTCCCTGTTTAGGGCAGCAGGTAGGGAACAGCTGGCTCAGTCCAGGCCAGATGAGCAGGAAATAAAGGTTTTCCTTGTCCCCCTTCCTCCAAGCCTCCTCCTTCTTCCCTTTCCCCTTGCCATGGGAAGTTCTTCTCTTCCTCCACTCCTTCCATCCCTCACCGTCTGTGGGCCTGATGCTGATTATCCTGTTCACTATCAAAATTATTTGGGAGAAGAAAGTCATTTATACTTTAGTATGAGTTTGATCGATAGTTTGTTTTTCCTTGGTCTATTTGCTCTCTGAGTCTCACTGGCAGATGAAAAGTTGAGGGCTGCATTACAGACGTTTGGGGCCATTACAGGAGAATGGAGGTGAGGGATGCGTGGCGGGGGCGGGGCGCTGACCGTAGAAGGACCCCCCCAGAGCCCAAGCAGTCACACACACAAGCTGCCACCCCCAGTCCTCGATCGGTTTCCACGCCGTTCATAGTCTGAGACAAAGGAGTTTAAAAGTATGTGGTTGAGAGTGGCTTGGAGCCCAGCTAGGTACAGGGAGCAAGGGGAACTGAGGCTGCTTGACTGGGCAAGGCCAAAATGCAGGGAGTTTTTAAGACGGCTGACTGTAGCTCTGATTTTTTTTCTTGTGAAGGAGGAATCCTGTTTGGCTCCAAGCCTGGGGATGGGGCTGGCTCTGTGGAGCAGGTTGCGTCTGAGCTGGGTGGGCCTGCCCCGAGAGTGGTCGGCTGCCTCCAGAGGGGGTGAGGTTTCCATCACAGGGGTTGAGGTCTCCTGGATTCAGCCATCATTAGAGGAGGCTTTGCCTATTGCCGGGGTTGTGCCAGACCGGATACACGGGGGCCTTGACTAAAATGTGTTTCTTGGGCCCTGCCCCCAGCTCACTGAACCCAGGAGCAGCCCTGGGATCATTGTGATCTCACAGCTCAGACAGCATCAGTCCCCCGTGGGGGCCGCCTTTCCAGCCCCTCTTCCCAGCGGAGGATCCCAGTGCCTTCCTGGCCTGACGGCCCTGCAGGCCTGGCCCTCCCAACTTCCTCTCTGCCCTTGTCCCCCGTCATTCCCCCAGTTGGAGGGTGCCCCAGCCTGGCTGACGTCAGTTCTTGTCCCCAGCACACACAACTCTTCCCAGCCTCAAGGCCTTCACCTGGCTGTGCCGCTGCCTGCGATGTTCCTCCCAATCTTGTCAGGGCTGGCTCCTGGGGATAAGATATCTGCTCAGATGTCACCTCCCCAGAAGGGCCTTCCACAGCCAGCCACGTCGTGTCTCCCCACACCTGCCCCCACACTCGCTAGCCCACCATCCCCTCTTCCTTCTCCCATCCTCCACAGGGGTCATCACCATCTAATATTCCTGTGCATGCATCTGTTTGCCTTTCTGGCTTCTGGTTTTGGTTGCCTTCCCCCGGAAGGTAGCTCTGTGGGAGTAGAGCAGGGACTTGTTTGCACTGTTTATTCCGTGACCCAGCCCCGGCTCTGTGTCTGGCACATAGAATTGTCACTGAATGAATGAATGAATGAATATCCACTGTGTGAATGAATGAGTGACAGGTTTGGAGGTCACTGGAGCAGATGGCAGAATCTGTGACAGCTGTGACAATAAACAGCAATTACAAGCAGAGGGCCAGATGCCGAGCTGCCCTCGTGGACATTAATGGTCCCAGGCCCTGAGCTTGCATTCCCAAGGGACCACTTGCTTGGTGTTTTGGGCCCACTCTCGACATCCTGACAGCCTGTCTTCTAAATGGGACTGAGGTGGAAATGGGGGGCGGGGTCCCAGAGCCCACGTGACTTGTCCAAGGACACCTTGCAGGGTTGCAGGGACAGAGGGGGAAGAGGCCTATGCCTGGCACCCATCATCAGTCTCTAGAAAGTTCCATTCTGAAACATGAGTCAGCCATGCCCAACAGTCTCCTGGGACAATCCCCCACACAAACTTTTGCCGAGCGCCTGCTGTGTGTTGAGGGCACATGGAGTCCTCCTCTCCTTGGTGATTTGGTGGCGGGGGTAGGGAGGTGGCAGCCCTGACTTTGGCTTCCCTGAATGACGGCACAACAGAGAAACATCTGGTCTCCAGTGGAGATTAGATCTCCGTCAGCGGCAGGGATGCAGCCGGCCCCAGCACTGGAACTCCACGGTGGAGTAAAGCACCCCGGAGGCTGTCCTGGCACAACCTCACCGCAGTCATAGACCAGTCAGCCCCGGGAGGGACACTCTGCCCCGGCCCGGATGCTGCCAGCCGGCCCCATGGATGCCACAAGTCCAGCCAAGGAAGTGCCTGTCCCCACTCCCAGGGCCATGCAAAGGGGTCCAAAATAAACTTGAAAAAGCAACCCCCCAACGGGGAGGCCAGTTTGTCCGGGGTGTCCGGGGGCCATGATGGGCACTGCTGTTTTCCTAACTCACGTGACCAAAAGTCCTTTCATTTGCATAAAAATGGAACCTGGTTGTCTAAGTCTTCCCAAAGTTTCCTTATACCAAGCAGCCGTGAAGGGCCCCCCACAGAGCAAGGTCTCGACTGGCCACCATGAGAAGCCGCCGTCCCCACCCTCCAGTCACGTCCAAACCCCTCTACGCCGTGGGGCTTAACCACCTCTGAGCATCCCACGTGCGTGTCACTCACTTCTGTCTTGTCGATGGTCTGCCTGCTCCTCCCTCGCTGGACAGCAGCTCCAAGGGGACAAGGAATCGTGCATGTTTTTATTTATTTATTTATTTATTTTATTTTGTTTTATTTTTGAGAAGGAGTCTCCCTCTGTTGCCCAGGCTGGAGTGCAGTGGCGCAATCTCGGCTCACTGCAACTTCTGCACCCTGGGTTTAAGCAATTCTCCTGCCTCAGTCTCCCGAATAGCTTGGATTACAGGTGCCTGCCACCATGCCTGGCTAATTTTTGTATTTTTAGTAGAGAGAGGATTTCACCGTGTTGGCCAGGCTGGTCTTGAACTCCTGACCTCAAGTGATCCATCCGCCTTGGCCTCCCAAAGTGTTGGGATTACAGGCATGAACCACAGAACCCGGCCTGTGCGTGTTTTGCTGGCTGCTTCTTCCCCAGTGCCTCGGAACCTTAAGAAGATGCTCTCAGGCACCCGGTGGATGCACAGGCAGCCCCAAGGCCCTTCCCAGCCTTCCTATCCCTCCAGGCCTCCCGACCCCTGACTCTGGCTTGGGGCAGTTGACCGCTCCTCTCCATCTTCCTAGTTCCCAGTGACCCTTTAGGATTGAGCTGAGAAGCCACTCCCTGTGCAAAGCCTTCCGGAATCAACCGTGACCTTTCCTCCCCCCGGTCCTTCGGCATTTTTCTGTGGCTGTCAGATTTCTGACTTCCTGGCCGACTATCAGCCCCACACCTGTGGGTCTGTGCCCAGGGCTCACAGCTTAACACATAGGGGGACCTTAATAAATACACTGATTTCCCCTGTGGAGGGGTCACACTCCTGCCAGGAAAACCCAGCCCACCTCCTCCCCGGACAGGAGTCCTCACGTTGGAGAAGGCCTGGCTCTCAATGGGGCTTTTGTGGCGGGTGGCAGTGGCCTCAGCAGCTTTCCCCGGCAGCTCCACCAGCCGGAAAATGTTAAGACAACAACTCCATCCTTGCCCCTAGGGAGAACCTGTTTGTGAAGATTCCACAGCCTCTCTTTAAGAAGCAAGTGTCCGTGCTGGGGTTGGTTGAGTCGGGTAAAAATCGCCATGTGGGTAAACTCTTCATTGTCCTCCACTAGGCGGATGCTAGAATCTGTGGACACTGACGAAGGACATTCTCTCATTTGCTCATCCTTTCAAAGGATACTTTGCATACCTACTGTGTGCCGGGCTCTGCTAGGTCCTGATAATATATAGAGAAAAAAACAACGGTCCCTGCTTTCCTGGTGCAGGGAGAATAATAAGCTGTCAGATAACAGATGCGGGGAAGCAGAGGAAGGAGCTGGGAGCAGGGCCAGGGCAGACCGTGGAAAGGTGGTTTCTTAGCAGAAATCTCGGAAATATGAGCGAGCCAGGAGGGAGGGAGGGTCACAGCTCCCAGAAAACTTGAAGTCCAGTCCCAGAGAATACAGTTAACTCCTGGGAGGAGGATGCAGTTAGCCTATGTCTGCTCCACGGTAAGGGGCTCTATCCCTGGCACACCCCCCACTCTTTCCCCAGCCCGCTCCTCCAACTGTTCTGAAGTGGTGGGAAGGCAGGTAGGGGCTGTCCCAGTGGTTATCTAAGGGAAAACTGCCCCCCTCTGTTTAGTCCCCAAGCTGAACAGATTTGAGATCTGTTTAACGTGGAAGATCTGGGCTGTGATGAGCTTAAAGTGGGAGGGGGACGCTTGATTTTTCAGAAAGCCTGATTTCAGACGTAATCATTCATGCTTAAGAAGCAGGGATGCTGAGTCTTGGGAATAGCTTTTGGAAAATGGTAATCTACGTTAGAGGGCAGGGCAGGCAGCCCTGTGGCCCCTGGGCTCTGTATGACTATGTGTCTTGGAGGATCCGGGCTGTGATGAGCTTAAACATCTTAAATATCTGCATTCAGGAAGAGCTTCTGGATGGACACTGGAACCACTAATTATGCATGCCATTGGGAAGGAGGTCCCATGTTGGGTCATTTTTAATGCTTCATGGATGAGTTGTCGTATGTGTATGTGTGCAAGTGTGTGCATGCATGTACTTACCAACTCTATAGGACACAGATCTTTGGATTTTGTCTACATAAGCAAAGGGATTGAAACGACTTGATTAATTTGCTGTTGGCCACTAATGCATTTTGCAAAGACAGGCGGCCACTGTCTGTCACAAAGGCTACTCTGTCTCACGCTCTCCCCTCCTTACGTTTTAAGAGTCAATGCCTTGGGGCCCAACTTTGTTGGACAGCTGGCTCGATTCTGTGCATTTTTCTAGGTCTCCATGGCTCATGTCATTTTCAGGCATGAATATGAGCCATCAAATTATGACTAAATCGCCTGGAGCCGCCATTCTAGCCAAGGAGGGTGAGGGGAGGTGGAAGGAAAGCAAGATGATGAAGCGAATTCCTCTGCAGATAAAGGGTGGCAGATTCTATGGAGAAGTACAAAGTCGGGAAGGGGTTTGAGGAGGTAGAGGTATAAAAGAATGCGTGAACGAGGCAGGGCACCGTGGCTCACGCCAGTGATCCCAGCACTGTGGGAGACCGAGGTGGGCGGATCACCTGAGGTCAGGAGTTCAAGACCAGCCTGACCAACATGGTAAATCTCCGTCTCTACTAATAATACAAAAGTTAGCCGTGACGGGTGCCTGTAATCCCAGCTACTTGGAAGGCTGAGATGGGAGAACGGCTTGAACCCAGGAGGCAGAGGTTGCAGTGAGCCAAGATCATGCCAATGCACTCCAGCCTGGGCAACCGAGTGAAACTCCAAGTGAATAAATGAATCGTGAGTGCATGGTGAGTGGGTAAGTAAGTGGGGAACGGGGTGAGCCAATGAGCGAGTGAGCAGGTGGATGAGTGGACAAACAGTTGAGCGAATGAATGAGAATGTGGCTGAATGAACCCCTCGCTCTAGCGGAAAAGCCAGAGGAAGGGGCCCGAGCATCTCCTTCAGGGGTACCTGCCAAGGCGGAGTCCTGGAACCCCTGCCCAGGACCTCTCCTGGAGGGCATCTGGGTCAGTCCCTTGCTCCCCAGCGCTGTCAGCCCCTGCCTCAGATCTCTTACCCAACCTCATTGCTTCCACCTGGCAAGGTAGATGGCCCATGTACTGGGAGCACTACATGGTAGGATCCCTGGGAGGGTGCCCCTGGGTGTCCTCGTGGGTCTCTTTCTGGTGTGAAATAGGGAGCTCTCTCGGCTTCTTCAATTGAACACCTGTGTGACCAGCTCTGTCATCAGATACGTTTTGTAATTAAAGGCTACTCTGTCATAATATTTCAGGAATGTGCTGTGATTGGCCTTGGGGCAAAGGTCGGTTTCTCTGCATGTGTGCTGTACAGAGAAAAAGCTGTTCAACTATTTTTCCCTGAATAGTAAAAGGGTCCAATATGAGTCCACAGGTTACAAAGTGTATCAGTCCCTTAAATGATTGTCACCCTTTTCCTACCTATCAACCTATTCCATGTCACTGCAGAAATCTTAAAAAACAGGAAATGACAAGGCGGAAAATAAAAGCCATCCAATATAGTGTTCCTTAAACAATAAGAAAAGCTAAGCAGTCCAGGCTCATTGTTCCTTTCCACATGTGGCTTTCAGCCCTGGAACGGTGGCTTTTCTGAACTGAGATGTGCCGTAAAGTAACAGTCACATACCAGATTTCAAATATGTAGTTGGAAAAGAGAGAATGTCCAAGGTCTGATTAATAACTTTTTTTTTGTTTTTGAGACAGGGTCTCACTCTGTCACCCAGGCTGGAGTGCATTGGTGCAATCATAGCTCGCTGCAGCCTCAAACTTCTGGGCTTAGGCAATCTTCCCACCTCAATTTCCCAAGTAGCTGGGATTACAGGCAGGCACCGCCATGCCTGGCTCATTTTTGTTTTTTCTTTTTTAGAAATGGTATCTGACTGTGTTGCCTAGGCTGGTCTCTGACTCCTGGCCTCAAGTGATCCTCCACTTTAGCCTCTCAAAGTGCTGGGATTACGAGTGTGAGCCACCATGCCTGGCCAGGAACTTTTATATTGAGGACATGTTGAAATGATATTCTATGTATAATAGGTTACATACCATAGATTATTGATTTCCCCTGATTATTTTTACTCTTGTTAGCGTGGGTAGTAGAATATCTCAATGACACACGCTCCACAGGGCCCAGTAACGCACTCCTTTATTGTACAGAAACATTGCATCAGGAGGACGAGGTCTCCCGCGCCAAACCCAGAGGGCCTTCAAGGTTCTGATTCCCCAGTGCAGGGTTGGGAAGATTCCTCCACTAACTGGTGATGCTCCTGGCTCATTTTCCCATTCATTTCTCCCACAAACCTGGGGCCCAGGGTGTACAGCCAGCGGTTGTCACACACAGTTTCCCCCCAAGAGAAACCTGCAGCCCAGAAGTTCAGTTGCAGGACAGAGACCCCCAGCCTGGCAGAGGCCTTGACACAAAACAGAAGTTTGGCACCAAATGATATATACGTGAAGGCACAATGAAATGAACAGCAAGGGTTCAAACAAAAGGCCATGCATGGCATAACAAAATTCTGGAACATCTTTTGTTCCAACCATAGGGTTTCCCAGGAAGGCGTCAGGATCTCCTATAAAGATAACTGAGGCTCACAGTCGGCCCTGGAGCTGTGGCTTCCTTGACTTTGGGGAGGGGAGGGTGTGATGAGACCCCAGAGGATTCGCTCCAGAGTGAGACGCTTGCTGCAGCCAGTGCCTGCAACATTAGGGAAATCAGGGCCTTGGGCGGGTCACTGACACCAGGGGAGTGATGCAGGTTTGGTGCGCTCACGCCCGGCACACAGCCCATGGAAGGTGCAGGGATAAGTCTGTGGCTGAGAGCAGCTCTCATGGGGTTCGTGTACTCTCAACAGTGCAGGGGTGCCAATCCATGTCCCAGCTCACGGCCTTGGAACCTCAAGTCACCTTCAGCCCCTCAGGCCAGAGGACAGGAGAACCAGGACTTGTCCTTCTCTATCAGAAGCTGCATCGTATCTAGGGAGAAAATACACAATCGGGGCAGGGGCTCAGAGGAAGCCATAAGGGTCAGCCTCGTCTCTCTGGAGTGGCACGAGCTCAGACAGAGGCCGCCCACCTCTGTGAGGGGGAGGTTCCTTACTCTCGGAAAGTATGCTGGTGAAAGGAAATTGCCAGGCAATCTGGAACTTTTCTTCTTTCAAGCCCTGGGAAGAAGAATTGAACCAGTGGCGGGCAGCTAGGTGCTCTGTTTGGCAGGGTGGGCAGGTGCTGTCCTGCTGCAGGGAGTCCCACCCTGTCCCCCACGGCAGGGTTTCTGATGGCAATGCACCCATCATCTTGGGGAGGAAGGCTGTGCCTCCTGCAGAGTCCCTGGGGAGGAAGCAGCTGTTTAAGATTTCGTCTACACTTCTTCCCACACCTCCTGAGAAAGGACACAGGAGGAGGTTGTCTGTGTGAATGCACTTGCAGATGACTGTAATCACCCTAACAGGGCGACTTAACATTTGTAAAGAGCTTAGCACAGGGCTGGCTGTAGTAAGCACTGAGCAGCTGCTTGTTAAATAAATAAACATAAATGGGGAAAATCCATAGTGTGCCAAGGATGGGAAGGAGAGTAAAAAGCGCAGAAATGAAGCCCGAAAAACTGAGGATGGTGGGCAGAAGGGAACATGAGTGGCTGAAGCCAAGGATGGAAGGAGCAGAGGTGAGGGATGCCATCTGAGCTGGACCAGAAAGGCTTCCAGGAGGAGGTGGCCTGGCCAGGCTCTCAGCTACCCCTGGTGAGTTTTAAAGCTCTTGGGATTCTCAGAAGGCAGGCCTTGGGTTCACAAAACACATTATGAATCTGAAAACCCTCCTATGGAAACTGGATGTCCATGAATTCTGTTGGAGAAAAAAAAAAAAAAAATCCGCACCCTCCCCTCCGCCCCAGGCAGAACTTCATGCTTTGGCTGCGTTTCCGAGCTTCGGCCGGCAGTTTCCGAGCCCGTGGAGTCCCGCCGTCATGCTGCGGTTGGCCGGCCTCTGCTTGGGCACTGACATCATGCAAGGGAAGGAAATGACAGTGACCCGTCTCCCGCCCACCGTATCTCAGTTGTAAATTCCCCAGGCACGTCTTCCCCGGGGTAATTACAGCCCAAGTTGCTTTTAGGAGGTGATATCATTTACCTGTTTGGCCTCTGTTTCTGTCCTACGTGGGTTGTCCAGCAGCATGGGGCTGGTGGGGAGTGGGACGGGTGGCCGTTGGCGCTCACAATGGCCCTGAGTCATGACTGCTCACTCCTTCCATGCTCCTTTTCCTCCCCTGGGCTGCTCGTGAGTCAACAGCACTTATTAAACCCCTCTGAATGCAGAGATTTGTACTGGGCCAATCGAGGGCCAGGGCAGGCTCAGTGCACCCGGGCTGTGCAGGTGCCACCACCACTACCAACGGAGAGCAACCCTGGGCACCTGCGTATTTCTGTTTTGTAAAAAGAAACCCAATCTCCTTTCTGCCACCTCTCTAATTCTAGGTGTGCGTTGAATTCATGGAGTGAGCTCTGGTTTGAGGGGTGGGGATCAGAAGAGCTAGATTGAAAGCCAAGTTTGCTCTCTTGCCTGACCTTAAGCCAAGTACATCACCTCTCCAGGTGTGCGCACCTGTGAAATGGGGACTGATAACGCTGTCCTCCCAGGTCCAGGTGACAGTGCAGGTGAGGGCTGCTGAGAAACCTGACAGCAGTGGTGCTCAACTGGGGCTGATTTTGTCCCCTGGAGGATATTTGACAACACCAAGAAACATTTTTAGTTGTCACACTGGGGCTGGAGGCAGAGGGTGCTGCTGGCATCTTGTGGGTGGGTAGAGGCCACCAGGGAGCCTGCAAAATGTCCCACACTGCACAAAACAGCTCCCACCGCAGCGGATGATCTGGCCCCACACATCCACGTGCTGAGACACCCACTGTGTCCCACTCTAGAGCTCGTTTATTAGAAGAGGCGTTTGCATCCCTGGCTTGGACTCACCATGGCCAGGCGCTGGGCCTCTTGGTCCTCGCCCACCATCCAGAGGGAGACACTTCATGCCTCACTTTACAAAAGAGGAAATCGAGGCAAACCAAGGCCGTGAGGTTGGTTAATGGGGAGTGAGGTTCCTGTTCCGGCCTGTGGTCTCAGTAACCAGTCCCTGCATCTCCATCATTTGGGGCACCTCGCTCTGCCTCCCTTTGTAAAGTTTGGTATGTTGGACTTCCCTCTGAGTTGCAGACAGCTTGGCCAGTGCTCTGAGGTATTCTTCCCTGTGGGCAATGCCAACGGGATGGAAATAAAATACCATTGAAAAGGGCTTCCCTGTGCTGCCTCCTACCAGGAAGCCACCCTCCTAACAGCTTTGTCGGTCTGCGCTCCTCGTCACCTGATGCTTGTATCCTCGGTGACTATTAAAACGTCAGCAACGTGCTCGCTTTGGCGGCACATACACTAAAATTGGAACGATACACAGAAGATTAGCATGGCCCCCACGCAAGGATGACCTGCAAATTCGTGAAGCGTTCCATATTTAAAAAAAAAAAATGGTCAGCAAAGACACCTGTATCAGTTGGCGCATGCCATCAAATGACACTGAAGGGCAACACTGTGGCCAAACAGGCCAACTGGGAAGCCTGGAGCTTCCCATAACGAAATGCACCATCTAGACAAATTACAGCGGTGTTTTACTAATTCATGAGCAGGGAATTAATCCTCTGCCCGCGAAATCTGTACCTGCAGGGTTTCAGTGATGAAAATCACTGAGACAAAAAGAAAACTGAGTGCAGCAGTTTATGGAGAGGCCCCACGTATAAGCAGCTAGTGACTGGAGTGGAGAGAGAATCCCAACAAAATGACCCATGGGACACAGGCGGGGACGGGGAACTAGACAAGGGAACCATCTGTGGAACAAAAAGGACCCTGTAAACTTGTCCTGGCTTGGGAGATATCTCCACTTACAGGAATTATATTCCCACTCCTATTTTTGGGGACTATTGTTTTTACTTTGTGTCGGTCTCTGAAGTCCCTAGACCCACGAACCCCCGGCAAAGGCCACGAGAGGCCTGGAGGCAGAACTGGTCCTCTCTGGCCCTTGCTGCTCAGAGGCCACACTGCATTTTCTCTCCCCGTGTCTGTGGCGTGTCCACACTGTCCACCTCGGAAGACTTGGGGGAGGGGCGAGAGGAAACAGAATGCGGGGATACTGGAGAGAAAAAAAGAAACATACTGGCAATAGCAAAGAAAGTGGAGTCTTACAGGCAAGCCGATGCCTTGAGCCTGGCTACAGTCTAAATCACAGAAACCAGAGAGGTTAAGCACTGTTTCTTGAGTAAAGCCACAAGTGGTGCTGTGGAGGAGAGGGTGGGGCCACCCCGCCTAGGAGATGGCCCCTCAGCAGGCAGCCCCCGAGCCCCAGAGCCCTCTGGGGCCAGAAGTGTCACTTCCCAAACCTTTGGGAACACCAGTGTGTCCAGATTTGGCCAAGCATATTTTAACTTTTTTTTTTTGCGGCAAACTGTGCCTCGTAGAGCTCTGGAAGGTCCTTTGCCACTCGAACATAAATGTGAAAAGACAGTACATTAGTATTACACAATGTTGGTTGTTTACCAACAAGGATAAGCGGATGGAATTACATAATCCTCTGTATGTGCGTGTGGGATTCTCCCAGCCCTGGACACTTGAACTTTTAGGGGCAGAGGCTGTGGAGCACTGTTCCTGGTATGGATTTGGCCAGCCTGGGGCACTTCTCCAAACCCTCTCTCACTGTCCAAGGTGCAGACAAAGGGTCCTTTAGGGCCACTCAGCGCCCATTGGCACCACCAGCCTGAGAACCGAATAGCCTTCCTGCACTGCCCCAAGTTCAAGGAAGTCACAGACTTGTACCTAAAGCGGGAAGTCCCACTGAGGCACCAGGAAAGGGGAGGTCATGACAAGATGATAGTAATGGTGACAGCAGTCACCACTGCCGAGCCTGGCAGCATCAGGCACGCTGAAGACTCCCATGAGAAGGCGGAAGCTCTGAGGCCCAGGAGGTTCTGAGGCCAAAGAGGCTGGCACAAGGTCACAAGGTCACAAGGCTGGAAGGTGCCAGAGCTGGAGCTAGACCCCAACCCCATCCTAGCTGACTCCAGATTCCATGCTTGGAACCATGGCATGCTGACGACATTGTGGCCTTGAAAGACAATTTTCTAATCACTTCTGTAGGCCTTGAATGTTCCCAAGTGACCATTTAACAAGCAATTATTGAGCACTGGCTGTGTGAACCTGGTAGACAACCCACTGTAAAATGAGACGGAATAAATGAAGTGCTCCTTGAGGTTCAGGCAGGTTCTTTGGGTAGAGAGGAAGGCCTGCATATTTGGGTGGGAAGGGGACAGTGGGGGAGAATCCAGCAGGACTTCCTGCAGGAGGTGCTTTCTGATGCACACCATGAAGAACTCATAGGATGTCAGAGGCAGAGGGACACTTTATTTCCACTGGATGTGGTTGCCAGCATGGCCCCTGGGGCTTCACCTGAGTGTGGCTGTCCCCTGGGGACCTGCCTTATTCTCCTTAGGGGAAGAAGACTTGAAGATCTGCAGTGTGCCAGACCCCTGCTAGGTCCGGGGGTGAGAGAGATCAAAGCCACCATCCCACCCCACTCCCCTGCCCCTCCAGAAAGCAGGACAGCCTCGCCCAGCAGTGGGGAAAGCTCTGCAGGAGCCCCGCCCCACCTCAGAGGATGGGGACTGGTCCTTGGCCTTCCTGAGCCTGGGTGTCCTCTGCAAAATGAGGACCCGCATTCCAACCCTGCAGGTGCAGGGTTAAATGAGATGATACACACTCACGCCCTGCATCGGGGACGCTGCACGCGCCTGGGCACAGAACAGTAAGCGCTCCATAAACTGGGGGGACACCGGAACATCAGTGGGCTCCAGAGAGATGACTGCCCCGGGAGAGACTCCCCCAGGAGCGCGGGCAGCTGGAGGGGGCGGGTCGGCAGGAATCAGGCAAGCTCCGCGGAGGAGGTGAGCGCTGACTGACAGCAGGAGTTTGCCAGGGTGGAGGGAAAGGGGCAGAGATCCAGACTCCAGTCTCAGAAGCTTCGCTCCCCCGGAGGCGGAGGTGACCCGCCACAGAAGCGCCTGCCACGCAGGGACTTTATTTCAGGTGGGGCCATACTGAACGTTCCCCCCTTTCATACCCGGTATGAAAACCCTCAAAACATCCAAAGGGGCACTTTCCCCGGATAAAAATAAAACTTGGAGGGGCCCGCAGGAATGGAATACTTTTTCTTCCTGTGTTTAAATTTCTACGGAAAATCTGACCCGCGCGGCCACCGCCCCTGCCATAGGCGGGCGGAGAGCGCTTATATCTTTAAGGCAAAGGCGGGCCGGCTGGCGTCCAAGTTCCTGACCAGGCGCGGGCCGGCCCGCGGGACCAGCAGCCGGGTGGCGGCGCGATCGGCCCCGAGAGGCTCAGGCGCACCCCGCACCGAGCGCGCGGGCCAGGCGGGCCAGGGCGGCGGGCGGAGCGGGAGGCGGCCACGTCCCCGGCGGGCCTGGGCGCGGGGAGGTCCGGCCCCCTGAGAGCGCGCCGCGAACGCTGCGGTCTCCGCCCGCAGAGGCCGCCAGGGCCGTGGATGGGGAGGGCGCGCCGCCCGGCGGTCCCAGCGCACAGGCGGCCACGATGAGGGTCAACGAGAAGTACTCGACGCTCCCGGCCGAGGACCGCAGCGTCCACATCATCAACATCTGCGCCATCGAGGACATCGGTTACCTGCCGTCCGAGGGCACGGTGAGTGCGGGCGGCCGCGACCCGGGCGGGAGGGCCGCGCACCTGCACCGCGGCGAGGGCGGGAACCGGACGGCGGCGGGGCCTCCCGGGACCCCGGGGGGGTGCCGCACCCTCTGCGCAGGGTTTGCGGCGCCCACCCGCGCACGTGCGTGCCGGGAAGGGCGCGCCGGCCCCGGCCAAGTGCGTGCGCCCAGCCTGCGCTCTGAGTGTTCGGAGCGCAGCGCCCACTCAGCCCAGCGCAGCACCAGGCCCCCAGGCATGGCCTGGCCCGGGAGCTCTGCGGCTCCGAAGCTGCCTGGCCCGGGGCTGGAGCTCAGAGCCCAACCAAGAGCTCACAGCTGGCGCCCTGGATGGGACCTTCCCTTCCTGGCTCGCGGCCAGGGGTGCCCGTTGGGGCAGCCAGAGGGAGGGTGATGGTGGGGGTCTTGGGCGAAGGCCAAGTTGGTCGCCACTCCACGACGATGGTAGCTACCAGGCCCCACTGCTTCACTACCCTCTGGAGTCAGAGCCCGGGGTCCTCACTTGCCAGAAACGCACATTGCGCCCAGGGCACTGGGCGTGGTACCCTGGCATTGGCAGCGAAAATCTCAAAGCCCAGGGTGTCAATCATTGGAGATTGCTTTCTACCCTCGCCCCTGTCTCCCCTGGGCGCCCAGGCCTGGTTCAGGTGGGGGCACTGGTAGGAAGCCAGTCATGTAAGTTGGGGACCCCATCCTGAGGTCCCCAGTATCCCCACCGCCCTCCCCAGGGTCAGACCCAGAGGTCTAGGGAACCCTACGTTTTAGGGAGGGGGGCGGAATTCTCCCAGGAAGGGTTTGGCTTGAAGGATAAAGTTCGCTGGAAGAGGATAGGACAGGGCTGGGACTGGCTATCTCCTCTCGGGGTGAGGGAAGCTCTCAGCAGCACTTTGCGGGAACTAAGGACAGAACCTCCTTTCTCCCTCCTTCCCCTGCAGACCCCATCAAGGCCCCTCTCCGGGTGTCAGGCCCAGCAGGGCTGCTTCAAGCAGGATGGAGACGGCCCTGGCTTATCCCTCTAGTCTCTGGGGCACACAGAGAGGCAGGGAATGAAGCAGGGGCAAAGCTCCTGCTTTGGGTCTCTGTTCCAGCAACAGCAGGGACTCTGGCCTTGGTCAGGCCTTGCACCCTTTGGGTCACAGTGAAGGGGGTTGGCCTGGGGGCATCTCTTCGGGAACTGAGATTGCACAGAGCTGCCAAGAGCACTGGGAACAGGTATAGATGGAGAGGGAGCCTACCTGTGAGTCACAGGACTGGCCGGAGGAGCTCAGGGATTGCCATTTGATCAAAGCCATGTGCCAGGCCATGCTGGCCCCTGGGCACCCTTAAAGAATGAGACAGAGAAGGCTCCACCCATCTGGAGCTTACTTAAATGGTGATGGAACGTTACCCGTTATCCACGGCAGTGACAGGGACAATTCCATAGTGCTAGGCCAGTGCTGTGCCTCAGCTCATGGAACTCTCACAACGTGTGAGGTAGGTGCTATTACTACAGGCAAGGAAACTGAGGCCCAGAAGGCAGGTGACCAGCTCCAAGTCACCCACCAGCTGGGAGGACAGTTAGGAAGGGCCCAGGACACAGACCAGGTAGCTGCAGAAAGTCTACCTGAAGAACAAACCTTCTGGAGAAGAAGCTAATTCTACCCAATAACAGGTGGGGACTGCATCCTTCAAAAACATTGCGTATTCAATGTCCCAAGGTGGGGCCATGGGGATACCAGCCAGGAGCCAGGGGATGGTAGTGCTGGCCAAGGTAATGGAGAAATGGATGTTCTGGGGGTAGATCGGACAAGACCTGATGGTGAATTGAATGTTCAATAAGAAATGGAGCCTTCCATGAATAGCCCCCGGTCTCCACAGTTTTTGTTCTAGGACCCGTTGCTTATCCAGACTCAGAAACTATCAGCCTCCTGTAACCCCAGGTGAAGGCCACAAAGTCTGCAAACAGGCAGCTGGGCCCAGATGAGACCATCAGCTCTTAGATTCCACACAATACTTCCATTGCACATACTTTGTTTTGTGAGCTTGGAAGGCTGAATCAGAGGCGCTCGCTGCGGGGGGCAGAGCCTGGGAGCAGCATCTGCCAGTAGATGGCCAGACAGGCTGGAGGCTGCAGCCGTGGAGCAGGGGCCTGTTGGTGCGGGGCAGACCACATGGCAGGGAGAGCCTCCCAGGGCATCCCTGGCACTCCTCAAGCCAACAGTGGTTGCTCAGTCATTACCCTGAGTCACCCAGCGAAGGCGGCTCTGTACACACCAGGGCCAGAGGGTGTGGGCTGTATTTCAAAAGTCCCTATCCCGTTCTCAGGCGTGCAACTCATACATGCACAAGTCAACCACAAGATAAGTTCATCTGATTCAGGCTGCGGTTCCCAGCCTATGGCTTTTGCCTCGCCTCATTCCCAAGTTCAAGGGTGGAAATCGCTGCATTGTTTCTGTGCATTGAGATATAAGAAGAAATGACTTGAAAGCCAGAGGCCAGGTTGGACGCAATTTGTTTCCATTTCCTTCTGTTAATCTTTGAGTGTTTCTACTTTCTTCCTTGAAACTGGTGGCTGTCTGTGGCCTGGGATCTGAGTGCCCCTAACAAGCCCAGACACTCCAGAGATACCTGATTTGCTGGTATCTGCCCAGTATTTCCTGATTTATCTGCTGTGGGAGATGATCTGCTCATAAATTATGCATCATGTCCCATAATCATACATTGATATGTAGTGATCTGATTTTTAAAAAATTTTTTAGAAGACAAGGGAAGCTTAAAACTGATGTTCCCTTCTTAACTATAATTTGAAAAGTCTCAAAACCAAAAGAAATTTTACAGGTCACTGATTTCATTTAGCCCATTTTCAGAGAAAGTGAACATTGTAGATTCCCTTGAGTGATCAAGATATTTCATACGGATATGAATTCAGTTCCTGGAGCACCAACTCCAGAGACAAGCGGAAGAAGCCAATGCCCAGAGTCCCAGGACAGTGTTAAAGGTTAAAGGACATAGGATTCCTTCCCCGTTTCTGCCGTTTTCTTGGAGTTTGAGGAAGGGGTTCATAGAGGCAGGTGTGGACCAGGTATAGGCTGTCATTCATGGTGCCTGGGACAGGGCTTCCAGGACACTCCTGCCACGAAAGGAACCTTCGTCCTTCACATTTTCCCATGTGGCCTCAGGGAAGTATTTCTCTTCTACCATTTTCCTATCTTCCTTAGGGAGGCACCTTCCGGGAGTACCTCCCTCAGTTATGCAGAAGGAAGTCTTCAAAATACCTTCAGATCATCCAGCACATTTTATCCCCACAAGAATCCTGTGACCTAAGTCCGGATGTCTTTGTCGGCATCTCACAGATGAGAGAAAATGGAGGCTCCCAGTTGGGGGTTGTGGTGTTGAAGTTGCTGGCCTGCCTGGGTCTCAGCTTCTGTATCCTTGGATCTGATGGCCACAGCCAGCCACAGTATACGAGACCCAGCCTCTGTTATTCGTTCACACATTCCCGCATTCATTCATTCAGCAACCGCATATTCAGTGCCGACCATCGAAAAGACGAATAAGAGGGCTGGGTGCCATGGCTCCCACCTCTAATCCCAGCACCTTGGGAGGCCAAGGCTGGCGGATCACCTGAGGTCTAGAGTTCAAGACCAGCCTGGCCAACATGGTGAAACCCCCGTCTCTATTGAAATTATGAAATTAACCAGGCATGGTGGTACGCACGTGTAATCCCAGCTACTTGGGAGGCTAAGGCACAAGAATCGCTTGAACCCAGAAGGTGGAGGTTGTAGTGAGCCGAGATCACACCACTGCGCTCCAGCTTGGGCGACAGAGCAAGAATTCGTCTCAAAAGAAAAGATGAATGAGAAACCCCTTGCCCTCAGCAAAAGTGCACCGAGGGGTTGCTAGCCCCCTTCTTAAGAATACAGAAACAGAAATGTTCTGACACTTTCCCAGGCCTTCGAATTTGGAAGTTATGCACAAAGTCTCACCCACATCCCTCCCACTGCAATTACATCTTTGCCTTTTTTCTCCCGTTCTACACAAGAAAGGCACCCCCTCCACTGCTCCGTGGAAGGACACCATAGAGTCACACGCCACCATGGCGACCGCACTGGTCCTTGTTGTACATTCACCTCCTGACTCTCCCCAAGCCCAGCTCAGGATTGCTCTCCAGACCCTGGGAGCCTCCCAGCCCTTTAGAGTATAGACGGGAGATAGCCCACACCTTACAAACTAATACCTAAACAGACAAAGCAGCTTATCCAGGGCCACACAGCAAATCAGTGACAGAGTCAGGCCCTGGGACTCCCACACCTGTGTTTGGTGCTGCCTCCTGCTGGTCCCTGCATCACATCCGGCTCCTTTTGTAACTTTTTAAAGTCTGGATTTAGCACTGCTACCATCTTTCACTTGTGGTCCACTCTGGCCACAAGATTTTTTCCCCCTGTCCTCCCCTAGTTCTTTATTTGTGCGTGTGTCTCAGTTCCCAATTAGAGCAAACTTCTGTTGAAGGTTCACTCTATGCTAGGCCCTGCTGTAGACTCTTTATAAGATATAAAGGATTCATCCTTCCAGCAACCCCATGAGGGAGATCATATAACATGAGGGAGGTCTTAGGGATATGGAGAGACAAAAACACGAAACTGTGTGCCTAGGGTCACACAGGTGGTTAGTGGCAGAGCTGGTGTTTGAACACAGGTAGGAGGATGCCCACTCTTGATCAGGCCCTGGTGCTGTCTGTCCCTCCACCGTGCATGGGAAGTTAGATGATGTTTCTGCTCCCCAAAGACTGTCAGGCCCCTGAGGGTAGGCGTGCGCCTTGATAGGGCCCCAGTGGACAGATGATGGGGGTTCGTATTGAACCTGGTAACCTTCCCTGTTTCACCCTGATAAAGGATTTTTGGCCACTCCTTAGCATAAATCCATGCTTTCTGGCTTGAAGGGATCCCTGTGAATTTCCTCCCTTTCTCTAAGGATTTGTTCGCTATTACCATTATCCCTGCCAACCAGGGGGGTTTATGGGGCCCCAACTAGGTTCTGAGTCCCTGTGTACTGAGGTCAGGTTGGAACTGTGTTCTAACACATCTCTAGACAGTCCCTGGCCAGGCCTCTGGGGTCCTGCCATCCAGGTTTGGGACTAATTTGCAAGTTGAGAACTTACGGGTAGACGGCTCAGAGACAGTCCCAGCACAGAGAGACCTGCAGAGGCCAGAGGGGCTGGCCACTTTCAGATCCCAGAGGATGCTGGATTTGCCCCGTGCCCTGAAAACCAGGTTGAATTACAAAGGGTTGAGAAGGACAGAAAGGTCATGCAGGGAGGGACACAGTGTCTGCAAAGGCAAGGAGGAGGGACTGGAGAAGGCCTGGGGGAGGGGGAGAGGAGGTTGGGTAAGGCAGTATGGGGAGGAGATGAGGAGGAATAGCCGAAGTTCTCAGGTGCACCTGGGACTCAGGCAGGTGTGCCCTTCGACCCCTCGAGACCGCGTATTCACCTGTTGGGCGCTGGCGCATTCCCTGTGCATGGGCTTACGTCTTCCAAGAGCAGCTTCTGGTTGGGCTCTTTTGCCCACTCGGCTGTGGGGAGAGAAAAGCACCTTTAGTCGCCACCTCCTTGTGACCCTGCCCTTGTCTGACCTCCCTGAGATGTTAAGGCGAAGGCATATCTGCCATTGGGTGGCCGTCGGGGTGATAGGGATGGCCCCAGGCGCCTGGCCCCAGAATTAGATGGAGCGTCCATCCCGGCACGTTCTGGCCAGTGTGTGCTGAGCTTAGCAGAAACCGTCATCTCCTCGGTGAAGCCTCCCGCCGTTCCTCATTTAGCAGAAACCGACCCTGGGGCTCAGAGTATCCAGAGCCTCCCCCAGGCCTTGCAGCTGGAGAGGGGCCAAGCCTAGATGTAGACCCAGGTCTGGCTGACCACAGGGTCTACCATGAAGCCACTGCCCTGTCCCGGGCTGGCCTCACCTGCTGCCCCACACTGTCCCAGACATACCTGTGGCCTGGTGTTGCCCAAACCTCCCCACTAGCCTGTGCTTATCTGCGGTCTGCACTGGCCCTGCTTAACCGCTGCCTCAGGCCCCAGGACAGAACTGAGGCCCGCTAAATGGCTGCACTCTCCCCGTGCCCCTCAGCACCAGAGACAGAGCCCTGCACTGGGGTCAGCCAGCAGGAGTCTGGTATTCAGGGCCACTGAGCTGGGCAGCTCACCCGTGGGAGCCTTAGTTCCCTCCAGGTCAAATAAACCTAACTATAGTAACCCCTTCATAGGGTCAGTTTGTGGGGACTCAGTGAGATGACATACCTGGGCTGAGAAACAGCGTCACCCTGAGTCGCGGCTCCCACACCTTGGGCGTGCAGATGGGACTTGAGGCTGAGCTCAGCCTCCCGCCTGCTCTGTAACCTGGGCTGTCCTGCCCTGCTGGGCCTGTTTCCTCCTTGGCACATTGAGAAGAATAGCTCTTTCATGCTTCTCCTGCAGAAGGAATGCAGGCCCCTCCGTGCTGGCTGCAGACTTGCGATACTGGGGTCTTCTATGAACCCCGTCCTTCACGGGGCTGGGCATGGGAACCCACTGCCCTCAAAAGCCAGCCCTCCCCCACCCTGCCCCCTGAGCCCTCCCAAGCCACCCACCCACATGGGCGTGGCCCCAGCCCCTAAGCACCCTCAGACTTCGTCACAGAGGGCAAGCTGGGCGGGGCATGCACACTGAGTCCAGGTCCTCCTGAAGGCCACCAGCACAGCAGGGCCCTGTGTTACTGTAGAGAGAAGTCAGTTGCTTAGTTTCAGCCTCCTGCCGGCACCAGATGCTGACCGGGCCCTCCCAGGCGGTGAGCAATGCTGTTTCCAGGAGAGGCATCCTAGGGCCAGAGAGGCCAAGGTGCCAGGGACATGGCCCCACCTGTCCCCTAACCAGGGGTGGAGGAGTCTAGACCCTTGACATCAACACCTATGAAAGGTGGGGCAGGCCCCAGCCAGCAGCCCTGGCCCAGAGCCTCCTCTCTCCTTCCCCTACAACTAAAAAGGACAGCCTCCACTCGAGGCCTTCCTTCCCCCATCCCCTGCTGTAGCGCTGACCATTTGGTGAGGGGCTCCACCCTCCGGCTTCCCTGATGCAGTTTGGGTTGTATACAGCCCACCCGCCTCAAATAAGGGATTCTGCCTGCCCCTTTTCCCGACCAGTGCACAGCCATTTAGAGCCATGGTGCAGCCAGAAGCTGCCCAGGGGCTCCGGGTGACCACGTGGGGAGACCCACCAGGCCAGCGAGGCCCAAGCGCAGCTCTGTCCAAAGACTACGGGTGCTCAGGCCCTGCCTGGTGCAGCACGCTGTCCCTGCAGTCCATCGGGGAGGCCCTCTTCTCGGATGATGCCCCCCGGGGACTGATAGTACCATAGGGAGCGTCCTCACATAGCCACAGGAACCTGAGGTGGAAACCAGCTCGAGGATGAGGCGCAGCTCTGTGGACCATTAGCAGCTTGGAGTTGCCGGTTAGGCTCTATCCAGCATGGCTTTATTTATTTTTTGTTATTTCGGAAACCCAGATTGCTGATGGACCTGTCTGTCTTGATAACCAGCCAAACCCCTCGGGAATTCCAGCAATGCAGGCTTGGCTTTTGCCATGGTCCGTCACATTGCCACTGTGGGAATATCTGGTTTTTAAACCAACCGCTCCACACTGCGATCCCCTGTGGCCCCCTAGAGTCCTTCAATCAAATAAGGAAACTGAGGTGGGGCAGGCCCTGTAGGAGCCCTAACCCCGCCCCCTTGGTCACCCCAGGGCACCCACCAGCGGTGCCCATCCATTCCATACCAGCGGCTCGCTGTCCTCTGCACCCAAAGGTGACCGACCGTGCAGGTGCTACCGAAGGCCACGTGAGGGGAAGGCGCAAGTGCAGGGGCGTTAACATCCCAGGAGTGACCCCCAGCCAAGAAAGGGCCAGAGTGGGTGCATGATCACCCAACTTCCTCCCCCTCTGGGTACCGGCTGTGGGGTGTGCCCTTCAAGGTCACTCCGAGGGTCCCCAGCAGGACGGAGCCCAGCTGCACATAGCAGTGGCCGCTCCTTAACCCACCCCTGTCAGCCTCTCTCCCCTTCACCCTACTCTGGCACCTGAGATCACCTCCCAAGTGAAACACTTGCACCCCTGGCCTCCGCTCAGGCTCCGTTTGGGGAACAGCCCTGACTAAGACGGCAAAAGCCTCACCTCTGGACACACAGCTCGTCAGTGGCCCTGTGACCACCTTGAATGGCACTGCCTCTGGCGCTGGCCATCAGAGATGGAGATTCGTGCGCACAGAACCTGGGCTCAGCTCTGCCTCAGCCCCATCCATGTACGTAGGGAGCCCTCATTCACTTGGTAGCTTTTGCCATAGCTTTTGTTGTTGTTGGGGGATATTTTGTTTGTTCGTTTAATTTTTAATTTGGGTGGGTACATAGTGGGTGTATAGATTTATGGGGTACAGGAGGTATTTGGGTACAGGTAATGCAATACGTAATAGTCGCCTCATGGAAAATTGGGTATCTCTCCCCGCAAGCATTTATCCTGTGCGTTACAAGCAATCCAATTATGCTCCTTTAGTTACCTGTCCATGTACAATTAAATTATTATTGATGATAGTCCCCTGTTGTACTCTCAAATACTAGGTCTTATTCTTTCTCATTTTTTTGTGCCCATTAACCATCCCCTACCATAGCTTTTTGCAATCAGTCAGGGAGGTTCCTGACACCCAGCCTGGTCTAGTTCCATAGACCAGGAGGGCTTCCGGGGGACCATATGTGGCTTGACACCCTCATGACCTCATGAATGGTTAGCAGGGAATACCTCCTTCTCGAAGGTCAGCTCCCTGAACACAGGGTCTTCTGCTGTGTTCCCAGGTGTATCTCAGCCCCTAGGACAGCGCCTGGCCCGTGGAGGGCGCTCAGGGAGTGTTTGTTGAATGAGTGAGTGTTTGTTGAATGAGTGGACGAAGGGAGCAGCGCACGCTCCAAAGGCCCATCAGCAGCAGCTCGATGGTGAATGGGTGCCTTTTCTTCCACCCTTAGCTGCTGAGCTCCTTATCCGTGGACCCTGATGCCGAGTGCAAGTATGGCCTGTACTTCAGAGACGGCCGGCGCAAGGTGGACTACATCCTGGTGTACCATCACAAGAGGTCCTCGGGCAGCCGGACCCTGGTCAGGAGGGTGCAGCACAGTGACACCACCTCTGGGGCTCGCAGCATCAAGCAGGACCACCCCCTGCCGGGCAAGGGGGCACCGCTGGACACGGGCTTGGCCGAGCCCCCGATGGACTACCACGAGGATGACAAGCGCTTCCGCAGGGAGGAGTATGAGGGCAACCTCCTGGAGGCGGGCCTGGAGCTGGAGCGGGACGAGGACGTAACTATCTCACTGCGCGCTGGCTTGTGGGGGTGGGCTGCGTGGGGGCAGCGGGCGGCGGCCGCTTTCATCGTCAGAGGGTGCGATGCCGGTGTCTTGTTTTAGCTTTAATCTGTTCTTAAAGAAGGGGCAGATGGGCTGGGCGTGGTGGCTCACACCTTAATCCCAGTACTTTGGGAGGCCGAGGCGGGTGGATCACGAAGTCAAGAGATCGAGGCCATCCTGGCCAACATGGTGAAACCCCGTCTCTACCAAAAATACAAAAATTAGCCGGGCGTGGTAGCATGAGTCTGTGGCCCCCCTACTTGGGAGGCTGAGGCAGGAGAATCGCTTGAACCTGGGAGGCGGAGGTTGCAGTGAGCGGAGATCACACCACTGCACTCCAGCCTGGCAACAGAGCGAGACTCTGTCTCAAAAAAAAAAAAAAAAAAAAAAAAAAAAAGAAGATAGATGGGGCAGACAAAAACGCCGCTCTTGTTAAGTTGGGGTAAAAACTGCTTTTGAACAGCTTTGGGGAGTCCCGACCCGCTCCTCCGGCCACATCTGCTCTGGGAGAGGGTCTGCCCTTCACAGCCACGACCTTCAGGGTAGAGCGTTGCCTGCTTCTGGTCAGCTGCTTTCCTGGGAAGATTTGCCCGATCAGGGGGAGGGAGGACAAAGCTCTCCTGGGAGTCTTCCTGGATAGCGTCGGCCCTTCTCTGGGCCTCAGTTTCTTATCTGTAGAGTGAGGAGTGGGTCTGGCTGAGCCCTGGGAGTCCCTGGTGCTCTGAAGTCCGTGGCTCTGTAACGCTGTGCTCTGAAGCCCTGTTCCCTAGCAAAGCCTACGAATCTTCCTAGGAGAAAGATTTCTAGAGAGAAGAAGAGGTCGAGCCACCTCGCGCGCCCGGCTGCCTGGCCGCCGCGGTGCCAAGGGTGCAGCTATGTACAGAGAGAATGACTTTAGCAGCCCTGGCACAGTGGTGCTTCCTTCAGCGGCTCTGCTGGCTGCTGTGTGCTCCCCGGCTGGCATCTTAACCTCTCTGTGCACAGGAGCCCTTCCTTCCATGAATATTGGGGCAAGGGCCCCAGCCTGCAGAGCCATCACTATGCGGATGACCCAAGAATCAGCGAAGTCTCTAAAGCACATCGAAAACAGAAAAAGTAGTCGGCAGGTTAACTTAGAAACCATGGAGTCCCTGCGAATGCTGAAAATGAATGTTGGCATTGGTTTGATGTTCCATCCATAGGCACCACCGTGCCTTGAAATCACAAATGCTTTTGGTCCAGTGATAAGAATGTCCTTGGAGTATTTAGACCAAAAAGCAAGTTAATCAGGGAACCTGGAGCGGAACCGTCTCTGTTTTGTGACAAGTAGATATCGCTTTCCTTAAAAACAATCGAACATGTTCCGTGGGGCCTGCCCAGACCTTGGCCTAGTGAGTCAAAGGGTCTTGTTTAACCTGGGGCATCTGTCTAGGTCTCCTTTCGCCTTCCCGAGGTGTGGCAAGCCGTCTGGAGACTGTGAGTTCGGCCACCCAGGCGGGTCTCTTTGGGGTTTTGAGGGCACGGGAGGAGCCTTACAAGTTTTGATGATCAGGAAGCCGAGATTTGATCCTGACAAGGATTCAGAGACTTTCTCCCTCCCTGCCTGACTTTGTCTTAGACACTTGGAAGAGGTGAGCAGTGGATTCCTGCTGGGTTTTCTCATGGTCCTGCCCTCCAGCCCTGTGGCTTTCAGAACAATGCGGCCACTATACAGGGTTGGTTTCAGCTACAGGGTTGGTTTCAGCATGTCAACTTATAACTGGAGGAAGGAATCGGCTCCATCAGGGGCACGAGAGACCAGGGAAGTGGCGGTCGGGGCCACTCTCTGGGAGCTGAGGCTGAGAGAGCTGGATTTTCTTTTTATTATTATTATTATTATTATTATACTTTATGCTCTAGGGTACATGTGCACAACGTGCGGGTTTGTTGCATGTGTATACATGGATTTTGAGCTTCGTGGTTCTTGTGTCATCTGTTCCCCAGAGGATTTCTTTTTCTTTCTTTCTCTTTTTTTTGAGGCAGAGTCTCGCTGTGTCACCCAAACTAGAGTGCCGTGGCGTGATCTCGGCTCACTGCAAGCTCCGCCTCCCGGGTTCGTGCCATTCTCCTGCCTCAGCCTCCCAAGTAGCTGGGACTACAGGCGCCCGCCACCGCGCCCGGCTAATTTTTTGTATTTTTAGCAGAGACAGGGTTTCACCCTGTTAGCCAGGATGGTCTCGATCTCCTGACCTTGTGATCCGCCCGCCTCGGCCTCCCAAAGTGCTGGGATTACAGGCGTGAGCCACTGCGCCCGGCCCCTCCCTAGGGGATTTTACCCTCCATCCCTGTCATTCTTTCCTGACTACAACTTTGAGATCTGACACTCAATGGGAACTTCTGGGGCCTGGTAATTCTGCCTGACTTCTGCCAGCTCCCTGACCTTCCACTTATCCCGATGGAAAAGCTAGGCCTCAGTTTCCCCATTTGTAAAATGGAGATAGCAAGAGTATTTGCATCACTGAGTTATCATAAGTAACTTTTGTGAAGTGCTTAAGTCAGAGTCTGGCGTATGGCAGATGCTTGGCTGATATTGTATCACATGTTGTTGTTCATACTGAAGCAGCAAGAAGGGCGAGAAAAGACCCTTTCCAAGTCTCGTTAAATACTATCCCATAAGTATCTTTTTAAACGTTTTATATTCTCTATCATGACTTTGGACAGTAACATTGGTTACTGTCACCAAAATGATCTAGTTTTTAACCAGTGAAACAACCCCAGCTTTTCATTGGTAATTTGGCTCGAGAGCTACATGAGGCTTTTCAGCAGTTGATCTGGCCGTGTTTAAGATGAAACCGTGATTGTGGGGTAGACGCGTCCGTTCAGGTTTGCAAAGGGCTGAAGTTGAGATGTTCCCGCATCCCTGCTGGGGCCTCTCAAATCAAAAACTGTTTCATGAGGGCCTCCTGGTAACCCTGCAGCTCTCATCTGAGCTGCACCAGCCCCTAGAGCTGTTGGAAGGAGCCATGGTTTGGGTGGCCTGTTGCTTTCCCTGCTCTCCTGGAGAGGGGCACAGCCAGAGTCTATTAAAAGGTCGCTTGGGCACACGCAGCATCTGAGGTGTGTGTGGGCCCCTGCCAGCGTGGTTAGCAGACAGAGCTGCTGCCGTATTCATTTCAGGGGGATGAGCGACTCTTGGGAATGAACCTTTCCCGGAGGGTGCTCAGATGACAAGGAGCAAAGGGTTTGCAATTTGGGAAATAAGATCAGCTCCAAGAGAGTCCGTTGCACAATCTTACCCAAATGGAAGCAAAATTCAGAGCTTATGTGAGCCTTCCTGGGGAGAAAAATCCACAGAGTCTATCAGATACTCACAGGCCCTTTGACCTCCACCCCCAAAATTAAGACTGGTTGCTTTGAAGCAGGTGATATTTAACAGCAGCCCTGGCCTCTACCTGGCCAGTAGCATCTCCCTCCCCGAGTTGTGAAAACAAGCCAGAAGTGTCCCCCGACATTGCCAGTGTACGTGGGGGACAAAACCGCCCCCAGTTGCGAATCCCTGCACTGAAGGCTGGATGAGCAGGCAGAGGGAGAAGAGGACCTGGAGGGAGAGAAAGGAGGACAGATGAGCAAGAGGGTCCCCTGGGGGGGTGCCAGCCACCTCTGGGACCGTCTGCTGCGGCCAGGACAGGCAGCCTTACGGAGGTCACCAGCTGTGCAGGTGTGACCTGGCCTCTGTTCCTAAGGTGCCGGTGGGTGTGACACACTGCGTCACTCCCGGGCAAAGTGTGCTGCGAGCCCCCCACAGGTGTGAGCAACCCCTAGCCCCCGCCCGTGCCTCCTCACTGAGTCGGGAGGTTCATTGTGTCGAGACATCTCATGATGACCTGAAGGACGGGCTTGGCTGAGTGCACAACGGGGCCAGTTCTTGGAGATCAGATAATAGCTGTGTCATGCCCTGCACCTGCCATAACTAAGGGCCACAGGTTGGGGGCTTACAACAACACAGATGGATGCTGTCGTAGCTTTGGAGGAGAGAAGTCCACACTCAAGGTACCGGCAGGGCCGTGCTCCCTCTAGGGCTCCAGGGGAGGACCCTCCCTGCCTCTCCCAGCTCCTGGGTCTCCAGGTGTTCCTTGGCTGGTGGCCGCATCACTCTAATCTCAGCCTCTGTGGTCACTCGGCCCTCTCTGTTGTGTGTCTCTGTTGTGTGTCCTCTTCTTGTCAGGACACCAGTCATTCTATTTGGGGCCCACCCCTACGACTTTATCTTTACTCAGTTACATCTGCAAAGACCCTGTTTCCAAGTAAGATCACACTGATAGGTGCCAGGAGTTAGGACTTGAACATATCTTTGTAGGGGACACCATTCAGCCCACTCCAGTAGCTGAGATGCTGCACTGGGCAGGTAATCCTGGAGTGGGCTGCCTTGGACGGGGCAGGCTGGAGCACCCAGGTAGCAGCATGGGGCAGGGTCATGACTGAGGGCCAGGGCAGGCCGATGGTCTGGGAGAGTGACAGGCTCCAGCCTTGACCTGGTCTGCCTCACTGCAGGGCCCAGGATGTGCACAGGAACCCCTGGGGGTCTTGCCAAAATGCAGGCTCTGGCTCAGCCGGTCTGGGGGACCCAGCACCTGGGGTGGCCGAGGCTCTGGTCCTGCCCAGACCATGCTCTGAGGTGTGAGGAGTGTGGGAAGCATCTTTTGCACAAGCCAGGAGAGGCCTCCCCAGAGCAAGACCCCCAGCGTCCACCTGAGCCCCTGGAGCACCGTGTGGTACCCCGGGGTGACCCCAGACCCAGACCCCAGCGCCGGCTCCAGAGAGCCAAGAGCCTGCGGAGGATGGAACCAAGTCCCAAAGAGAGACCCGGGGGTGGGTCAAGAAGGCAAGGGCACTTAGATCCACAGGGTGGCCTTCAAAGTGGATTTCCAGGAGGGGCTCAGAGACCCCAGGACAGCACTGCAGGGCAGGAAAAGGCAGGAAGAGAGAAGGGCCCTGAGGCAGGGGACCAGGGCTTCAGGAGTCTCTCCCCTCTCCCTCCCTCTTGCTCCATCTCTCCCTCCTTCTCTCTCTCCCTCTCGGTCTCCCTCTCTCTCTTTCTGTCTCTCTCCTCCTCACCTCTTTGTCATCTCTACCTCCCTCCCTCTCTGTCTCTCACTTATCTCTGTCTCTCTCTCCCGTCTGTCTCCTCTCCCTCTCTCTCATTCCCTTTCTCTCACTTCTCTCTCTCCTCTTTCTTCCCCTCTCTGTCTCTGTCTCTCTCTCTCTCCCCCCACTTCCCTCTTTTTCACTTTTTCTCTACCCCCTCTCACTTTTTCTCTCCTCTCTCCCTCTCTCTGTCTCTCTTCTTCTCCCTCCCTCTCTCTCCATCCCTTTCCCTCTCCCTCCCCTTCTCTCTCTCCTCTTTGACAGCCATGGGGTCAGCTTCCAGGGTTCCTAGCTTCCCATTAAAAGGACAAAAGAAGATTGTGGCCAACATGTTTTCTTGCAACTAAGACCCATTAGCCTTTTTGAAGTCCAGCCTCAAAGCCTGCTGGACGTTATTTATGTCCATGGGGTCATTGCAGAGAACGCCACACACTAAACTCTTGGCTGTGTGTGCTGGGGGGCGGCTGAGGCCTGCACTGCCCTGATGTTGAACCTGACCCAGGCTTTGGTAGATCCTGAGAAGGCCGTGGACACTGGACCCCTATAAAAGGCTGTTTGATTTCATGCCACTGCCCAGGGCTCAAGTCCGCACCCCGCTGGCTCACGGCTGGTTCTCTGCACGCGTCCCCGTAGCGGGTGGGGCCGTCCCCGCAGCAGAATCTGTTCACCATCTTCATGGATGCTGCTTTTGAAAAGCAAGTGAGGGCAGACTCCATGGGAGAAGGGCTGCTGCTTTCAGACAAAGCCCAGGGCTGGATGCGTGGGTGGTGGAGACGCGGCCTCTGAGCTCCAAGTGCGAGTTCAGACCCCACCCAGCCCCTCTGAGAGCCCAGTATGCGGATGTGGACCCAACTCAACCACTTCCTGGCTGAGCAACCCTGGGCAGGTGGTTTCACCTCTCTGGGTCTCAACGTCCCCATCTGTAAAATGGAGGTGGTCGTGTGCCCTTCCTTGTGGAGTGGTGGGTGAGGGTTAAGAGAGTTAATCCTCGAGCCCACACAGGGACAGAGCTGGCCGGCGTTGGCTGTGAACTCCGCTTACCCGCAGGCCTGGGGCACAGCCCACTCCTCACCGCTCCCAGAGCCTGGCCCTGCTCCTGCCAGAGGGGAACCACAAGTCCCCCTTGGAAGAGAAGGGTCTCCATATGCAGGGAGGTGGTGGCAGGGTTGCCATGGCCTCAGGACAGGGAGGGGCAGCCTTTTCTTTCCATTTCCCATGGAGGCCTTGTGGATGTGGGCAGGTGTGGGAGGCAGTCCTGGGGCTGCATTCATTGTCCGCAGGGCCCTGGGCACTGGCAGGGACTGGGGAGAGGCCCTCACAGATTTGAGAATCGGGGGTGGGGGCCTGGAATTTGAGGAGTCTCAGGTCTAATCCCAGCTCCTCAGCACAAATAAAAGCAACAAACATGCTCATGAGACTTGTCAGCTCCCCACCCCTACCAGAACCACGAGTAGGTGGGGCAGAAATTCCATCCTGAACTGAGAGTGGCCTTTGAACCTGGCCCCTAACCTCACCCAGAGGCTCTTTGCACTAAAACTTGCAGTCCCCGTTCTCCCCCAGGGGAGGAAGAATGGGCCTCTTGCACAAAGGGATGTTAGGAACCTCTAGTCTACTCCTGAAGCTATTGCTCTGCTCTTGATTCCACCGCTACAGACTTCTTTGGTCCCTAAAGATTTTATGCCTCCCAGTCTTCAGCTGAGGCCCAAAACAGACTGGATGACTTTTATCACTGCCTGTTTTTCTTTAGGCTTGTCTTAGTTTCATGGAAACATATTTCTTTTAAAGTGAATTCTGGGCTGGGCGCCATGGCTCACGCCTGTAATCCCAGCACTTTGGGAGGCCAAGGTGGGTGGATTACCTCAGGTCAGGAGTTCGAGACCAGCCTGGCCACATGGCAAAACCCCATCTGTATTAAAAATACAAAAATTAGCCGAGTGTGGTGGCCGGTGCCTGTAGTCCCAGCTACTCAGGAGGCTGAGGCAAGAGAATTGCTTGAACCCAGGAGGTGGAGGTTGCAGTGAGTTGAGATCATGCCACTGCACTTCAGCCTGGGTGACAGAGTGAGACTCTGTCGAAAGAGAGAGAGAGAGAGAGAGAGAGAGAGAGAGAGAGAAGGAAGGAAGGAAGGAAGGAAGGAAGGAAGGAAGGAAGGAATAAAGGACGGACAGAAGGAAGGATGGAAGGAAGGAAGGAAGGAAGGAAGGAAGGAAGGAAGGAAAGAAAAGAAAAGAAGGAAGGAAGGAAAGGAAAGGAAGGAAGGAAGAAAGGAAGGAAAAGAAAAGAAGGAAGGAAAGAAGGAAGGAAGGAAGGAAGGAAGGAAGGAAGGAAGGAAGGAAGGAAGGAAGGAAGGAAGGAAGGAAGGAAGGAGAGAGAATTCTGGACATTTTTTTAAATTCATGTTTTTAAAGTGACCCCAAGACCATCGTTGCACAGCTCTGCCGGGAGGCATCCCAGGCTGCTGGGGTGAAATCTTTGCCATTCTGGCTGCAGTTCTGAGCTCCTCATCTGTGTCCAGGTCCATGGTGTGCTGGAGTCGTGTCCTTCTGGAATTCCGCAAGCTGGCTGTTACCCGTTGCTGGCTTGAAATAGGCCACGGTGGGGTATTTACACCATGGAAATTGGCAGATGCTGCAAATCAGGGCTCCCCTCGCCCCCGCCAGAGCCCCTCACCAGTATCTTCCTGTACCAGCCCCATGTGCCTTCTTGTCTTTGGAGGGGTTGAGCATTTCCCAACATGTCTGTTGAGTTTGTAATTCTTTTTATGATCTTTTTTATTTCTAGGAGTTCTATTTGGTTCCTTTCCAAGTCAGCTATGTCATGTTTTAATAGTTTCCTGTCCTTTGCAGATCTTTTCTATCTTGAGATTTATGTCTTTAAACGAGGTAAGCATAGCTGATTTATTACCCAGCTCATCCTTTGCTAATCCCAAGCTGAGTGGGCCGATTTCTATCTCGGTCACTTCAGCTGGTTCTCCTCCTGGGGCTGTCTCTTGTCCTGGTGGGGGTGGATTTGGTTCGCTTGTCTGCTAGTCATTGACCTTTTATAATCTGTGGGGTTTCCCAAAGCCTGGGATAAAGGTGACCTTGTCCAGAAAGGTTTGCAGCGTTACAGACGAGAGCCACCTCGAACCAAAGCCGCAGTCTGAGGTGCCCAGGTCTTCACAGGTGCCATGGCTGTAGGGACCAGAGCTTCTCAGGGTGGGTTCCAGTCCTCCTTTTCCTTCCCTTTCTCTCCTCCTGCTCTGCTGGGCACCCATATAGGTCCGTGGCCTTTTAGGAGCCCGACCCCACAGCAGGAGGTGAGTGGTGGGCAAGCGAGCATTCCTCCTGAGCTCCGCCTCCTGTCGGATCAGCAGTGACGACATTACATTCTCATGGGAGCTCAAATCCTGTTATGAACAGCACATGTGAGAGATCTAGATTGTGTGCTCCTTGTGAGAATCTAATGCCTGATGATCAGAGGTGGAACAGTTTAGGCCGGGAGGGGTGGCTCATGCCTGTAATCCCACCACTTTGGGAGGCAGAGGTGGGAGGATCACCTGAGGTCAGGAGTTCGAGACCAGCCTAACCAACATGGTGAAACCCCATCTCTACTAAAAATACAAAAATTAGCTGGGTGTGGTGGCGCTCGCCTGTAGTCCCAGCTACTCGGGAGGTTGAGGCAGGAGAATTGCTGGAACCTGGGAAGCGAAGGTTGCAGTGAATAAACATTATGCCACTGCACTCCAACCTGGGTGACAGAGCGAGACTCTGTCTTAAAAAAAAAAAATTGAGGAGTAGAACAGTTTTATCTTGAAACCATCCCCCACCCCCAGCACTGTCCTGTGGAAAAATTGCCTTCCATGATACCAGTCCTCCCCGGGGCCAAAAAGGTGGGGGACTGCTGTTTTAGGTCATTGAATTTCTTGTTTCTTTTCTTGTGGTGTATTCTTTACTATGTAAAGGGTTGATCTGGGTAATCTACCACCTTCAACAGAAGCAAGAATGTGAAACGCTATTTCTGCTGACTTAGCTATCATTTATTTCTTGACCAAGACATCACTGAGCAGGCCTAGGACCAGACCCCGTGGTGAGGACTGGGGTTAAAGATGTCCCCAGCCCAATCCCTGCCCCATGCTCGGGAAAGAGCAATGGCGCCTGATCCATCCACAGAGCTATGTTCCTTGGGTCCTCGGCTCACTTCAAGTCTGGAGACCATGTCAGGATAATGGGGGATGTGTGCTTGCTCCAGAGACAATCCCTCAACTGTGCTTCATGGCGGTGTCCCTGCCGTGGGGAGCCAGGTCTTCCTATGCAGCGTGGACGTGCTCAGCAGTAACTGTGGGGTGAGAAATGCCAGGCACGGACAATGACTGCTCCAGGCAGACCCCTGCCCAGGGACTGAGAGCATCTCCCGTCCTGCCCACGTGCCCTCTGGAGCCGTGTGGGTGGAGGGTAGGAGTGAGCATTGCAGGGTCAAGGTCGGGCTGAGATCCCTCCACGTCTACTGTTCGTGGGCCTGGGACGAGGGGCTCTGGGCCTTCCCCGCCCCCTCGTCCATATTTACTGAAGTGGACAAACCGATAGCTACCAAAAGGTCAGAGAGGAGGCGGGTGGGAGTCTGAAAGCCGGGGCTGTCCTCGGCTGGCGCAGAGTAGGCGCTTTATAAAGACGGGAACCTTCCCTCTGCCTTCTCCCTCACTCGGTGGATGTCGTTGAGCCCCTGCTCTGTGGCCACTGCTGTTCCCCGTCCTAGAGACACATCCGTCAGCTAAACAGATAAGTCTGGCTTCAGACCCAGTGTTCCAGCTCCTATCCGTGCTGGAAGCTGGTGCCAATGGGGAGAGGCAGGCAGATGCCAGGGCTGCTGAAAACTCGCCTGGTCATGAAGGGCTGACCAGGGATGCAGCGCTGGGCATCACATGCCCCAAAAGCCTATTTATGGCAGAGAATGTGAACCCCTTGGGGCAGCCACCAAGCATCCTGGTGTCTGCCCCCGAGTCTGACGGCAGAAGGATTAGACCACAGCAGCCCCGCGTCCTCGTGGACAGACAGGGTCAGAAGAGGCCTGTGCCTTCCTGATGGGGCCGCACGGCTCCCCGCAGGGCTGGGTGTTCTCCTCTTTGGGAGTTGAGGAAGCTGCGAACAGGGAAATGGGGATTTGCCCAGGTGTTCTGTGGGTGCTCAAGGGCCTCAGGGCCCAAACCCCAACAGTGATGAGGCTCCTGGGCTTTCCTCTGCACCCAGCGGCCTGGACTGCTATGCACAGCACACACCCGTGATTCCTGCCCAATACAGGAGGTGCCTGGACCGCTATGCACAGCACACACCTGTGGTTCCTGCTCGATACAGGAGGTGCCTGGACCGCTATGCACAGCACACACCCGTGGTTCCTGCCCGATACAGGAGGTGCCTGGACTGCTATGCACAGCACACACCCGTGGTTCCTGCCCGATACAGGAGGTGCCTGGACTGCTATGCACAGCACACACCCGTGGTTCCTGCCCGATACAGGAGGTGCCTGGACTGCTATGCACAGCACACACCCGTGGTTCCTGCCCGATACAGGAGGTGCCTGGACTGCTATGCACAGCACACACCCGTGGTTCCTGCCCGATACAGGAGGTGCCTGGACCGCTGTGCACGGCACACACACCCCACGGTTCCTGCCTGACATGGGAGGTGCTGTCTGGGGAGGCCCCTCTCAGTAGCCCTCTGACCTTCAGGCTTCAGCCCTCCAGCACCCCGACCCCATGACTGAGGGCTGGACGTCCATACTGAGTGGTGCCCTCCAGGGTGTGGAGCAGCCTGTGAGGACCACGGTAGGTGAGGAAGGAAGCTCAACCCCTAGGAAGCCAAGGGCAACCCGAAAACCAACCAGGTCTGATCTTTAGGGGTGCAAACCTTCAAATCTTCTAGCAATTTCGAGTCCACGCTCCCCCTGCAGGGAGTCCTGTCCGTGGCCATGATCGGACGATAGAAACACGCAGGGCCACCGTGCGGACTGAGGGTCTAGGCCCTTGGGCCACGGGGACTGTAACGGGGAACCCTGGGCATGCCTGCCCACTGTGTATCCGCCACGGGGACTCGCTTGTCCTTTCTGTTTGTGATTTTCTTCTTCCTTCTGAAACGAAAATGTCAGAAGCGATTCCAGGAAGGTCAGAGTTCTTTGGGGCTGGGTTCAGCGGGAGGTTTCCGCCTGCAGAGTCAGTCTCTGGGCTAAGGTCAGCTTCTTCTGTCCCCTCTGGTTGGGGGCCATCTGGGGGGTTGACTCTGTCCCCTTGCAGAGCCCCATGGTCTGGCCAGATGGGGCCTCACCACCCCCACAGCTGTGGCTCTTGGCCAAGTAGGTTCATGAACCTTAAAGACTCCAGCTAGAGGGCCCAGAGTCGGGGCAGAATGCACTCCTCAGGGCGCTGGCTGGGGGCGAAGGGGACACGGCTGTCACTCCCAGTGTCTTCCTGCCGGGGACAGGCTGTGGTCAGTCCGGGCACCATGCTTTAAAACATCCCACATGTGTTTTTGCCGAACTGGTCCCATGACCCCTTTCCCGAATCTCACCAGATGTTTCCCTGGGAGAGACCCCGTTGCTCACGTAAACAGGGGTGCGTGTTTTCCCAGGGAGGCCAGCAGCAGGCACCGGCTCCTTGACCACCAGGCAGAAATCTTCACGGACTCAGAGGAATATATTTTGGGTCTTTGCGTGTGAGCGAGCGGAGCCCAGAAATAAATCTGTGTCTGTAACAGGAAAAGACAGGCTCTCCCGCACGTGGGCTGCCTTTTCTCCTGACTCAGAAGTGCCCCGTGGAGTCAGTGCTGTTCCTGTGGGTCACCAGGCTGGAAGACCACCACCTCTCCAGCCTCAGTGCCCTCCGTGGCTCCCCAGCACTGAGGAGGTGGCTTTGAGCTTCTTGGCCGAAGGAGTCCGTGCTTACGCAGGCTGGGGCTCAGCTGGACCAGGGCTGCTGAGAGCACCAGAGGCTCCCCTGCTGGGAAACAGGCCTTGTAATACCCAGTTGGCGATGAGGAAATGCAGGCTCAGAGAGGTTAAGTCACTTTGTGGAAACCACACGGGGGCAGGGCAGGATTCCAGCCCAGGCCACGCCGTCCCAGGCCTCTAAGCATGGTGCCCACTCAATCTGCCCCTCGAGGGCCACAGAAGGATCTGGGCTCATCTTGCCAGAGCCCCTGGTGCTGCCTCCTCCAGTTCACTCTGAGATCATCAGTTCTCAACCCACACCTTACGTCCTTCAGCCCTGGGCTCCCCACAAGAGTCCCCAGGCCGCTGTCTCCCTGAAGCAGCCTCAGGCCCCCACTCCTGGGTCCACGCTTCTGCACAGCTCCCCTAACCACTGGGACAGGCCCCTGCACAAAGCCCTGCAGGACCCCAACCTACAGCTTCAGGGTGGGAGCAGGGGCTGAGCAGTGGCCCCCGAGCCACATGCTCCTGGAGCATGCAAACGTGGCCTTGTTTGGAAGAAGGGTCTTCACAGAAGGAATTAAGTTAAACATTTCTGGATGAGATCATCCTGGATTTAAGGTGGGCCATAAATCCAATAGCAGAGAATGGCAGAGGGAGATTCGAGACCTAGTGAGGAGAGGAGACCGTGCCACCGAGGAGCCAGCAGCTGGAGCGATGTGGCCACAGCCAGGGAACACCTGGAGCCCCCGGAAGCTGGGAGAGGCAGGAAGGATCCTCTCCTAGGGCCTTCGGAGAGAGTGCGGCCCTGGAGACACTTTGACTGTGGACTTCAGGCCTCCAGAGCTGAAGGAGAATGAACCTCTGTAGTTTTAAGCTGCCCACTTTGGGGTCACGTGTTACAGCAGCTGCAGGAGGATCCCACAATGATCAGCATGGCACACACCTCAGGGCCTCAGTTTTCCCAGCTGTGAAATGAGGATGACGATGGGACCTGCCTCACAGGCTTGTGGTGAGGACGAAATGAGTTAATATGCATGGAATGCATGCAGCAGGGACCGGCGCATAACTGACATTGAGTGGATGTCAGCCTCTGTCAACATTACTATTACTATTACTGTATTATTGCCCTTCGTTCATTCATTCCATAAATATGTGCAAAGCGGCTGCTCTGAGCCTGCCGTGGGCAGCAGGGCAGCACGGAAGAGACCTGAGTGGCGGTGCTGGGGAGAGGATGGCGTAGGGCAGGCCTCGTGGATGCAGCCGGAGGCCTCACCATCAGCATAAACCACTGTGGGTGGGCTTCCGGAGGAGCGACAGGACAGGATTCACCCCATGGCCATTTGCTTTTCTGTCGGATCAGGAAGAAGCATGGGATGAAGCTGGGGCGTCAAGGAGGGTCTCCCTTCCTCAGTGGGTCACCTGAGGTGCCGGGGCCCTGCGTTTAACTCTCTCTGCTGGACCTGGAAGCTTCGCCCAGGTCCCCGGGACCGTCGCATTCACAGGCTTCCACCAAGGCTCTCACTGAGTACATTGACTTGACCCACTTCAGATTTTGTTTTCTTTTTTTTTTTTTTTTTTGAGATGGAGTCTGGCTCTGTCGCCCAGTCTGGAGTGCAATGTCCAGATCTCAGCTCACTGCAAGCTCCGCCTCCCGGGTTTACACCATTCTCCTGCCTCAGCCTCCCGAGTAGCTGGGACTACAGGCGCCCGCCACCTCGCCCGGCTAGTTTTTTGTATTTTTTAGTAGAGACGGGGTTTCACCATGTTAGCCAGGATGGTCTCAATCTCCTGACTTCGTGATCTACCCGTCTCGGCCTCCCAAAGTGCTGGGATTACAGGCTTGAGCCACCGTGCCCGGCCAGATTTTGTTTTCTTAAAACTCATCCCCAAGTACACTTTGGGAGGCCGAGGCAGGCAGATCGCCTGAGGTCAGGAGTTCCAGACCAGCCTGGCCAACATGGTGAAATCCCATCTCTACTAAAAATACAGAAATTAGCCAGGCATGGTGGTGCACACCTGTAATCCCAGCTACTTGGGAGACTGAGGTAGGAGAATCGCTTGAACCCAGGAGGCGGAGGTTGCAGTGAGCTGAGATCGCACCACTACACTCCAGCCTGGGCAACAAGAGTGAGACTCCGTCTCAAAAAAACAAAAAATGATTAAAAACAAAACAAACAAACAAAAACTCATCCCCAAGTGACTCTGGCTTCATTGCTTTTTGTCAACAAGCTACAACGAACCTATGTACTTGTGTCAAACGCTCAAGGGGTCCAGAACCCAGGTCAGGCCCTGAGCCTGCACCTGGTCGCTCTGCACCCAGAGGGGATGGATGAGGTCCCAGCCGGCACTCGCTCTTCCTTCCGTCTGCCTTTTTGCCGAGACTTCCCATCCCTTCCTTTAAGTCTCAGAATTGTGGAAAGGAGAGGTGGATGGGACTTCAGTCTGGAAGCCCCGGTCTGACCCCCAAGCCCCGGGGGACCAAGGACCCCACTGCCCTTAGGCAGCTCTGGCTCAGGAGGACTCGGCGCCGTCTTGCTTCTTGTTGCATCAGCACCCCGGGCAGCTGGGTGGTCTCAGGGTGACGGGAAGGCCGATGGATGTGACATGTGTCTTTGATGGGGAAATACGTTGCGGCCGCATACATGCTGCTCCTTTGGTAAAGGGACTCTCTTAAATGCGAAATCCAGAGGGGAGAGGGAAAGCTGGAGACGTTGGGGGCATCTTTGCACCTGATCCCCGATTAAGAGTGGGGAGTCCGGGCAGGGCTGCCTGTGTTTGAGCGCAGCCTGTGTTTGTGGTGACTTCATCTCCCCCAGCCTCAGTGTTCCCATCTGTAAAGGCAGCCTTTCCCATCAAGCTGGCCATGGAGGTTGATGGAGTCATTTCTCATGAAGCCCCTAGCTCATGCCGCATCCTCGCCAGCCAGCGCTCGGTGACTCTCTGCTGTTCACTGTTGTCATTGAGGACCAAAGAGAGGTGACTTGGCCAAGCTTGCAGCTGTTTAGGGAGGGCGCTGGACTTGAACTCAGGCCTGCCTTCGAGCCCGTGCACCAGGCTGCCCATTCTCTTTAGGATAAAGTCAGTGCAGATACAAGGGAACCCGGGAAGTGGACCCGGAGCAGGCAGAGGTGTGGCCCTGACCCACAGGGGGAAGATGCCCAGAGTAGGGACCATCTTCAGCCATCCCCCCCTTGGCACTTCTCAGGCACCCACAGGTCCCTGAGTGATCCCAGGTGGAGGCCGAGGGGCCTGGGCTCTGCGTCCTGTAAGGTCCTCTTTTGTGGCCTGGGCCACTCTGGGGGCCCTCTGCTAAACCCTCCTGAAAACTTCCCCCTTGTTTTGGAGTCTGTACCCCCTGGGGATCCTCCTCTAAACCCTCCTGGCTCTTAAAGGTTCCCGTGTGACCTGGGGGAGCTCCCATAGCCCCCTGTACTTCCTCCCACCTTCTGCTAAAAGGGGATTCTAGATGCACCTCAAAAGTGTTGTCAACGTGGAATGAGGTCGCGGTGAAAGCAGCCATACACAGTAGCTGCTCAATAAATTGTGGCGGTATCTGAAGATCAAGGTAGTTTTCCACACAGATCCACCCACCCTGACCCAGAACCTTCCTTCTCTCTCCAGACTAAAATCCATGGAGTCGGGTTTGTGAAAATCCACGCGCCCTGGAACGTGCTGTGCAGAGAGGCCGAGTTTCTGAAACTGAAGATGCCGACGAAGAAGGTTGGTATTGATGGTTCTGCTCCGAAATGAATCGCCAAGTCTAGAGGTCACTTGGATGCCCGGCGGTGAAACATGCATACCTCGAGGCCCTGAGTTTTATAAAAAGCCTAGTGGGCTTCACGGCTACCCCTGGGAGGACCATGTGGCTCGACGTGACAAGGCCCCCAGGCTCCGGAGTCCTGATGACCCAGCCCTGGGCGGTCTTTACAGACCCCAGACCAAACCCCACCAAGAGATGGTGCAGGCAGAAGAGCCCACCTCTCAGCTCCCAAGGAATCGTCTGTACATGCAGATGCAGTTACAGTTCGGGCCCTGGGGCTTTCGTGTTTGTGGCATCTCAGCTAATTTATCAGATTCACTTTAATTACGTTTTCTGGCTTACTGGGATTTTTCTTTTTAATCTGTGAAAACCTTGTATCTAAAAAGCAGTTTGACAGTGTGTTCCCAGAAGCTTAGCTTGGAGTCGGTATTTACTCTGGCAGGAGGACGGGTGAAGCTGAGCTAGCTATAGCAAATCAACCTCCTGCTTCTCGCGCCCTCAGAGACCACTTGGATTCCCTCTTTCGAAGCAAAAGTAAAGTTTAGGGGGGAAATTCTCTGGAATGCATTGTAATTGTGCTTTTGGCTGGGCGCTCCTGAAACTCTGGGCTTTCACGGCATGGGCAGGGAGGGGCGGTGCATTCCGGCCCACCCAGGCGCTCTGCTCTCAGGACGCGCCATTGCATGGGGTGGGATGGTTCTCTGGCCGTCTGAGAACAGATTCCATGGATCGTGGTCCAGCCGGGTGACGCGGCTCCCCAATTGCTTGTCTTATCTGCAGATGTACCACATTAATGAGACGCGTGGCCTTCTGAAAAAAATCAACTCTGTGCTCCAGAAAATCACAGACCCCATCCAGCCCAAAGTGGCTGAGCACAGGCCCCAGACCATGAAGAGACTCTCCTATCCCTTCTCCCGGGAGAAGCAGCATCTGTAAGTGAGGACCCCCAACCTGCTCCCCAAAGGGTCCTGTGCGTGGGGATTTCACCTTCTAGCATGAGAAATGCAGATTGATTATCTGCCCCCCCGCCAAAGAAGAGCGTGTTCTTGTTTTTTGTTTGTTTGTTTTTTTGTTTTTTGTTTTTTTTTTTTGAGACGGAGTCTCGCTCTGCCGCCCAGGCTGGAGTGCAGTGACTGGATCTCAGCTCACTGCAAGCTCCGCCTCCCGGGTTCACGCCATTCTCCTGCCTCAGCCTCCCAAGTAGCTGGGACTACAGGCGCCCACCACCTCGCCCGGCTAGTTTTTCGTATTTTTCAGTAGAGACGGGGTTTCACCGTGTTAGCCAGGATGGTCTCGATCTCCTGACCTCGCGATCCGCCCGTCTCGGCCTCCCAAAGTGCTGGGATTACAGGCTTGAGCCACCGCGCCCGGCCGAGCGTGTTCTTGTAAGAGCTTGGTGGTTGCTGAGCCCAGAAGACGTCGTGGAAATGATTTCTAAGATCACTGTTAACTGAGGAGTTAGGAGGACACAGAATCTCGTTCTGCTTGGCGACACAGGAAAAACTTCTTTGGCCTGTGTGAGGACCCCAAAGCAGTGGTCTGGACATGCCTTCCCACCCGCTCCCTGCCGCCGCCACCCCACCCCGCTCCAGGGTCTGGCTAACGAGGCCTCCTGCAGTCCAGGTAGCCTTGAGCCCAAGTGAGTCTCACTCCTTGTGGCAGAAATTGAAAAGCATCCCTAGGCAGGAGGCCTGAGGCCCCAGGGACTCACCGCCAGCTGGCTTGCCTGGCAGGGCCATGCCTATTCTGGAACCTTCCCTCCTCCTCCGCTCCCGAGGGCAGTGGGGCGTAGCCACCTGGGTCAGCAGTGACTGCAAGGCCTCTGCGGGCCTCACCGGGCAGAGCTGGAGCGTGGGCAGAGGTGGGAATAGAAAGCTTGAGCCGTGGGAACCCAGACGGACTTTGGATGGAAGTTCTAAGGGGCAGGAGGGCTCCTGGACAGTGCCGGCCTCACAGGGTCGGGGGCATGGAAGAGCAGACAGGGAGCTCACAGGGGCCCTTGCTCATAAATGTAGTAGGGGTGGAGCCATGAGCATCACAGGATGCTTTAACCAGGTCCTCATTCCTAGAGGGGACAGGACATGCCACCAGAGAGAAAGAAGCGACCCCCAAGCCCAGCCCTTTCCTCCAGCTCCAGAACAGGGACTTGGGACATTAGAGGAAACCACCCTCCTTCCAGGACCCCCACCAACCTCCCTCGTCTCTGCCCTGGGTTGACTGTCAGCCCTACTGCCTGGCCAGGGCTGGGATCACCTCCAGGCTCCGTGGAGGTGGAAACCCAGGCACCCTCCCCAGCTCTCCCCCAAGAGCCTTGGAGCGCAGGGAGAGCAGGGAGTGTGTTCCCAAGATGCCCGCCCACCCTCAGGAAGCCTTGGGCCATCCCTATGCAGCCCATCAGGACCCAAACCATTGGAAGGGAGATTGTTTTCAAGGTTGGAACTGTCTGCCTGTGGCGGTGATACTGCCCCTGTCCCCCACCTTGTTGAAGCAGAGGCTTTCAAAACTGCCCGCTGAGGATGTCACCAAAAGGAAGCAGGGATCTTCCGGGGGGGCTGTGTGGGGGGGTGGGGGGCTGGGGGGTGGTCTGACCATACTTGCCTCTTAGGTCACTTCCCACCTGTGTGGGTCTCAGGCTGCGCCCGGGTGCAGGGGCGGTGAAACAGACTGTTCCAAATGCCCAGGGGCGGACGGGTCATACCTGGCGCGCGGACAGAGTTCCGTCCATTTCGCAGTCGCCGCTAATGGGGACAATATGGTTTCCCGGGGCCTTGAAACCCGGAGAACCACGGGCTCTGGTGAACTGTGTCTTATTTCCTTCCTGGTATTTCCACAGGTTTGACCTGTCTGATAAGGATTCGTTTTTTGACAGTAAAACCCGGAGTACGATTGTAAGTATCTCGCGCGCCTGGAAACGGCTCCCTGGCAAGGTGGCCCTGGGGATCCAGATGATAATTTCATTTTGGTGAAACTCCTCCCGGTGGAAACCGGCTCTAATTGTCTGTGACAGAAATAATTAGAATAATGAAAGGGAGAGGGCAGCGAGGGGCCCAGGGGATAGTCGTGCCCCAGGCTGGGGCAGCTCAGAGGAAGGGAATAAGCACAGAGCTCGGGAAAGCAGGAGGGAAGCCAGACCCCTGGAATGATTTCAGAGGTCGGTGTTTCTGGATCTGTGCAGCTCCCAGCACATCTCTCAGAGCCTCTTCGTGGTGGGGTTGTACGTGCCTGACCATCAATCCACGATGCGGGGCTTTCGGGGCAGGCAGGTGTGGGCAGGAGGGAGGGGGTGATGGAGGCGAAGGCATGTGGGTTGAGATCTCTTTCCAGGCCATTGCCAGAGGAGCCAACTGAGGTTTGAAATCTGAACAGGCCACCCTGCCCTACTCAAGGCACTGGCTCCGTGTTTATCCTACCTGTCCACCAGCCAAGCTAGGGCTGTGCATGGCTCAGGACCCAACTTCAATCTAAACAAGAAATTAACCTGGCAGCCAAACTGTTGCTGTTGTTCTCTCTTCCCCGCCCAGAAAGCCCAGCCTGGTTGGGCAGAGACAGAGAGCTGGGAGGAGGCAGCTCGACCTTGTCCAGACGACTGCTCCTCATGACCACCACCTGAGACTGGCAGGCAGCCAGCGGGAGGGTGGTGCAGGTCGCAGCAGCACGGGGGTTCTGAGCCACTGCTGGGACAGGCAGATCTGGGGCGGGGAGGAGGGGATCTCTCTCCTAGAGACCCTGGAGGCCAGTTTCTACATGGCCAACATGCTCCAAAGAAACTGAGAATTCATGGCTTTGGCCTTGGTTAGTCGGGCCTAATAGTCATCAAAATCCAACAGCATGTAGGGTTGGCTGAGGTTCTAGGCAAAGGCGTGGAGGAGTAACAGCCCTTCCCCACTCCTCTCCTCCACACCATTCACTCTCTCCTGGCATTGGGGTGGCCCAGTGTGCAAGTGGATAGGAGTCAGAGAACAGCAGTGCTCGATAGGGAGAGGCCCACTGTGCTGGTCTTGGGTTTTAGACCTTTGGCCTGTAGGTACTGGGGAGCCATAGAAGGTTGTGGAGCAAGGTTGAGGATATGGTGAGATCTGTTCCAGAAGGATCACTGCCAGTGACCAGCTGTGGGAGGGCAGGTGACTGGTAGATGAGGGCTCATGGCAGTGGTCATCAATGGGGGCCACAACTACATGTGGAAGGCAGGAGGTGGTTACAAGAGAATCGGCAAGGTCAGGACCGATTAGATCTGAGGGATGATGGGGAGGGAGCCATGGAGAACAGCTGAGTGGGTGATTCCTTCCTTCATTCAGCAGGGATGTATTGGGTACCTGCTGTGTGCCCGAACCTGGTGGAAGAAAAGAGGCACTGAGGACATTTATAATCTGGCAGGTGGGGAGAGGCAAGCCAAGCTGGAAGACAGAGCCGCCGGGAAGGTGGTGGCTTTAGGGCCTGGTTGTTAACGAGACCCTGGACCTATTCCGATCTGAAGGGGACAAGTGCTTCTAGGAGAAGGAACAGCCAGGGCGGAGGCCCTGTGGCTTCAGGAGTGGTTTCGGAAAGTGAGAGAGGCAGCCAGGGGGCAGGATTGTTGGGACAGGTGGGTCCGGTGGAGGCAGAGGAGAAGAGGTCAGATGGTCTGGGCCTGGGGACACTGGAAGGACGTTGGCCTTGCCTGAGAGAGTAGAGGCAGAATTGGTGTGCTCTGAAATGCACATCTGCATAGCAGGACCAGTTCTTCTCACCCCAGTTTACAGATTGAAAAACTGAGGCTGGGGTGGTGATGTCATTGGTCCAAAATCACACAGCTGCAAATGGCAGAGCTGGCACCAGGGTCCAGGCAGACAGACTCCCGAGCCGGAGCTGCCGAGGCCACCAAACAAAATATTTCACTAGTCAAGGGGCAGGCGGCTGGGGTGGGATCCCTTCAGCAGGGCTCTGCCCAGGCACCGGGAACCCAGAGCCCGATGGTGGCCACCTCCTGCCACCATGGGGAATGGATCCCAAGGCCCGCCTCACCGCCACCACCCCCGATCCCCCAGAGTCCTAGAACATTCAAGGTTGTGTCCCGGGGTGGTGCTGTTCCAACTCAGCTCTCAGCGCTAGGGTGCTGTAAACCCACCAGGCAGGGTATGTGGCACAGCTGTGACACAGGACACCAGCATTAGGCCCAGGAGAGCATAACAGTGCTTTGCTGGGACCAGCTGCCATCACTCCCAAATGAAAGTGGGAAGTGAACGATGGGAACTGCAGGTGGTACCTGTTTCTCCCTGAGAATCTCAAGCCTTTGACAGTGTTGAGAGCCCTCAGCTGGGTCAACCCTCCCTGAATAAAGGCCATTGTCTTTCCTTGGAAAATAGCACCAAAGAGGTCTTCATGGGTAATGTGTGACCAGGTCCTCTCCAGCCACAACAGACTGTTTCTGCTGGTGGGAGGTGCCTTCAGTAACTACTCACCCCTCCTTCTTGTCTCTGCAATAGGTCTATGAGATCTTGAAGAGAACGACGTGTACCAAGGCCAAGTACAGCATGGGTAAGCATGTTTTTGGGGCTTGAGATCAGCGTTGGTCTCCAAGTGGGAATCTCGCCTCCGAGTCATCTCTGTGGGAGGCGGGCAGCCGGCTTGGGGTGTTTAAGAGGGTTTTGATTTAAGCCTGTGTAACAGTTTCAGACAGGAGGGCTGGGTTGGGAGCGTGCAGGGCGGTTTTATGGCCCAGCACTTTTAAACACAAACGCATCCTTCACTTTGGCCTGAGCGGTTTGTGAGCTGTGTGGACAGACTCTCCCTGCAGGGGCGGTAAATCCAGGCTGGAAATAGACCAGCGTTAGGGGTGACTGGGGGTTCCTGGCCCTCTCTTAACCCTCACGGTCCCGTGGGAAGTAATCGGGGTTCCAGCCAGGGGACATCGTGTGGTGTTCCAGACCCTTAAAAGCTCACCAGGGCTTGCTGAAATCAGGGCCCCTGACGAGGCACCACCAGGTACAGACAGCCTGATTCCAGAAGCTGCCACAAAACCATCCTGACCAGGCTCCCTGGGTACCAGTTTCCAGAACCCCTTAAGCCATAGATACAAAATCTTCCTGATTAAATTGTGTAGCTGGGAACCTCCCCCGTCAGTAGGTCCCTTGCCCACAGCTGCAGGCAGTTTGTGAAAGCCAAAACATTGCAGAGCAAAGGAATGCCTTTTCCGGCCTCTCCTCCCCTCCTTCTTGAGCTGTCTTTTGCCCTGCTGAGAGCCATGCCATAGGGTAGCATCCATCACTCTGTAGAAGCCTCTGAAATGACGAGACCATGGCTCCCCGGGGACACAGCAGGTCTGGTGAGAGCTGGAGTCTGTGCATACGGGAGGGACCATCTTGCTGCCTTGGCTTCCTGTGGTGGCAGGAATGCCGTGGGAAGTAAAAATGGAGAGCAGTGGGAGTCAACGGCTCAGAACTTGAATTCCTGGGGTCAGTCCCGGGAGACAGAAAGAAGACGAACCCTTGACTGCTCGGGTGGCTGCTTGACCCCCGACCATATGGCCTGTGGTCACTCACAGGGATACCCTTGCAGGCCCGAAGTCTCTAAGTCCATGTCCTAAGTCAAGGGGAGTGTGGAGGAGTCCCATCCAGGGTCAAAAGGACTGAGATCCTCTAGAATGGCCAAGCCCTAGTCCACACGACTGCAGTGAGGTCAGGCAGAAAAGAAGGTGACGTCGGGAGTTTGGGTTTTTGAAATTGCTCCTCTAGGTCGCTGCTGCCAGGGCACAGCCTTGGAAAGGTCACTAGAGGTAAGGAGGAGGTGTGGTTCTGGTCCCAGGGCTAGGTCTTGGACCTCAGTTTCCCCCTGGGTCTCTGCAGCGTTCCTTCCAGTAGAAACGCGTATGGTTGCAGTAGAAGTCCAGCAGCTTCGGGCTGCATGGCCTGGGCTGGCTCTCTGCCCGGGTTGGTCCCTGGGGACATGGGGTCTCTGTGCTCCCACCGGTTTTGTGGCAGGGCTGGTTCCCTGCACCTGGTGACAGGGCGGATAGACGTGGGTCCTCCTCTTCAGCCCTGCTTCACCACGGCACCTTGTCTGAGAGTTGACCCACCTCTGAGTTCATCCTCAAGTATGTCACCCACCAAGCTGTGTACCATAGTCTTGCAGGATGAGCAGGGTGGGGCTGGCTGGGGGATTTAGGAACTGTGATGAGAAAAGGCCTTCCAGATAGAGGGAGTGGCACGTGCAAAGGCCCTGCGGCAGGCAGCACCAGGCTAGCAGCATTCCAGCAACAGGAAGGAGGCCAGCGAGCCTGGATCAGGTCCTATGTCCACTTTCTATTGCAGACAAACTTTTCACTCACACATGTGACTTAAACCCCTTCCTCTGGTTTTGATTTCTAAGCATCCCTCAGGTCCCCTGATCATTCCAGGTCACTGACCACAGAGATGGCCCATTTTTGAGGGGACTCCAGGAGGTCATTTTCCCACCACTATCAGGTGGAGTCTCAGAGGGTGGGCCGCCCAGGCTGCTGTGAAAAACGCTCTTACTGCCTAGGAAGCCTCTTCAGCCAAGCAGGCGGTTCCATGAGCAGCAAAGGGTCCCATGGAAACGCCCCCACCCGGCTGGACCCCTACGATGTGTTTGGAGCAAGATCAGATTTCCAGGAAACCCTTTCCTACACATGGCCCTAGCTCTCCCGTCCTCTCTCACAGTCTCCTGGGGCTGGGTGCCTGCATGCACACGTGTTAGGACACACAGGCGTGGTGTTTTATAATGTGCCCATGGTGTTTTTTTATGTGGCCCTGGGGGCCACATAAAAAGGGGCCCCACCAGCATTCCACTGCCTCCAGGAGCACTGGCCGGCCGTGAGTCCGCCAGAATCGCTGGCCACCTGCGCTTGCTGCCCCAAATGTAGCTTTGGTCCTGTCAGGCCTTTCCACATCACTAATAGCCAATGTATAAACAGGGCAAGGCGAGGGAAGAAAGAAGGACTCCGCCCTTCTAAGTAAAAGGCGGAAATGTGGGAAGTATGGTAAGTGTGGGCCTCCTCCGGTTTTCCCAATCAATCTAAAATCTAATTCCGAATTGTATGTGTGTTTTCTGACACCATCAATTTTTCCATCCGTATGTTTCCTCATGATTCAGCTTCTCTAACCGCTTACATCCCACCTTCCCCATCTGCAGGCTTGCCTCGGACAGGTGGGGGGGCTGGTGAATCGGAGGCTTGGGGTGACAGTGAAGCCACGGTCCGCTCACACCGCCTGCCTCTGAGATGGAGTCGCCTCTTGGGGTTTTCTCTGTGTCTTCCTAATTCTGCCAATCGAGCATGTGTTCCGTCATCTCCTAGTTGATAGATCAATAACCCGGCTGTGCCCTGTCATTCCTGGGGAAGAAATCCCAGAGGTGGCGGGCTCTGTGTAGTCAGGTTCGTTTCATTTTGAGAAGCTCTTGGTGGCTGAGACAGCCCTGTGACCGCTGTGACTTTACAATGTGAAGCAGGAGACCCGCCTGTCCCGTAACCTTCTCTCTGCCTCTGTTTTTAAGGCATCACGAGCCTGCTGGCCAATGGCGTGTACGCGGCTGCATACCCACTGCACGATGTAAGTAACCTGAACACACGATTTATCTCTGCGTCATTTGACTCCCCAGATCCCTCCGGGCCACACCCCCCGGGGAGCTGTAATTATCCTGTGGTCACAGCTTCCTGCTTGGCTCCCGCTGTAAATGTCAACTGTACATAGGCCTTCCCTGTTCCCCGGGTGGGGACCAAGAATTTACACACAGGGCCATCTTTTCTTGCAGAACAATCCCACCAAAACGGGGGCACGGGTGGCAGGTGCTCTGCCTTGACGTCCTCTGAACCTCACAGCCAGTGGGTCCACAGAATGTCTTCCCTGGCCCGGGCTCCCTACCCCCGGCTGGTCCGGGTCTCTGGCAGAATGACCAGGGCTCTGTACGTGTCTATTTCTGCAGAGCAAGTGGCCAACTTCCTGAGCTGAAGCTCCAGATCCCACTAGTATCCCTTTGACAAATATAGCTGACATGGGGTGGAGAGAGAGAGAAGGTTGTCTCTTGTTGTCTCTATGGAAACAGGGACTTAAGTTCACAAGGGCACTGGGAATGGGCCTCGGGGCCTGAGCAGTGTGGGAATACCAGACAGAGGAGCTCTGAAACTTTGCAAATGTGCAAAGGCCAGGAGCCAAGAAGCAGGAGAGAAGAGAAGGGACAGGCCTGGGACTAAGGAGACCCAGATTCCAGTCCCAGCCACTTACCCACTCTTCTGCCTTGAGTGGTGGAGTCGGCCCCTTGTCTCACTGAGCCTCAGTGTCCCCATCTGTGGGTCAGGAATCAGAACTAGTCCTAACTCCTCTTTTATTTATTTATTTATTTTATGTGTGTGTGGTTTTTTTTGTTTTGTTTCGTTTTGTTTTGTTTTTGAGACGGAGTCTTTCTCTGTCACCCAGGCTGGAGTTCAATGGCATGATCTCAGCTCACTGCAACCTCTACCTCCTGGGTTCAAGCAATTCTGCAGCCTCAGCCTCCCAACTAGCTGGGACTACAGGCACGCACCACTACACCCAGCTAATATTTTGTATTTTTAGTAAAGACACGGTTTCACCATGTTGGCCAGGCTGGTCTCAAACTCCTGACCTTAAGTGACCCGCCCACCTCAGCCTCCCAAAGTGCTGGGATTACAGGCGTGAGCCGCTGCGCCCAGCCTAATTCCTCTCTTCTTGAGGAAGAAACACTGGATTAGACAAACGTAAGGTGCAGGGATCCCGCAGGGCAATCCAGAGGCGTCTTCTCCAGAGGGTTGACCCCAAGGGAAGGAGTCTGGGCAGATCTGCCGCCCGTCACCTCGTGGCCTCCCTGTCAGGGCCTCCTCCTCCCTGTAGGTCCGGGGATTGGGGTGTTTGAGCAGCCCCATTTCCTCCCTTCGTATGTTCACACGTGCTGTTCCTTCTACAGTACTCTTCCCTGCCCCACCCCACCCCAGGCGGACAGATGCTCCCACACCAAGCCTTCCTGTTGCCTTCCTCCCCAGGACTAGTGGCTTCTTCTTCCCTTCTCTGGGCCTCGGATGGTCCCTGACCTGCAAAGACACCGCCGTCTGACCACTTTAGTTATGTGTGTCATCTCAAGGAAGCCCCAGCGCTCAGCACTTAATAGGTGCTCAGTAAACGTGGTGTGGATTCGGATTGGACTGAGTCAGTTTGCCTCGGCCAGTGACCTGCTGTCTGGGGAGGTTCCAAGGGCAGGGCTCAAGCCCCTAGACCGTGGCAGTGGCTCCGGGTTCCTGCCCTGAAGCCCTGAGTCTGGAGGAGCCCACTCCTCCCCTCTGTCAGGCTTTCCTCCAGAGGACCCAGCCGGTCTGGCTGTTCTGCTCCACCCTGTGCAGGCTCTGGCTGGGTGCCAAGAAGACACAGCCCTGCCTGCCACAGCCCATGATCCCAAGAAGGCAGCCTAGAGCTACATCCATGCTCCCGATTGACCTTTAAGCAGGTAATCCCTGCTGAGAGGTTGAGGTACCGAAGCCAAAATGTTTCCGGCCCTTCCTGCCTGTTTTGAGTCAGCCCTTTAAGTCTTAAAAGGGAAAGGGGAGAAATGAACGTATTTAATCTCCTACTGTGTGCAGAGCCCTCTGTTTAGAAGAAACTGTACCTCATATAACCTGTTCAGACGCAGAGACTCAGAGAGGTTTAGTAACTTGCCTGAGGTCGAACAGCCCCCGGGGAGGAGCCGGGGCCAAAAGCCGTCCCTAGTGACACTCTGCAACTCTGGCGCCTCACTGCGTACCCACCTCATCCCGTCACGGAGGCCAAATGCATCCCTCTTCTTGGCGGCCACTCCTGCATTTGTCTTAGGGATTGACTGTCAACAGTTTAAACTGACTGGTGCAAACCTCCCTCATCAGCTGGATCTATTTCTTGTCAGAGAGCCAGCCTCACAAGAAGCATCTCCAAGATCCTTGCAGAGAATCTCCTCTTTCAAAATCTTCATCGTGCCTTATGCAGTCATGTGGGGTCTGTTCCCACTGTAAAGATGGAGAAACAGGCTGGAGGGGCTCCGGCCACTTGCCCAGGGGTGCACAGTCCAGAAGGAGTGGGACCCAGAAGCCCTGGGCTGTGGGTGTCAGGTATCCTTAGGGAATCTAGAATTTTACAGCCACGGATTTTCCATACAACTGAAGGGCACCCATGCTGCTAAGTACCACAACTGATGTTTAAGCATTTGGGGAGGTGACTGGTTCTGGCCTGAGCTGTGTGAACCCATGTCCTTACCCAGAACACTGACTGAAGGGAAGTTCAGGCTGGCCTCGGCAGCCATGGTGAGGCTCTCACTGCATGCTATGTAGTTCCGGCTTTACATTTTTACTTCCATCTTCCTCACCATGAAGCTGTCCTGCATCCTACCCCATTCCAATCCTGTGCTTATTGCATCCATCCATCCATCCATCCATTCATTCATTCATTCATTCATTCATTCATTTGTCAAAAATATCTGGTCGGTTGGGGACAGTGACTCATGCCTGTAATCACAGCACTTCGGGAGGCTGAGACGGGCGGATCACTTGAGGTCAGGAGGTCGAAACCAGCTTAGCCAGCATAGCAAAACCTCATCTCTACTAAAAATACAAAAATTAGCTGGGCATGGTGGCACATGCCTGTAATCCCAGCTACTTAGGAGGCTGAGGCAGGAGAATTGCTTGAACCCGGGAGGCAGAGGTTGCAGTGAGCCAAGATTGTGCCGCTGCACTGCACTCTGGGAGACAGAGCAAAACTCCATCTCAGAAAAAAAAAAAAAAAAAAAGAGTATCTGGTAAATGCCATTGCCAACCAGATAACAACCTGGTAGAACTGTGTGTGGGTAAGAGTCACGTGCTCCAGGCGAGACCCTGAGGAAGTCTCCTGGAATCAGAGTGTATCACCTGAACTGAAAGGACTTTGATATTTATGTCGCCTACTTGGTGACTTTTTGGCTTTCCTCCTGACTAACATCTCCCTGCCTGAGGTCCCCAGCGTAGGGACCTCCATATAAATGAGACGCTGCTGGGATCGTGTGGCTGTCTCATCCACGTCAAGAGACTGGGAAACACAAAGGAATCAGGCTTGGGTGGGTGAGGACCCCCTGAAGACTCAGGAGGAAATTGGTTAAACTGCTCTCAGAGCATCTTGGTTCCAAGACCACCCGCACTGGGTCACTTGCTTGAGTGTGTGGTCAAGTTGTCCCCACCTGGCAGGGGTTACAGGAGTCATGGAAGTTGCCGGTGAGTGCAGAGGGCACTGGACAGACCCCCAAGAGTCCCATAGCTTTGTCTGCCTGGATATTCTTAAAACTCGTTGGCCAGGCCAGGCGCCGTGGCTCACACCTGTAATCCCAGCACTTTGGGAGGCCGAGGCGGGCGGATCACTTGAGGTCAGGAGTTTGAGACCAGCCTGGCCAACACGGTGAAACCCCGTCTCTACTAAACATACAAAAATTAGCTGGGTGTGGTGTTAGTCCCAACTACTTGGGAGACTGAGGCAGGAGAATCACTTGAACCCAGAAGCAAAGGTTGCAGTGAGCCGAGATCACGCCACTGTACTCCAGCCTGAGTGATAAGACTGAAGGGAAGTTCAGGCTGGCCTCGGCGGCCATGACGAGGCTCTCACTGCATGCTATGTAGTTCCGGCTTTACGTTTTTACTTCCATCTTCCTCACCGTGAAGCTGTCCTGCATCCTACCCCATTCCAGTCCTGTGCTTATTGCATCCATTCGTTCATTCATTCATTTGTCAAAAATATCTGGTTGATTGGGCACGGTGGCTCATGCCTATAATCTCGAAAAAAAAAAAAACCATTAGCCAGGCCAGGCCAGCCATGCCCTGAACCTCGACAGAGCCATTCCCTTGCTGCTCCTCCCCAGTTACTTATGTTAACTGTAGTTATTTGGGGCTCACTGAATGACAGTTCAGTATCATTTTGAGTGTCTGCGAGGGTAACGTGCACACAGCCATAGGCAGTCTAGACCCATGATGTCCCAAGACGGGCTTTCAACCCTTACACCTTTCTCTTCCTTTAGGTTTGAAGGTCTGGATCCAAGTCAGGGTCTGACCAATCTTAGCTGTGTGTCCTCAGAAATATCAGTTTGCTTCTCGGAGCCTCAGTGTTTCCATCTGTAAAATGGGAGTGTTGGACTCACTGATCTAGACGACAGTGACCATGTCATTTACTGTCCCTCTTGGGATGCTCCACAGCGAAAGGGAGCAAGACACGGACTGTCCCAGCAGAGTGGGACGTATGCGCACCCTATGATAGGACTCTTCCTGCCTCCGAAAGACCCCTTTCTTTTTTTTTTTTTGAGACGGTCTCGCTCTGTTGCCCAGGCTGGAGTGCAGTGGCGCAATCTCGGCTCACGAAAGCCCCCTTTCATTTGTGTTTCTGGTTCCAAGGACCCGACCGTGGATCCTCTCCTAGAGTCCCCTCGTGTCGAGGGAAGAGGCCACTCAGGCCATCCTGGAGGCCAACAGGGACTGGCATGGCCTTTCTATCGGAACAGGGGGCACACCCGGGCAACCCTCCTGCTCTCTGTGAAATGTTGTCCCAGGATGATCTAATCTGTGTCAACGACGGCTGCTGGGGTTTGTGTTTTGAAACATTATGGATGTGAGTGCCTCCAAAGCTCCACCCGATGATAAGAAAGTCCCTTTCCTCTTTTTTAACAGGGAGACTACGAGGGTGAAAACGTGGAGTTCAACGACAGAAAAGTAAGTTGATGGAGCGGAGCAGGAGGTGGCTCTGTCGAGGCTGCAGGTATTCTGGGGCGGGGGTGGGTCTACAGCTGGACCGAGGACTCGCTGGCCTCCAGGGCCTCCCCAGGGCGCTCGCTGCAGGGGGCTGAGCAGCGGGTGTCCCCTCTCGCCGTTTCAGGAGAAAAGTCCCTGAGCTTTGTGTGGCTGGTTTGTTTTCCTCTTTCTGATTCTCAAAAGTGCCCTCGGCAGGTGGCTGTGAGCATGGGAAAGGGAAAGCCGTCCTCCCAGAGCCCACTCCTCACACGCTGTCCTTCCCTTATCTTCTCAGGACAATCTGAACTGTGCCTGGGCCTCCAGCAGTCCTTGCTGGCACGTGGCCTAATCCCACAGGGCTCCCAGGCAAATAAACTTGGGAACCACTGAGACCAGGTGCACAGAGAACAATGGCCCCCAGCAGCGCATTGGGGAAACCTGTTTGATGGTGGTCAATGAAGCGTTTATCAAATTTACCTCACCTGGAATCCTTTTAAATGGATAAGTTGTCGAGTTAGTGTTCCAGGGAACACACTTTGGGAAACACTGGGTGACCCCTTTATTCTTTTTTTTGGTGGGGGGATGGAGTCTCACTCTGTCATCCAGGCTGGAGTACAATGGTGCAGTCTCGGCTCTCTGCAGCCTCTGCCTCCTGGTTCAAGTGATTCTCCTGCCTCAGCCTCCAGAGTAGCTGGGATTACAGGTGCCTGCCGGCACACCCTGCTAATTTTTGTATTTTTTGTAGAGACGGGCTTTCGCCATGTTGGCCAGGCTGGTCTTGAACTCCTGGTCTCAAGTGATCCACCCGCCTCGGCCTCCCAAAGTGCTGGAATTACAAGCGTGAGTCACCGCACCCAGCCAGCCCCTTTATTCCTTAGTGGCTGTTGCTAATCCCTCACTCCCCAAAGCGTCAGTCCCCACCCTCTGCCCCTCGCTCTGAGCATGGGAACTCCACCCTTCCCACCCAGGCTCCCCAGGAAGCTCTGCTCCTCTACCATACGCCCCAAAAGAACATGTCCCCACCACAACCATTTGCTCTTCCCTTCTCCCCCATGGGCCCACACCCGATACCAGCCTTCCCCCCAGGTCTCCACGTCAGCCTCTGCTCCCCAAACGTGCCCAGCCTTCCGTCCCGGGAAGCAGTCCTTCCTAGACCTTGCCTCAACTGCTGGTCCTTCCGGAGGTGGTGGGTAGAGATGCTTCCCTGACAACCTCACAATAGTGGCCTTGTCCCAATTCCCAGGGGCCAGGACCTCTGTGTATGGAACGTTCCTCCTTTCAGCCTCCCCCCACAGGCCCCCATACATGTTTTTAAATCTTTGGTACTTGATACAGCTTGCCTGCCCGGGAGTCCAGATGAAGATGCTATCTAACTTAGCACAAAAATTACATATTTGGTTATTTTTAGTGTAACATCTGGCATCGTCTGAGACCCCATGACTTGCAGAACTCCCCACCCCGATCCTGTTGGAAAAGGAACATCCCCTCCACAGGCCTGTCCTGACCAATTCCAGCCTCAGAGTCCAGCCCCCTTCATTCCTCCGCACCCCTCTGGCGCTTAGCAGATGCCTATCCTCCCCCTAAAGATGCTTCTTCCATGGACACCAGCAGTTCCTTTCTGGCTGAATTCAGTTCTCTGGGTCACAGGCCCCTGAACCCTACCCCCTCCTCCCCCTCCTCCATTCTCAAGCCACACTGGCTGCTTTTCTAATCTCAGGATTGCTTGGCTGATGGTCACATCAGTGCCAGGACTAGCTCATTCAGTTACTTATTCATTCAAGAAATACTTACTGTGCACTACTGTGTGCCAGGCCCAGCAAACACAATGTGGGTTTGTCCAGGCCCAGCTGTTTACCTGGAATGCTTCCCACTCCCCATTTAATTTTAGGTCCTAGCAGTGGATACAATGCCTGGCCCATGGGGGTAGTCAGGGAGTAATGAATGACAGTTTGGTGGATGAGTGGATTAAGGGATGATAAATGGATGGATAGAGATGGAGATGAATAAGTGTATAATGGATAAATGGATGGAGGGATGGAGGGATGGATGGATGGATGGATGGATAAATTACAGATGAGCGAATGGGTGGATGGATGAATAGATGATTGATGGGCAGGTGGGTGGACGGATGGGTGGTGGAGAGATGAATGATGATTGATGGATAAGTGGGTGAGTGGATGGGTGAATGGGTGGATGGACAGATGGATGGTTGATGGATGGGTAGGTGTGTGGGTGGATGGATGGATGGATGCTGAAGGGATGAATGATAGATGATGAGTGGGTGGGTGGATGGGCAGCTGATGGAAGGATGAATGATGGATGATAGGTGGGTGAGCAGATAGGTGGATGGATGGATGCTGGAGGGATGAATAATCAATGATGGATGGATGGATGATAGGTAGGTGGGTGAATGGGTAGATGGGTGGATGGATGCTGGAAGAATGGATGATGGATGATGGATGATGGGTGGGTGGGTGGGTGGGTGGATGTATGGATGCTGGAGGAATGAATGATGGATGATGGGTGGGTGGATGGATGATGGAAGGATGAAGGATGGATGAAGGGTGGGTGGATGAATGATGGATGGATGGTTGGATGGATGATAGGTGGGTGGGTAGGTGAATGGATGGATGCCTGAGGGATGAATAATTAATATGGATGGATGGATGGCCATTGGAAGGATGAATGATGGATGCTGGAGGAATGAATGATGGGTGATGGGTGGGTGGGTGGGTGGGTGGATGGATGGATGGATGGATGAATGAATGGATGGATGAGTCCTGGAGGAATTAATGATGGATGATGGGTGGATGGGTGGATGATGGAAGGATGAATGATAGATGATGTGTTGGTGGGTGGGTAGGTGAATGGATGGATGCTGGAGGGATGAATAATTAATGATTTTTGGATGGGTGGCTGATGGAAGGATGAATGATGGATGCTGGAGGAATAAATGATGGCTGGTGGGTGGGTGGGTGGATGGATGGATGGATGGATAGATGGATGGACGGGTGCTGGAGGAATGAATGATGGATGATGGGTTAATGGTGGCTGATGGAAGGATGAATGATGGATGCTGGAGGAATAAATGATGGCTGATGGGTGGATGGATGGATGGATGGATGGATAGATGGATGGACGGGTGCTGGAGGAATGAATGATGGAGGATGGATGGATGGATAGATGAATGGATGGATGGACGGGTGCTGGAGGAATGAATGATGGATGATGGGTAGGTAGATGGATGATGGAAAGAAGAAAAGGAGGGAGGATTAGATGGGTGTTTGGGTCCTGACTCAGAGCTGCGGGGAACTCTGCATTCTGCCGCGATGGCTCCACATCACAGCCTGGCACTGAGTTTTTGCCTTTCCAGTGACAGACCCCATGCCTTCTCCATTATTGTTGCCATCAGTGGCAGGAGCCCCGTGTGCCTGACCCTGGGTACCTCACAGGGCAGAAAGGAAATTGCAGCCAAGGACATTTTCCTGTGCTGAGCTGGAGGGTGGGCAGAAAAGAGTGTAGGGAAGTTTAAGCAGGAGGCAGGTCTGGGCCACAGCAGGGCAGTCATCACTCTTGGTCTGATCATGGGACCACAAACACGTAGGAGTACTTGAGAGTGAGCGCCTTCCTCCAGGATCTTGAGCGAGTTCACACCCAACAGAACTAAACCCCGGGTGAGCAAGACATGCCCCCAGAGTTGTCTTTGGATGTGCAGAAGGTGTTCTGCTGGACAGCTGCTGCCTCCTCCTGCCAGGGCACTGGAAGAGTAGGACCACCTGGGCCCTGTGGGGGAGCGGGGTGGCTTGGGTTGTGGGGGATTGACTCCAGGTGTGGACTGAGGTCTGCTGCATCCCTGGGCTGGACTGGGAGCCACAGAGCCCAACATGGTATTCATCCATCCATTTATCCATTCATTCAACAGTCACTTACTGAAAACCCACAGGCCCTGTTGGAGGCATGGAGGGTGAGAAGGACCAGACAAACCTGGTCCCTCTGGTGCCTCTGTTCTAGAGGGAAAGGAAGGGGCAAGGGGCAAGGATGTACACCAATTAAAGACTGCATCCATGTCACCAAGGGCTGGCGGCAGCCATGTGAGTCCTGGCAGGGGGTTTCGACAAGAGACGCCTGAGGGTTTTTGGGATCCCTCCAGGGTCCGGATGCTGGAAGGCTCCCAGGTCACAGTGACTGAAGCCACCTGGCTGGCCTGGTTCTCCAGTCCACAGCCCCCATGCCTGGACACCCCCCTGCCTGCTCACCGAGGCTAAGGTGCCACCTTGGAGTCCTTCCAGCACTAACAGTGGAGTCTTTAGTTGGATTTCTTTGCCTTGATGGTGCAGAGTGATTGATGTCACCTCTTGGCAGGAAGAAAAGTCCACCAAGGTCAAGTGGTTTATGTAGAAAGCTGGGGGTGGGCCCCCTCCACGCGTCTGTCAGAAGATGGTGGGAACCACTGAGGGCGGGTCCTTCCTCCCCCCGTGCAGAACTGTGTCCTTTCTCCCTGTCCCTGTCTCGCTCCCTCCCTCCTTCTGTCCCCATCTCCCTCCCTCACCTCTCTCTCCAGCTCTCTCTCTCTGTCTCCCTGCATCCCTTCTTCTCTCTGTCTGTCTCTCCATCTGTCCCTGTCTCTCTCCCTCGCCCCCACCTTTCTCTTGTCTCTGTCTCAGTCTCTCTCCCTCTTTTCCTCCCTCCCCCTTCTCTCTCTCTCTGTCTCTGTCTCTGCATCTGTCTCTGTCTCTCTCTCCTTCTCCCCTACCTCTCTCTGCCTCTCCCTCTGCCTCCTTCCTTCTCTCTCTGTCTGTCTCTCCCTCTCCCCACCTCTCTCTGTCTCTCTCCCTGCCTCTCTTCTTCTCTCTGTCTCTCCATCCATCTCCGTCTCTGTCTCTCTCTCCCTCTCCCCCACCTCTCTCTGTCTCTCCATCTGTCTCTGTATCTCTCTCCCTCCCCCCTACTTCTCTCTGTCTCTTTCCCTGCCTCCCTCCTTCTCTCTCTGTCTCTCCGTCTGTCTCTGTCTCTCCCTCTTCCTCCTTCTGTCTCTCTGTCCCCTCCCTCCCTCCTCCTCCCTCTCTGCCGCATCTTCCACCTATCTATGGCATAAATCAGCGGCTTGACTCTAGGTGAGGGGAGGAAGCTGCCCAGGTCAGCGATGGCTGCTCTGCTTTTGCAGAGGTGCAGCTCTGCTTCATCAAGGCTTGCTGGCCGAGGCCTCCCTATGTACACAGTGAAACTGTGGCCTTTTCATCGTTATCTGCGTAAGAAAACACACTGATACAGAACCACCCTGTGCCTTCTGCACATCACGAACTCACAGGAGCCCATCTGCCTTCTCTCCGTGCCCTGGGAGGAGAGATCCCATCCTTCAGTGTAAAGGAGGAGACAGGGATGGGGGAAGGGGTCTGCCCAGGACTCTGGATTCGGGGGTGGGGGAACCTGCCCAGGCCGCAGACAAGTCACAAGCCCCTCCATAGCCATGCTCAGCTGCAGGTTATGCTGGTGGCTTCGAGGGGCTGTGCAGCAGCAGGCGGCCCCTCTGTGGATTTCAGAAACACGCCCTCCACCTGTGACTTTGGGTGGGGGCAGCTGTGGGTACGCCTGCGCTGTTTCCCTTCCCTGTTTGTCAGTGGGGGGGTTTCTATAGTGCACAGCCCCAGTGTTACCCCAGACGAGACGTTCAGGCACGCAAGGCTATGTCAGCTGTGGAGACGGCTCACATTTACTTCCCGCCCTCCAGACACTGGGAGGAGTTACGGAGGCTCCAAGGGGTTCCCTCGTCCCCCAGCTGTGATCTTGACTCTGAGTTTGGGAGGCAGCTTGACCCCAGAATGGGCTCTGAACTGAGGAGGAGGGCAGCTGCCCCGCCTCTGGCTGCTGGTGGGCAGCTACTCTGTCCCGGGACAGCCTCTGGGCCCCTCGCAGCACTTGCATCCTGCCTTCCCTGAGTGTGGCCCTGTCGCTGGGCTTTGAGTTGAGGTCTGTAAAGCGTTAACCACCCACACGCGTGGGTTTATTTTATTTTATTTTTTTACCAGCAGTCCTAACCCGGCGTCTTCCTCAGGACATCCTCTGCATGTTCACACAAGGCTTCCAATCCACCAAACTCATTACCGTCCCTGCCCAAAGCCTGGGGGGGTAACAGGGTGTGTGTGTCAATTTCATTTATTTCACGAAGCACTGTTAATCAGACAGCCCATCTCAGGAGATAAACCTCGAGTATCTTTGCATCCCGTGAGAGTTTTTAAAATTTCGCCACTGGTATTTCTCTGCTCAAAACCCTGGTGGTTTTGTGCCCTTTATAAAGAATGGTTTGGTGTCTGACGGGGACGACCAAAAACCCTAAAGGTGAGAAGCCGTACAGCGTCCGGCCCATTTAGGTCAATTCCAGGTCAAATCACGAAGAGTTCACATTCCATAACCTGCCAGAAGCTTCTTTTCCATCCCTACGTTCACCTACAAAGGGAGGCCCGCTCTTGCTCGCACACAGCCCAGTCTCAGGAAGTGTTTGTGGGATGAATGAATCATGTCACGGAGGCTCAGTCCTCACTGCTGCGTTCCAAGGAGCAACCTCAGAGTTCCACATGGTCACCAACCCCACTGCTTCCTCCCCCTCAGCTCCTGTACGAAGAGTGGGCGTGTTACGGGGTCTTCTATAAGTACCAGCCCATCGACCTGGTCAGGTAAGAACGTGCTACAGCCTGCGGGAATCAAGTGCCTAGTCCGATGGCAGTTGGATAACGTCCGCCAACGTCCCTGTGGGTTTCTACCACTCTGAATATTCAGTACCTGGGAACGTGTTTGAACTCGAAGAGCTTGTGTAGGAGGACCCAAAATGTCCCTGCAGGGCTGAGAGCCTGGGCCAGCATTAGTTGAAGCAATTTATTCAAATTCCCTGGAGGTTGGGCCCTTTTCTGTCACATTTACCATCTCCTAAATTCACTGCCTGGCCTGGCCTCACGGGGCGGCTGGAGGGGTTTCCCGCTTTGAGATGTGGAGGGGAAGGAAAGAGCTGCCTCTGATGTGTAAGGATTTCTCCTCTCCCAAGAGGATCTCTGTCCCCACAGGGCAGGAAGGAGGGGCAGACCAGGTTAGGTAACCTGCCCACCAGAGCTCGGCTGGTAGAAATCCATTCAAGCCATCAAGGTGCCAACCACACTTAATATGAGGAGCAACTGGGTTTCTCGGAACCTCCCGGCCGAGGTGCTTTCCAGTCCTTACGCTGAACAGGGCTTGGAATGGAGCCCACAGCCCCAGGGGAAGTACACCCACACCCACCAGCGTGGGCCATCACACACAGAAATGCACCCACCTTCCTGGGGCACCACAGAGAAGGGGGGGCCAGGCGTGGTTGCTCACACCTGTAATCCTGGCACTTTGGGAGGCTGAGGCAAGTGGATTACTTGAGGTCAGGAGTTCGAGACCAGCCTGGCCAACATGGTGAAACCCTGTCTCTATTCAAAATACAAAAGTTAGCTGGCAGTGGTGGTGCATGCCTGTAATCCCAGCTACTAGGGAGGCTGAGACAGGAGAATAGCTTGAACCTGGGAGGCGGAGGTTGCAGTGAGCCGAGATCGCGCCACTGCACTTCAGCCTGGGTGACAGAGCAAGACTCCATCTCAAAAACAAATAAATAAATAAATGCAATGGGTGTGGTGGCGGGCACCTGTAATCCCAGCTACTCGGGAGGCTGAGGCAAGAGAATCTCTTGGACCCAAGAGGCAGAGGTTGCAGTGAGTCCAGATCGTGCCACTGCACTCCAGCCTGGGCAACAGGAGCAAAACTCCATCTCAAAAAAAAAAGAGAAGAGGGGAGGGCTTCATAAAAGCAGAGAGCACCCCCAACCTGATGGGGTGGCCCAGGACCCCACTTTCTGCTTCTCAGATGAGAGAACCAGTACCCCCGGTTTGAGTTGCTCCTTGCTGGGGAGGGCCGGGGGCATGTTTCCCTGCTAGTATTGAATGACAGTGGGCTTGACTCTGCTCTGCTCCCCTGGTGTAGGAAGTACTTTGGGGAGAAGATCGGCCTGTACTTCGCCTGGCTGGGCGTGTACACCCAGATGCTCATCCCTGCCTCCATCGTGGGAATCATTGTCTTCCTGTACGGATGTGCCACCGTGGACGAAAACATCCCCAGGTAGGCGGCAGCCCCCCCACCACCCCGCGGCACACACCAGGGAGCCCTCTCCTGCCATCCCAGCTGCACGATTCATTGGGACACTGGCCTGTCACTCCAATTCCTGTACACATGAAACCTCACGCCAAGCCACGAGCCGTCAGGAGGAAAGGACATGGTTCGAAGCCGTCTAGGAGTCTGGGTGCCCTTCTCAGGCCCATCTGTGCTAGGCTATGTTTTATTGTTAAGAGAAAGGCATAAAACAAACATCTGACCATTTTCATTCTTTGAAGGTTGTTATGGTTTGCTCGTTCCTTTTCACTGTTGGTCATTATGTGACAAGAAAGTTCTCTGTTTCCTTGTGTGCCCGGGAGGTGAGACATGGATGCCAGAGGCCTCGGTACAGGCTGGCGCTCGTGGGAGGTGAAACTTGGATGCTAGTGGCCTCGGTGCAGGCCGGCACTTGCAGGAGGTGAGACAAGAATGCTAGAGGCCTTGGTGCAGGCTGGCACTCGTGGGAGGTGAGACATGAATGCCAGAGGCCTCAGTGCAGGCTGGTGCTCCCAGGAGGTGAGACATGAACACTAGTGGCCTCCGTGCAGGCTGGCGCTTCTGGGAGGTGAGACTTGGATGCTAGTGGCCTCGGTGCAGGCTGGCGCTTGCAGGAGGTGAGACATGAATGCCAGAGGCCTCGGTGCAGGCTGGCACTTGTGGGCTGTACAGTAGGTTCCACCTGCCCAGCTTCCTAAGGCTACCTGCAGCCCCGGGAAATCCTGCAGGAACTGCTCCATCAGGGAGGATTGCATCCCACAGCACAGGCAGGCGTCTGAATGTAGATCCGATGTGCCTTCTGCTGTTCACCCAGGGTATGTCAGACGTCAGGGAGCTCAGAAAAGAAGGCCCAGACCTGAGACAGCTGAGCCTCACTTAGAGGCCCAGCTCCCCCCTGGTGACTCCAGAACAAGAGTCCAGTTTTGCCTGGTGCGGTGGCACATGCCTGTAATCCCAACACGTTGGGAGGCTAAGGTTGGAGGATCCCTTGAGCCCGGGAGGTCGAGGCCACAGTGAGCCATGGTCTCACCACTGCACTACAGCCTGGGGAAACAGAGTGAGGCCCTATAGCCAAAAAAAAAAAACAAAAAAAACAAGAGTCAAGTTTTGAGAAGCTCAGCCTCACTGCGCAGAGCCCCTCTGGTGCTTTTGTAGCTGTTTCTTAGATCTCCTGACACGAACCTAAGGATAATTCCAGGCTCCCAACCTCTGGCAGGGTCTCTACGTCGACAGGCGGCGCCTTCAGTGTGCAAATTGCTCCACCAAGAAATTGACTGTCAAGGGAAATTTGGGCTGGCCCTGCCCTGCAGGGGCTCAAAGTCTCAGAAAAGTCCAAAATGTTAGTCTGGTTATTTTTCAAACCACTCCTGCCAAGTATCTCTAAAGCAGAGCTATAGTTTGGAAAATGTATCAACAGAGCCTGTCTGTAAAGACGCCATCAGTCTTAGCTAGGAAAGAAACTGGCTCTTAGCAGCACCAAAAGACCATATCTGGTCAATTTGTGTTTAAATGATGTTTTGACACATGATTAACACCTAAAATATTCCACCCTGAGCTCTGAGGAATCTGGCTTCTCTCCCCTTCGGTGCTGTTTGGTCCTAGGCAGGAGAAAGGGTGTCCCTTTGTGAATATGATATGAGGTCCTGGGCACTTGGGTTTGGTTGTGGTAAAGATCAAGGTAGCCCAGATTTGGTGGGGAGTGTAAGGCTGGCTTTAGGCTAAGAGCTCAAAGCCAGAGGGAAATGGTGAGTGCAAGGTGGGGATTCTCCCCATGACCTCCTGGAGGAAGCCTGGGGGACCTCCATCTTCCTTTCTTCCTGCCTTTGGAGGGTGGCCTCAGCAGGGAAGCTCTGCCAGCCCAGGGGTTGGCCATGCGAGCTCGGCCCTTCCACCACATGGTCAGAAATGCAAACAGCAGTTACTCAGGATTCAACCACTGTGGGCGGAGATGAGGCCAAAGCCAAGACCTCTGCCCAGTAGGTGACCTGGAGCGAAGCGGGAGGTGCGTGCTTCCTGCAGCTTCCACCCCATCCCCACCAAGCTTGCAGGGAAGCCGGTGCTCAGCGTGGAGCCGCCTGCCGCCCTTGCACCTCCGGTCCTCTCTGAAGAAGAGAGCTTCCTGCTCTTTGTATTTTGGCTAAAGGCGGTGAAGTGAGAGGCGGAGGGGGATTTAAAACCATCAGAAAAAGGCTTCTAGTTGGGCTGATGGTGTTTGTGCTAGAAGCTGAGGGGGGCAGGGAGGAGAGCCCAGGAGAGCCGTAGGGCTCATGGGCAGGCCGTTGGTATACACCTTGGCCTCCCTGTCCCCAATCCCACCGCCAGCGACTCCAGGCCACCCTCAGGCCACATGCTGGCGATGACAGGGGTGGCCTTCCACATGCCTGTTCTCTGGGAGAGGAGCTCATGTTGTGCCCAACTGGGGACGTCCTGCCCCCACCCCCCAACACTCTGCTTTCCTCTGCCCTCGAGAGGCCCTCAGAAGAGAGGAGGCTGAGTGAGGGGCACAAGATAAACCCCGAAAGGCGGGCTCCTGGCTTAGGTTTAGAATTCACTGCTGCTGCAGGGCACTTGGCTATTGCATGACAATGACAACAGCATTGATGACCACATGATGGCTGAGGCGTGCCAGGCACTGTTCCAAGGGCCACACTCGTACTGGTTGTTGGTTGTTTAATCCTCCTGACAACCTATTAACACAGCTTCTCTTCACTATCAGCTACCCCATTCTGCAGCCGGGAAAACTAAGGCACACGGACCACAAAATGCAAGAGCTGAGATACAAACCCAGAGCTAGCTAACCACAGAGTGCAGGTTCTCCCACCACCTGTGTGCGCCTGCCCACCCCACCCAACCCCTGCTGCCATGCGCGCGCGCGCGCACACACACACACACACACACACACACACACACACACACACTTCCTCCCTGCTCCAGGCCACGGCCGTGGCTTCAATGAATCATTCTTAACGTACCCATCTTTTGTGCCTGGAACATGCAGTACCTACACCACTCTGTCACCCAGGCTGGAGTGCAGTGGTGCGATCTCAACTCACTGCAACCTCCGCCTCCCAGGTTCAAGTGATTCTCCTGCCTCAGCCTCCCGAGTAGCTGGGATTACAGGCGCCCACCACCACGCCCGGATACTTCTTGTATTTTTAGTAGAGACAGGGTTTCACCGTGTTGGCCAGGCTGATCTCAAACTCCTGACCTGGAGTGATCTGCCCGCCTGGGCCTCCCAGTGCTGGGATTACAGGTGTGAGCCACCGTGCCTGACCCTACACCACTTTTTAATAAATGTTTAGGGACTGTACCCGAAGGAAGAGAATTGAACCAGAATGCCCATGATGCTGGGCCCAGAGGAGGCCCCTCAGAGCCTTGCAGGTGACATTTATGAAGTACCAGCGGCTGTGGACCAGGCATGATTCTGTGCCTAAGTTCGGTGTATCCAGAAAGTCAAAAAACAAACGCCCTCTTCAGCGTCCTCCCAGATAACCCTCTGGCCCAGCCAGCCAGGATGTGTGTTTAGAGCCCAGAACCTTGTCCAAGGCAGCAGAAAGGAGAAAGTTCAAAGCGGGCCAGAGCGGGAAGGACCTTATTCTGACCCCTCCTCATCTTCCAGAAAGAAAAACTGAATCTGAGGCTGAAGGACTTGGCCAGGGTCACAGAGGGTTTGAGTAGCCAACTGAGGGCCCAGTTCAGGCCACCCATCTTCCGCAGGGAGCCCCCCACGGCCCTTGAGCAGTAGAGGAGAGCCGTGCAGTGCTCGGGCTTTGAAGACAGAGACCAGAATTCCATTCTCACTCTGCCGTGTAGCCCTGAACAAGTTACTTTCCCTCTCTGGGCTGTGGGATTGCAACGGTCCCCAGTGCTGGTCCAGGCAAGGTGGAACATCTGTGCCGGCCAATAATGAGGCTCCTGCTCGCACCGCTGATAGGCTGGAAGTATTGGTATTTTCTAATATCAGTGGGAGTGAGTCAGTGCACAGCGATGGGTCTCGGGCATCACGAAGGTCCTTTCTCCTGGCCGCAGTGGTTGAGATCTGGTCCCTGGCTTGCCTGTGCTTAGCAAAGCAGAACCTGCACTGAGCAGGACCATCGTCCCTGCCAGGGCCCCCTTGCTTCCCGAGGGAGCCTACAGGCTGGGCCTCTGCTGCGCCAGGCAGCTGGGGACCTATTCCTCCCGGCCCAGCCCCCGGTCTCCCAGAGAGGAGTCCTGGGGTCCCTGTTTCTCTACCTCATGTGTCCAGAGCACCCAGGCCACGTCCAAGGCAGCCGCCCCACCAGGCGGATGGAGATAGAGCAAGGACCCTCGTCATCTCACTGTTTTCCAGGACCTTATAACATAAAGACCTGGCTAGCATTTGCTATTGGCACAAGGCTTGCTGATTAGATGGGGGCAGGCTGGGGACTCTGCCTCTCCTAGAAGTGGCTGGAGGACAGGCTGCAGAGGCTTCCGCCTCAGGGTCACCCCAGGGGTGAATGTTCCGGGGCCCATCTACCACAAAACAGGCCTGGGTGAGTCCACCTCCAGGGCTGGCAACAGAGGTTGCAGGGCCCCATACAAGAGGAAAATACAGGTCCCTAGTTCAAAATTCATTGTGTGTGTGTGTGTGTGTGTGTATGTGTATGTGTATGTGTGTATGCTGTGTGTGTGTGTGTGTATGGTGTATGTGTGTTTGTGTGTGTGTGTGTGTATGCTGTGTGTGTGTGTGTGTGTGTGTGTGTGTGTGTGTGTGTGTGTGTGTGTGTGTTGAGATGGAGTCTCGCTCTGTTACCCAGGCTGGAGTGCAGTGACATGATCTCGGCTCACTGCAACCTCTGCCTCCAGGGTTCAAGCGATTCTTCTGCCTCAGCCTCCCAAGTAGCTGGGATTACAGGCACGTGCCACCATGCCCGGCTAATTTTTGTATTTTTAGTAGAGACGGGGGTTTCACCATATTGGCCAGGCTGGTCTTGAACCCCTGACCTCAGGTGATCCGCCCGTCTTGGCTTTCCAAAGTACTGGGATTACAGGCGTGAGCCACAGCATCCGGCCCATTGTGTGTTTTAAGACAGCAACAGGGGAGCGTTAAACCAAGCATGAGGCCCTGCTGAGCTCAGGGCCGGTGCAACAGCATGGGTCACACGCCTGTGAAGCTGCCCTGGATGACAAGGAGGGACAGGGCATGGCTAAGTACCCGGTCTATGTCCACCACGGCAGGGACCTGGGGGACCCTCGCCAACCCCCAGCTCGAGCCCAGCGCTTTCTCCCCGGCCAGCTCGCCACCCAGGAGGCTCTCCATCCACGCAGCCTGGCCAGGTGATTCCAGGGCTACCTCTTTCTTGCAGCATGGAGATGTGTGACCAGAGACAAAATATCACCATGTGCCCGCTTTGCGACAAGACCTGCAGCTACTGGAAGATGAGCTCAGCCTGCGCCACAGCCCGCGCCAGCCACCTCTTCGACAACCCCGCCACCGTCTTCTTCTCTGTCTTCATGGCCCTCTGGGGTAAGCAGAGCTCCAGCACACTGGGTTTTTGGGCGGTGGTGAGTCTGAGTGGCACCTACGCTGCTTCTGTCTGTCTTGGTGAAATCATCCTCAGGCAGGGGTTGTCAGGAAAAAACATAGGAGATGACCCCCGTTTTATGTTCAGGTTACTGGGGTCCGCACTGCATCGGGAGAGACACACAGGTTCTCCTGACCCTGCCCAGAGTCTCTTAGGAAAAGCCTAGCAGGGACGTTTTGCTCTGAGAAATCCTGACACCAAGGTGTGTTGGCCTGGGAAGGGCAGCTGATTTAGTGCAGGGAGGCCCGAGGGTCCTGCCTCCATCCCTGCTGCTGCTGGTGAGCACCACACCCTGAAGGAAAGCTGACCTGGGCCAGGTCCCGGAGGCACCATCTCTCACTAGAGCCTGCAGCATCCCTGCAGGCTTCATGCACCCATTTACGGATAAGGAGGCAAAGGCCTAAAAGAGTTGGGAATTGCCAGGGGTCACTCAGCTCCTGATTGCCACTGGGCTGCACTGCCACCCAAATCTAAGGCACTGGGCTCCTCCAGGAAGATTCCCTAACCCCAGTGCCCTTACTTGATGAGTCCTCTGATGTCTCAGAACCTCATCTATGTGTCTATAAAATGGAGTGCGTCATCCCTGCGTGGAGGGGGCTGGGGCAGGATCCAAGGGGATCAGGCGTGGGAAAGCACCGTGCCCAGCACCTGGCGGCAGCTGGGTATTATACAACATTTGTATGAGGTGGTTGGCACATTGGCAAGGAGGACCAGGATTGGGAGCCCGAGAGGGCAGGAATCGGAACTCGTGTAGGTAAGGAGGGAGGACTCGGGGTCCCTAACCCCAGTCCTACCCGACACCCATCTTCAGCTTTTGGGGCTCGGGAGGTTGGGAAGTGGTGGCTGAATGCATTTCTACAGAGGTTTTGGGGGAGCGAGCAGGGCCGTTCTGTCCTCCGCAGCCCCATGTCACAGCCTGTGCCAGCTGGGCTTCAGGATGCCCACAGTAGGCAGCCTTGTGCTGAGCCTGGCCCCAGGCCGGGCAGTTAAGCCCCCATCCTTACCTGTGAGCTCCCACCTTGTAGGAGATGGGGCAGAGACGGCACAGAAGGGAATTCAGGAGGGAATTCTGGAAGAGGTATGAGGCCCTTCAGCTGACTTGACATGGGTGTGGGGGAGGGAGCATTTGTGGCAGAGAGACCAGGTGTAGAACAGAGGGGTCTCTTGGTCCCACCTCACATCCCTGCTTGGGGCAGGCTCCCGGGGCCGGAATAGCGCCACCTCACCTGCAGCTCCACATGCTTGGCACTGCCCTGTGTGCTCCATGGGTAGGCAAGGGGCAAACGCAGACTGAAAAGGCAATTGTGAGGACGGAGGCCAGCCAGGTGCGGGGCTCTGTGCGGCCCTCACCCGCCAGCGTGCTGATCCTGGAGATCAGACCTAGGATTCAGTACTGTGCCCCATCACTAAGCAGGGCATTGGCTGACATTGTCAAAGCCGTGCCAGCATCCTCCGTGGAGAGCACCGCGAAGTCAGGCCTGTGATTCCAGCTCAGCAGCCTCCTGACCAAGGGACAGCTGCTCGGGGGAGGCCGGAAACCTAGGGGAGGTTGGGAGGATGAAGGCAGAGCTGGGTCTCTGGTCTGCACAGAAGCACCCAGCAAGTTGGGCAGAGAGGGACTGAAGTGCCGGCACCCGGCTCCAAGTCCAGCGTGCTGCTCCCCTCTTCCTCTTTATGGCTCCTCGGTTCTCTCCAGCCCTGAGCCCCGTCCCTACACAGCTCGGCAGCCTCCTCCCCTGCTCCGGAGGCTGCATTCAGGGCTGGTGTTCCCTCCAACAGTGCATAAGAGAATTCCCCACGAGGCTGAGGAGGCTAAGGAAGCCGACGGGCTGTGGTTATCCTCACACTTGGTGCAGACGTCCTGCAGCTGGGACTCGGTTTGACTCAGCCTGTGTGATTTGGGGGTGGGTGTGCACAGCAGAGCCAAGGGATGTATCAGGAGAGGTGAGGGAGGGGAGGTCTGGCCCACCCTCTGCAGCTCCTGCTCCAGCCTGGGCAGCTGGGCTGGGTCCTCTTGCCTCTGCTCACCCATCACATTCCGGAGACCCAGGACAGAGGCAGCCAGCTCTGAGCATGGGTGCTGGCAAGAGTGGGAGTTGGAGCTTCTCCACTTAGATGCTGTGTGGACGGCCACCTCCCTCAAGCCCCTCCTCACCCTGGAATCTTATTGGGCAGCTCCGTGTCCTTAGCAGAGTTCCCTCCACAGAGTCCTTGGCCCCGAGGCACCTCCCTGCAGCCCCCACCCTCTGTGTGCCCAGCTGGAAGGGCCCGGCTCCCGTGAGGGCTTCCTCCACGTGGTGGCCAGCAGCTCTGTTTCCTCATTTCGGTCCCCTGGGCCTGTGCGGCCACTGAGACCGTACTTCGGGTGGCCCATAGCAAGACCCACAAATAAGTGTGCCCCTGTAGCACTGAGCCCCCAAGCCGCTAGGAGACTGTTCAGTGCCACCTTCTGTGGTCAGCCCTGCTGCCCCGTGTGCATTTCTACAGCCCCCCGGGGCTCAGACTCCCCCTCTGCCAGTCCCCACCTCACTGCTCTGAACCTCAGCTTCCTCGTCTGCAGAATGGGGCTGCATGAGGATTAGAGGCGGCGGACATGAACTCTCAGCCGAGGCTTCACACGTAGCTCACTCTAGATAGGTGGTCACTGCCGTCTTACAACGTTGGAGCATGTGAGAACCAAAGAAAACCTACATGAGAGTGTGCACGCACCTGGTGTGTAGGAGGTACTCTTCGGTCCGTGTGTACTGAGGGCGTGTGTCCCGCCTACATGAGGGTGTGCACCCCTGGTGTGTGGGAGGTACTCATGGGCCCGTGTGTACTGAGGGCGTGTGTCCCACCTACATGAGGGTGTGCATGCCTGGTGTGTAGGAGGTACTCTTCGGCCTATGTGTACTGAGGGCGTGTGTCCCACCTACATGAAGGTGTGCACGCCTGGTGTGTGGGAGGTACTCATGGGCCCGTGTGTACTGAGGGTGCGTGTCCCACCTACATGAGGGTGTGCATGCCTGGTGTGTAGGAGGTACTCTTCAGCCTATGTGTACTGAGGGTGCATGTCCCACCTACATGAGGGTGTGCATGCCTGGTGTGTAGGAGGTACTCTTTGGCCTATGTGTACTGAGGGTGCGTGTCCCACCTACATGAGAGTTTTGCACGCGCCTGGTGTATTACGCACCGGCCCATGTGTACTGAGGGCGTGTGTCCCGCCTACGTGAGAGTTTTGCACGCGCCTGGTGTATTACTCACCGGCCCATGTGTACTGAGGGCGTGTGTCCCGCCTACATGAGGGTGTGCACGCGCCTGGTGTATGGGAGGTACTCATCAGCCGGTGTGTACTGAGTGAAGTGTGTGTCCCACACTGTGCCGGGCCCCAGGGGAACCACAGGAAGCAAACCTGATGTATCTGCTGCTCTAAAAGCTGCAGCATCTGTTTCAAGAGAAGGCCCCATGGGAAGGGTGCAGGGCTGTGGCAGGAGTTCCAGGTGCAGGGAGCAGGTGGGAGGGGCGTCAGAGCTTCCGGAGAGGTCAGCAAGGACTCGCTGAGAAGAGCTTAGTGCGCTTGCTCGGAGGAATCTGAACCCAGTGCCGTTGGCTGCTGTGTCAAAGACGCTTTCCTGTCTTATGCTTGAGTCGGAGACCGCAAGTCTAACAGGGAACTCGTGCAGTGATTAAGAGAGGGGTGCCATAGTGGGGGCCTAACTCCAGGAAGGGTACCCATGGGAAGGTGCGAGAGAAGCGATTGGGAGCCTCATGGCACCCTCCCTGCCTGGCCCTGGGGGCCCCTGATTTCATCCATCTATTTCCTCTTTCCCTGCTGAAATCCCTGGGAGAAATCCAGCCCCTAGACTCCCTATAGCCACTTCTCCAAAGAAAGGGCCTCCGATGGAAAAGAGAGACTTTCGATTATTCCAAAGGACTCCACACTTTGTTTCAGCTCTCCTGCTATTCCCATGAGTTAAGGAGACGCTGGCGGGCTTGACCAAGACAACTCCCACACTTGACCATGAATAATAGGATTTTAAGGGCCCTGGAGAGAGCGGCCACCATGTCCTTCCACCCCACGCTCTGCCCATCCCTAGCATCCCCTTAGGATCTGGGAGGGTGCAGCCATCTGAGAGCCCCTGGCTGGTGTTCTTCTCTATAGCAGACTCCAAAGGCACTCACTTTTGTGGGACTCTCCACACATCCAGTAATTCCTGGGTGCATGGAACTGGGCCTCCCTCCTCTGCAGACAAAGAAGGATGTGGTGTTTCATTTTCTCCTTCTCCAGTTACGGACACGCCCAGTAAGAGTGGGTTCCCAGGGGAAGGCAGCAGAGAGGCTGAAGGAGCCCAGATGAAGAAAGAAGCCTATTTCTCCATTTATTAAATAGGGAATCCTTTCCCCATTTCTTGTTTTTCTCAGGTTTGTCAAAGATCAGATGGCTGTAGATGTGTGGTATTATTTCTGAAGGCTCTGTTCTGTTCCATTGGTCTATATCTCTGTTTTGGTACCAGTACCATGCTGTTTTGGTTACTGTAGCCTTGTAGTATAGTTTGAAGTCAGATAGCGTGATGCCTCCAGGTTTGTTCTTTTGACTTAGGATTGTCTTGGCAATGCGGGGTCTTTTTTGGTTCCATATGAACTTTAAAGCTGGTGCTGGAGAGGATGTGGAGAAGAGGATGTGGAGAAACAGGAACACTTTTACACTGTTGATGGGATTGTAAACTGGTTCAACCATTGTGGAAAACAGTATGGTGATTCCTCAAGGATCTAGAACTAGAAATACCATTTGACCCAGCCATCCCATTACTGGGTATATACCCAAAGGATTATAAATCATGCTGCTATAAAGACACATGCACACGTATGTTTATTGAGGCACTATTCACAATAGCAAAGACTTGGAATCAACCCAAATGTCCATCAGTGACAGACTGGATTAAGAAAATGTGGCACATATACACCATGGAATACTATGCAGCCATAAAAAAAGATGAGTTCGTGTCCTTTGTAGGGACATGGATGCAGCTGGAAACCATCATTCTCAGCAAACTATTGCAAGGACAGAAAACCAAATACCGCATGTTCTCACTCATAGGTGGGAATTGAACAATGAGATCACTTGGACTCAGGAAGGGGAGCATCACACACAGGGGCCTATTATGGGGAGGGGGGAGGGGGGAGGGATGCCATTGGGAGTTATCCTGATATAAATGACGAGTTGATGGGTGCTGACGAGTTGATGGGTGCAGCACACCAACATGGCACATGCATACGTATATAACAAACCTGCACGTTGTGCACATATACCCTAGAACTTAAAGTATAATAAAAAAGAAAGAAGCCATCTTGGGCTGTAATTATCCCATTTTGAGCTTAGCACACTGGGCGATAAGAGATCTCTGTGATGAGCGCCTGTTGCGGTTCTTGTTTTGGGAGCCCAAAGCACTACGTGGCATTCTGGTCACTGCAAATTCCTTCTTCTGCGTGCCAGGGCATCACCCACTCACGCCTTCCAGGTCAGCTGTGGGAGTGCCTACTGGGCAGGCGTGGGTGCTGCACCCACAGAACAAGCCCCTCCCCCCAGGCCTCCCTCCTTCTTGGTGTTCCTTCTGCACGGTCGTCTTTTGAGAGGATGTGGGCTGCGCAGATTGCTCAGCACCCTGGTTGTTTGCGGAGAAACCCACAAGGGTCTGGTCCCTTATGTATTGGGCTGGCTAGCAGCCCTGTGGCCCCCGGGCCTGTGGACCCTCCGAGAATAGAGCGTCCAGGGCTGGCTGACCCTGCTATTACCCCATTTGGCGGATGAATAAACTAGGGCGACTTTCCCAAGCTTACACCAGCTCTTAAGCAGGGCTTGAACCCCCGAATTCTGATTTCTGAGTCCCAAATACTTTTCATAGCTTTTTTTTAGTTACAGTTTTTTGTTTGTTTGTTTCCTTTCCAACTTTTATTTTAGGCTCGGAGGTTACATACGCAGATCTGTTACATGGGTAAATTGCGTGCCATTGGTTCGGTGCACAGGTTATTTTGTCACCCAGATAATCAGCACAGAACCCTGCAGATAGTTTTTCCATCTTCACCTTCCTCCCAACCTCCACCCTCAAGTAGGCCCCGGTGTCTCCTGTCACCTGCTTGGTGTCCCTGTGTACTCAACATTTAGCTCCTACTTAAAGGTGAGAACACATGGCATTTGGTTTTCTGTTCCTGCATTAGTTTAGTCCGCTTAGGACAATGGTCTCTAGCTCCATCCTTGTTGCTGCAAAGGCCTTCCTTTTATGACTGTATAGTGTTCCATGATGTATACAGACCACATATCCTTTTTTAGTTTTTTTTTGAGACAGAGTGCCTGTTGCCCAGGCTGGAGTACAGTGGCGTGATCTTGGCTCACTGCAAACTCTGCCTCCCATGTTCAAGTGATTCTCCTGCCTCAGCCTCCCGAGAAGCTGACATTACAGGCACCCACCACCACGTCCAGCTATTTTTTCTATTTTTAGTAGAGACAGTGTTTCGCTCTTGTTGTCCAGGCTGGAGCGCAGTGGCACAATCTCAGCTCACTGCAACCTTTGCCTCCCATGTTCAATCAATTCTTCTGCTTCCGCATCCCTAATAGCTGGGATTACAGCCGCCCACCGCCACACCCAGCTAATTTTTGTATTTTTAGAAGAGACGGGATTTCACCATGTTGGCCAGGCTGGTCTCAAACTCCTAACCTCAGGTGATCTGCCCGCCTCAGCCTCCCAAAGTGCTGGGATTACAGGTGTGAGCCACCATGCCCAGCCTGGACCAAATATTCTCTACCCAGTTAACCATTGATGGGCATCTTCGTCGACTCCATGTCTTTGCTCTCATAAATAATGCTACAGGAAACATATGCATACATGTGTCTTTATGGTAGAACAATTGATATTTCTTTGGGCATATATCCAGTAATGGCATTGCTGAGTTAAATGGTACTTCTGTTTTAAGTTATTTGAGAAATCTCCGTCTTGAGCCCCAAATATCTGACTCTAGGCCCTACTCCACGGGCATTACTAACTGGCTCCGGCTGGCGTGTGTGCTGAACGTGTGCCTGGCTTATTCCTCACTGGATTACCTCCAAGTTTTTCTCTCGCCTAGAGGAGTTTCCCCGTCTGTCTCCACAAAAATACACCTCCTTCACTTTGGGAGCTGCGCTGAGGACTGCCTCTGTGCCAGTCCAGGCTAAGGGCTCTGCACCGGCTCTCTCTGTAACTCCACAACAGTCCCAGACCGAGGCTCTGTTCTTTTCTCTGTTGAAGATGCTAAAGTGTTACCAGAAAGGGGTCTTGATCCACACCCCAGGAAAGGGTCTTTGGATCTCACACAAGAAAGAATTCAGGGTGAGTTCACAGTCTAAAGCAAAAGCAAGTTTATTAAGAAAGTAAAGGAGTGGTCCAGTACGGTGGCTCACACTTGTAATCCCAGCACTTTGGGAGGCTGAGGCGGGTGGATCACCTGAGGTCAGGAATTCCAGACCAGCCTGGCCAACATGTTGAAACCCCCTCTCTACTAAAAATATGAAAAGTTAGCTGGGCATGGTGGCGGGTGCCTATAATCCCAACTACTTGGGAGGCTGAGGCAGAAGAATCGCTTGAACCCAGGAGGCGGAGGTTGCAGTGAGCCGAGATCGTGCCATTGCACTCCAGCCTAGGTGACAACAGCAAGACTCTGTCTAAAGAAGAAGGAGAAGGAGGAGAAGGAGGAGAAGGAGGAGGAGGAGGAGAAGAAGAAGAAAAAGAAGGAGAAGGAGAAGGAGGAGAAGGAGAAGAAGAAAGAAGGTAGAGTGAAAGAATGGCTACAGAATAGAGCATTCCGAAAGTAAGAGGAGGAACGTGCCCACCCTAGGTACAGTGCTTGTTTATATAAAGGATAACAAAGAAAATCATGGGGAGATGTACTCTGTCACAAGGGTTTATGATAAAAGATTAATTGTCTTAATTACTATATTTTGTGAGAATCAATATTATTATCTCTAAAGTAAAATTAGGAATGCTTTTATTCTCAACATATCGGGATATCAGGACATTCCTGAGTCTGGGTCTGTTTAGCAAACATTATCAATCTGTTCCCTTAACGTAAACATCTAGGGGCTGGGAATGCCTCACTTTCTGGGAATGCAGCCCGGCAAGCCCCAGCCTCATTTTTCCTAATCCTCACTCAAGATGGAGTTGCAGCAAGTCCCAGTCTCATTTTTCCTAGTCCTCACTCAAGATGGAGTTGCAGCAAGTCCCAGCCTCATTTTTCCTAGTCCTCACTCAAGATGGAGTTGCAGCAAGTCCCAGCCTCATTTTTCCTAGTCCTCACTCAAGATGGAGTTGCAGCAAGCCCCAGCCTCATTTTTCCTAGTCCTCACTCAAGATGGAGTCGCTCTGGTTGGAATGCCTCTGATAGAAGCACAGAGAGGGTAAGAGATTTGCCTGAGATCACACAGCTAACAGGTCCCTAACAGACATCTCAGATGCGCACCCTGGCCCATCTGCCTCCAAGGTTTCAGCACGTGCCCTGGTCCCACCTCTCCGTCCAAACGTTTCCCAGGCCCTCATCATGGGCCCTCTTGGGGTAGCAGAAATGCACTGTGAGCCAGTAGTGGGGGGCATGTAGGCCTAGTACTGCTGAGCGCGCCGGCCCCCACGGGCTGTGGTTGTTCATTCGGTGGCCCTGTTTCATGAAGCCAGCTTGCCTGTTGTACAGTTCTTCACCCCGCAACTAGCGCCTTGTGTCCCAAGAGCTGCGGGCCAGCCCCTTCCTAGTAGATGGCTGCACTCCCCTGACGCTGGGAGAGGGGGACTCTGTGCCTGCTGACCCCACAGGAGGCTTCACTGCTTGTCTCACCCCTCCCTAGCTCCACTTCAGCCCTGGGAGATAACAAATGGGCCCCGACTGTCAAATAGAGTCAAGCACAAGTTCCGTCTGCACACTCCCATTTTGAGCGGGGGTGGGGGGAATTCACAAAAAAGCCAGGCCACTCCCACGAAGCACTTGCTTTAGAGAAAAGGAGCTTATTTTAAATCCACAGGAAAGAACCCACTGCGGCTGAGAGGTGTGAGTGGAGAGGGGAGGGACAAAGCCCCCATCCCAGGCCCTTTTCACACTGGCTGTCAAGGGCAATTACCAGGGATGGCTCCTTGTGTGTTTTTTAATCCCTTATTCAATTATTTGTTCTTTACCCTCTAAGGGATTATTTTCCCTCTGGTGTTTCTTCTCCCCTTGTGTCCTTTCTTTTCCTGCCTCCAGCTGTTCACATTTCTGCTCCTACAATGGCAAAGAGACGTAAACCTGTGACTGCCTGGCAGCCGGGAGCCTGGTCGTGGCCACCCGCCTGCCGGGGTGTGGGGCTCTGTATTCATGGCGGATGAATCACCTCCAGCCTGCTGTTTTAATCTTTGCTTCCACTGCACTGTGGGGTCCAGCTTTCCTGGAGCTGACATGTCGGTCCCAGAGCCTTCAGCTTGCTGCTGTCTGGGATTTCTGACATTTGAAAGCCTCAAATAAGGTGTCTCATTAAGTAACGTTGAGCCCTATTTAGCTATTCACTTGGATCCATTTTCTGAAATTATAGCATAATAATGGGGTTTTAACTGCTTGTCAGTTCCACGAAGAACAAAGGAGTTTATCTGATTTGAGCCTGGCTGCAAAAAGCCCGAGAAAAATGGTCCCAACTTTAATGAAATGTCAGAGGTGGAACTGTAATCCTTTCCAGGGCCTGGGCCTGAGATTTCACATGGAGTTGACAAGTCACCCAGCTGAGTCACTCCCAGCTAGGTGGGGACGAAGGGGATGCACTGTGATCATCTGTCTGTGGGAACTAAACTTGTTCCAGGGATAAATAGGTAGGGTGCCTGGTGACTCAGATCGAAAGGGAAGGCTGGAGGCCTTTGTGCCCCGCCCATCTCTGCACTCACGTGCAGGACCAGAGCTCTGCCCCTGCCCCGCCACTCCCCAGGAGACCCCTCTCTGACCACCAGTTCGTGGAAATGGAGTCTGCGCTAAGCAACATTGCACTTTTCGGGAACTGGAGGTTAGCGAAGGGTGGTTTCTATTCCCAGGGGGTGGGTGTCTTAGTCAACTCCAGCTGCCATAACCAAATACCACAGACAGGTGCCTGCAAAAACCGGCTCGTATTTCCCACAGTTCTGAGTATGGAGAAGTCCAAGATCAAAGTGCCAGCTGATTCGGCCCATGCCTTGGCTTTCAGACAGCCACCTTCTCCCTGTGTTCTCAGGTGGCAAAGGCAGAGACAGGAAGCCTGTTCTCTGCTGTCTCTTCTTCCAAGGGCAGGAATCCCATCATAAGGGTCCCACCCTCATGACCTCAGCCAAACCCAATCAGCCCCCAAAGGCCCCATCTTCAAATACCATCACCTGGTGGGTTAGAGCTTCCATGTGAATTTAGAGGGATGCAAGTCAGGCCAGAGCAGGGGGTCACATTTCAAGGAGGGGACTGGATAGGGACCCCACATGCACAGTTTGGCAGGATGCATCCCTGCTCCGTGGTCATGTGTGACCGTGCCCTGCCTGCCTCCCAGAGCTGGTGGGCTCGGGGGTGGAGGGCAGAGGCCTGGAAGACATGACCCCTGCCCGTGAGGAGCATGGATCTCACTGGGGAGATGGGGCTGTCCACCGGGCGGCTGCAGAGCAGGTTGCAGCTCGCTCAGGGGAACCAAGAGAGCATCAGATGAAGCGCCTGAGATGTGCCCTGGTTTGGGCAACAGCATCTCAGGGGAGAGAGAGCTCAGGAAGGGTGTCCGCCAGCCGGTCCAGGAGGGGCCATGGGATTAGGGAAATTGGAGTGAGGCCTGCGTAGTAGAGACCTTGGGATAGGTCGAGGCGGGGTGGGATGCAGCCTGGGAGGAGAGGCAGCTAACCTAATGGATGGAGGGACGGTTGGAGAAGGATGGCAGAAAGACGGAGGGGTCGGTACTTCCAGATGCCTGCTGGCTTGAGCGCAGCCTATGGAGCTTGTTCAGAATGCAGATTCCGGGGACCCTGGGTGACTCTGAGGTCAGACAACTGCATTTTAACAAGCTCCCTGGGGAGATTCAGGAACACTCCAGATTCCCAGACCCACACTGAGAAATCCTGGAGGAAATGAACAGATTTCCCCCTGCCATAGGTAACCACACATGTGTGTGTCCCTCCAGCCCATTCTCCTGTGGTTCCTCCAAGATGTGGCAGGCGCACATTAACACATAAGGAGAATCTACGCCCATCATTCTATCATTCGCTTTTTGTAAACTGCATTGAAATTCACACAACATAAAATTAACCATTTTAGGTGCACAGTTCAGTGGCATTTAGCATGTGTTATGCATCCACACCTCTATCTAATTCCAGAACATTTTGATGACCTCAAAGGGAAACCCTGTCCCCATGAAGTAATCGGTCCCCCTTTCCCCCAACCCCAGCCCCTGGCAACTACCAATCTGCTTTCTGTCTCTGTGGATTTACCTATAAATATTCTATTTTATACAAATGGGGCGATACAAAATGTAGCTTCTGTCCTGTGCTGCGCCTCTAAAGGGGACACATGGAGATCCCCGCGACCAAGCTGGGCTGTAAGAGCGGTCCTCTGTCAAACCCTTACAGAGATGCGGGCCCCACCCTGAGCACCGCTTGTGGATGAAGTCAGGGACACTATGATAGACCCTCTCAGGCAGGCACTGGTAACAAGCCCATTTCTCAGAGACTGAGGTTGGCAGCAGTGTGGTCAGCTGCCCACGTTCATCCCGATGAGATCCCACGTAGACCTAGAGTCTTTCGCTCACCTGCTGCCTCTGTGGTGGAGTTTGGACGCCTCTGTGAGGAGTTTGTGTGTCTCTGTGCTGTGAAAATCAATGTGGGAAGGTACCATAGCCCAACCACCTGCTCCCGTCCGGCCTGGCTTCTCGCTCGCTGCCACCCTCTGTGCTGTGTGCTGTGGTGACTCCTGGGCTCCAGATTTCAGGGGGATGGGCTTGTCCCTTTGACCACCTTGTAAGGCTGCCGCACTCAAGGCCGTTTCTTCATTGTACACTCATGGGTGGGAAGCCCCGTCCCTGATGCCAGTTGATCTGGGCATCAGAAGGCCTGGGTCCAGGTTTCTGCCCTTACTTGATGAGTCCACTGACGTCTCAGAACCTCATCTATGTGTCTATAAAATGGAGTGCGTCATCCCTGCGTGGAGGGGGCCGGGGCAGGATCCAAGGGGATCAGGCGTGGGAAAGCACCGTGCCCAGCACCTGGCGGCAGCTGGGTATTATACAACATTTGTATGAGGTGGTTGGCACATTGGCAAGGAGGACCAGGATTGGGGGCCTCAGAGGGCAGGAATCGGAACTCGTGTGGGTGAGGAGGGAGGACTCGGGAGCAGGAGAATTGCTTGCAGAAGAGGGTGCTCAGGGTCCCTGCTGCCTTCGCTTACCCCGCTAGAAGGTGGTTCTTCATACTGCTCACAATACCAGCTTTGAGGACCGGCCACCAGGTGCAGCACGAGTCTTCACATCTCCTTTCCTGCGGGCGAAGCCTAGACTCTACAGCTCCACCCCGACACTCAGTGCCCACAAAAGCCAGACAATAGGGCATGGTGGGGTCTGTGGCCAAGTGGAAACGCATACCCAAGTTTTGACAAAGGAATGATCATTGCTCAGCCGCAGCCTTCTGCTGCCAATGCTTCTGGCTTTTAAAGGAGAAGCAGGAAAGGCATAATTTTTATGTCAAATGTCTATATTTTTTAAACGTGTCTGAGCCAAACAAGCCACGTCTTTGTATCATCTCCACCCTCCACCCCACCCCCAGCCACCAGGTTACATTCTAGGCTCCAGTCTGGGTCCTGGTCAATCTACAGACAAGACACCTCCAGGACAGGGCCTCTGCTTCTGTCTGAAGACACAGTACAAATTTTAGAGCAAGAATACCATGGTTCAATACCAGGTGCGGTGGCTCACAACTGTAATCCCAGCACTTTGGGAGGCCAAGGCAGGCAGATCATTTGAGGCCAGGAGTTCAAGATCAGCCTGGCCAACATGGTGAAACCTTGTCTCTACTAAAAATACAAAAATTAGCCAGGCGTGGTGGCATGCACCTGTAGTCCCAGCTACTTGGGAGGCTGAGGCAGGAAAAGTACTTGAACTCAGGAGGCAGAAGTTGCAGTGAGCTGAGATCACACCACTGCACTCCAGCCTGAGCGACAGACAGAGACTCCATCTCAAAAAAAAAAAAAAAAATACCAGGGTTCAATACCATCTACCAAGCTCTGTGACCTTAGGCAAGTTGGTTAACCTCTCTGTGCCCCCATTTCCTCATCCATAGATGGTACACTTTAATAATCAGACTTGTGGCAACTACAGCTATTGTTTCCTTAAGGAAAGTTAAATATCTGCACAGAGAGTTGCTCCAGTATCGTGGTTCCGAAGACTCGAGTCCGAGAGAATGAGGTTCAAATGCAATGGCTGCTGCTCCCCTGCAGCTGACCCTGGACACAGCACTCTGAATCTCAGTTTTGTAAATGGTTTCCACTTTGTCAGTCTGTGAATGGGAATCATCCTGCCTGCCTGTGGTCATTATGAAGATGAGATTAACTGATGTCTGTAAAATGTGAGTGCACGGATACGTCCTCATTAACTGGTGACTGTTGATACGCTGCAAGCTGGCGAGTGCAGAGAGGGCGAGCCGGGGTGGCAGTGGGGTGAGTGTCATAACGGAGGCCAAGTCCGGGAAAGAGGAGGAGCTGGGGAGGCCGGGACAGGGAAGGTGCATGAGTCACGGTTCTCTGGAAGGACAGAACTAACAGGATATTGTACGCATGAAAGGGAGTTGATTCAGGAGAATCGACGACTCACACGATCACAAGGTCAAGCCTCACAATAGGCCGTCTGCAAGTAGAGGAGAAGGGAAGCCAGCAGTGGATCAGTCTGAGTCCCAAACCCTCGAAAGTAGGAAAGCCGGCAGTGCAGCCTTCGGTCTGTGGCCAAAGGCCTGAGAGCCCCTGACAAACCGCTGTTGTAAGTCCAAGAGTCCAAAAGCTGAAGAACTCAGAGTCTGATGTTCCAGGGCAGGAAGCATCCAGCACGGGAGAAAGATGAAGGCCGGAAGACTGAGCGAGTCTGCGCTTCCACATTCTCCTGCCTGCTTTTTCTAGCCGTGCTGGCAGCAGAGGGGATGGTGCCCACCCAGGTTAAGGGTGGGTCTGCCTCTCCCCCCTACACTGACTCAAACGTTAATCTCCTATAGCAACACCCTCACAGACACACCCAGAAACAATACTTTGCATCCTTCCATCCCATCAAGTTGACACTCAGTACTAACCATCGTGGCAGGTAAACAGGCCAACTCTGCAGGTGTGCGTGGAGCCAGCCTTCCTGGGCAGTGCTCAGCCCCAAAAAAGCGTCGTAAAAGGGCGTTGTTACCCTGGGTGGGCAGAGGAGGACAGAGAGAGGCAGCTTTCACAGCCCAGTGGAGGAGCGGCTGGGGGCCTTGCAGACCAGGCAGAGACCGGGAAACGGCTGTCCTCCTCCACCGCTCCACAGCAGCTGCAGGGGCCAAAGGACATCTTCAAAGAGGCAGAGACCTCCCCGCATTGCCTCCTGGGGAGGGTGCCCACCGCAGACAGGCCACTCCCACTGTCTGCCTCCTGAGAGTCAGGGGCCCCCGGGGGTTGGGGGCCTCCTCCTGGGCCCCCGTGGCCCCCCTCACCTGCCGCAGCCATGGCACTCAGTGCGTGTCTGCTGAGTGGCTGGGTTTCCGGCAGGTGTTTCAGCGATAGCCGTTCCCTCGCCTGCTCAGCTCTGCATCTTGGGAAGCCACGTTCCCCAGGCTCCCTAGCTCTCCCTCTTCCTAGTAGGTTCAGCCAGTGGGAAGTCCTTTTGGGAAATCAGAAGGCGGGAGGGAGGGAGCAGCCGAGATATTGCTCCCCATCTCCCTCCACTTCCTGGGACATCCCCAGCAATGACTGTGTCTTCTCCAGGCTCTGACTTCCTCCGGGGAAGCGCTTCCTCCGTGATCCCAGCTTCTTCTGGGCAGCTCCAATTTCTGGCTCCAGCATGGGCGCTGAGCACATCCTACTGTCCTGCCATCCTGAAACGGATGCCAGCTCCTGCTGTGGGTCATCTCTGGGTGGTCCCACCATCCCCCATGTGGCTTCTCAGCTTTTCCATTGCCCGTTCGAGCAAGTCCCAGGATTACATTACCCTGCTGTGAAAGACCTGGGTAGGGGGGTCCTATTTCCAGGCTGGGCCAGTTGATAGAGTTGCCATCCTAGACAAACCGGTGCATGCTCGGAAGCCCCATTCACACCTCGCCTTAATGGGAATGGGGTGTGTTATGCATAGACTCACGTCCTCTGAAACAGGTTCACACTCATGACTTCCGTTCTTTCCTGCCACACGTCGCCTTCAGTTAAGGGCCACATTTGTGAATTCACTCTGCACGTTCACCGTCACACAGCCCATTTTACTTGCACATCAGTGCTGCTGCTTCTCGGATAAGCCATTTGATCCCTCTGAGCCTCAGTTTCCCCCTCTGTAAAATGGAGAGGATGGGAATAGTGCCTACCTCCTATGATCACTGTGAGGCTTCAATAACACTGATGCTTCCTCACTGATACTCCAAGTCTGATTATTAGAAGGCACCATTTTACAGATGAGGAAACAGAGGCACAGAGAGGCTAAATAACTTGCCAAAGGTCACAGAGCTCAGTGGCTGGTATTGAACTCCGGTAGTATCGCCTGAAAATTTGTACTAAGCATCTTCAGACAAATGCAAGGGGCCTGTCCTGGAGAGGTCTGTAGATCGACCAGCTCCCAACAGTGCCTGGCGTGGAACAGCTCGAGAATCGTGAGCTCTGAGGAACTCTGTGGCCTTCCTGTTACTCTGCCCCTCAGCCTCTGCAGATTTTCTTTTGTAGGGAGAAGCGATCAGGATAAACACTTCGGCCAGGGGCATCTCCTTTTGCAAGCTGTGTGCTCACAGAAGTCAGTCATTCAGTGCCTACTCAAGCACCTGTCTGTCCCAGGCACCTCTGGGAACTGGGAACCCAGGGGAACGAGGCCCCATCCCTGCCCCACACACAAGTCATGGGACGGGGATCCTGATGGAAGGCAGCACTGACACCATAGGCAAGACAGACGCAGGCTGAGGAAGGTCCCGAGAGGAGCTGGGTTTTTCTCACACTGAGGGGGATGATCAGTGGCTTCCTGGAGGAGGCGGCATTTGAACCATGCTTTATCTGTTGGGAATATGAAGCCGAATGCAGCAGCCGCCAGTGCAGTTCAGCAGGCAGACTCCTGGGGTGGTTTGAAGCCCGAGTAAGTGAGTGGCCTGGGCTCACCCCTCGTTCCTCCTGACCTCCAAAGCGGGTTCCCCAAGAGCAATGGGGCAGGATGGTTGAGACACGGGCTCTGGGACCAGGCTGCCCACCCCTCACTGACTAGCTGGGTAACCTCGGTTGGGACTTGAGTGTCCCTTGCCTCAGTTTCCTCATCTGTAAAAAGGGAGAATGACGGTTCCTGCCCCACAGGATTGGTGGGAGGGCTGAACACATGAATTCAGATAAAGTTCTCAGCCCAGTACATCACGCTCGCTCACCAAACACCAATAAAAAAGAAAAGAATGCCTTGGCTGGGCGCGGTGGTTCACACCTGTAATCCCAGCACTTTGGGAGGCCAAGGCAGGTGGATCACCTGAGGTCAGGAGCTTGAGACCAGCCTGGCCAACATGGTGAAACCCTGTCTCTACTAAAAATACAAAAATTAGCTGGGTGTGGTGGCTCATGCCTATAATCCCAGCTACTCAGGAGACTCAGGCAGGAGGAGAATTGCTTAAACCCGGGAGGCGAGATTGCAGTGGGCCGAGATCACGCCATTGCACTCCAGCCTGGGCAACAAGAGCAAAATTCTGTCTCAAAAAAAAAAGAAAATGCCTTTATTTCATCGGAGATTCTGGTTTTGCCCCTGCCCGCAGCTGCCACCTTCATGGAGCACTGGAAGCGGAAACAGATGCGGCTCAACTACCGCTGGGACCTCACGGGCTTCGAGGAGGAGGAGGTCAGTGGGTTTGGCGCCTTGCACGTCACGCCCTTCCCCTACATTCCCCCTGCCCCAGGACCTCCTTGGGACTTACACGGAGGCCCAAGGTCAGAAAGCGCTCCTGGTCCAAGCTGAGGCAAGGCCGCCCCCCCCCGCCGCCCCCCGCCCGCCTCGCCGCTCATCACCCTGGCGTTCCGAACGCCCTCCGTGGCCAGAGTGACCATTCCCTGTCCGCTGAAGTGTTCTCATCCCCATGCTCACGTGGACACGCCAGCCACCAACGTGGTCTCAGGCGCATGCCAGGGCTCACCACACTGACCTCATCACGTCTGGGGGCTGCCCGGGCTGTCAGCACCACCCATGGAGGTGGAGAGGGAATGGACACTGTCCATGGGTCTCCCAAGGTGGCCATGAGCATCTGTCTCCCCGGGTGCCAAGCCCGCATTCCCTGGGGCCAGCTCTGTGCCTGCAGCCGGGCGTGGCTGACAAGAGGGAACGGATCCTTGACTAACGTAGAGGGAAAGCCAGTGTCTGGCATCTTCATGCTCCAGAGAGAGGGACATTCAGTATTACGTGGCCCCTGGGATGCCGGGTGAACTGTACTCACAGGGATCCCAAGTCCAGCAGGAATTCCCTTCAGGGTAAGTGGAAATGAAAAGGAGTAACAGTCCCCACAATTAGCCTTGGTGCACAACAGAGGCGACCTCATGCACACGCTGTAAGGTGCAACCACGCTGACCACTATTTAATGTTATAAAACATGCTCCCCACTTTTTGGGAGACAGGGTCCCCCTCTGTCACCTAAGCTGCAGTGCAATGGCATGATCATAGCTCACTGCAGCCTTGACCTCCCGGGCTCAAGCCCTCCTCCCATTTCAGCCTCCCAAGTAGCTGGGGCCACGGGCACACACGACCACGCCTGGCAAATTGTTTAATTTTTTGTAAGAGTCAGGGTCTTGCTATGTTGCCCAGGCTACACATGCTCCTTTTAAAAAGAGAAACTTTTCATGCATTTTTATTGTAATGTGGACATTTCTTTTAAAAGATATTTTTCTTTTAAAGGATTTTTTTCTTTAAAAACTTTTTCTTAACTTTTCTGTTGTATTTTCTCACACAATCTGCTCCCTCTCACACTGAACCCATGGGCCACTCTTCAGCCAAATGCGCCAGCTTCGGGCTGACAATATTGTCAACAGACAAGGGGACCAGAGTTTTCTGGGAGAGGCACGGCAGCTCAGAGGGTACAAGACAGGCCTCTGCGGCCAGGCTGCCAGAGTTCCATGCAGATTCGGCAGCAGCCTTGCTGCGTGACCCCAGGCAGATTGCTTAACATCTCTGTACCTCAGTGTCCTCACTTGATGGCATTTGTAGGGTCTCAATGGGTCAATAGATATAAAGCACTTAGAACCTGACCCAGCACACAGTGCCCCGTAAATGGCTGCCCAGCTTGTGGCCACTGGGCCACACCTTTACCTGCCCAGATAACAGCCTCCACCTTCTTCCTCAGCCGGTCTCATTATCCTGTCCACAAATGACTAGGCGGAGATCAACGCAACCTGTTCACGGCACACAGCTCTGCAGGGCAGACCCGGGACACAGCCAGAGCCCTGTCCGTGGCGGGGGCTCTCTGGGTGTTCTCTTCCTTGCCGTTTCAATTAGAAAGATTCAGATAGAAGAAAAAAAAAGCAGTCGCTGTCTTGTTCAGGAGTCAGTTTCAAATGTCCTTTCTGTGATGTCCCTGTGGCTGGGGACAGTTGGCAGTGAGCTCCAGTCCCCTTTGCTCAACCCCTTGGGGTCCCATTCCCTGATCTCCTGACCCCGATGGTTTGGGATCTTGATTTTGGGGGTGACAACCGAAGTCACTGGGCACACACAGTGCCAAGGGGCCTGAATGAATTTCCCACAGTGAGCCACTCGCACCCCCCAGCAGCTGGTCAGGGCCTCCTTTGGGAGTAATAACTACAGGCGAACGGGGCCTCCCCTCCATATAGCCTGAACCCCGGACTTCGGTACTGAAGCAGGACACTTGTGTCCCATCATGTGGCCCATGTATGCCTTAGCTGAGTCTGAGACATTTCAGTCCGGCACTGAAATTTGGAAATTTGGGGAATTTCCAAAACCATGGGAAAGGCCACAGCTACAAAGGCCACAGCCCATAGTCACCCTCAAGCAGCAGTGAACCTTAAAGGAACCCAGGATCACCCACCCATCCCAGCTCACCTGCATCTTTTACCTTCATCCTAGTTCTGAAGAAAGTTGTCTTTAGGGCCGGGCGCGGTGGCTCACGCCTGTAACCCCAGCACTTTGGGAGGCCGAGGAGGGCAGATCACGAGGTCAGGAGATCAAGACCATCCTGGCTAACATGGTGAAACCCCGTCTCTACTAAAAATACAAAAAATTAGCTGGGTGTGGTGGTGGGCGCCTGTCATTCCAGCTACTCGGGAGGCTGAGGCAGGAGAATCACTTGAACCCAGGAGGCAGAGCTTGCAGTGAGCCAAGATCATGCCATTGCACTCCAGCCTGGGCAATAGAGCAAGACTCCATCTCAAAAAAAAAGAAAGTTGTCTTTAGTGGACAGGTCCTATTTCTAAAATAACAACCTAAATAATGACATCTTTGTGTTTTTGTTTTTACTTTTCTGGTTCCCTGAAGGAGGCTGTCAAGGTTTGGAATTTTTTGTCGCTCCTCTATCTTCCCACGGCCTGTCTCCCTGGGAGAGGGACCTTCTCTTGCACCTAATCTATTTCTACCATGCAGTTCCCGCAGTTTCTCCACGCAGGCGGGGTCTCTGCTTTCTCTCTACCTCCGGTCTCTCCTAACCCATTCTTCCCTTCCAGCACCCTTCGCTGACCTGCTCTGAGCTCCCCAAGGCCTGGCACCTCTGGGCTGCCCGCGCTTGCCGACACGTACTGCATCTCTTCCGACCCCCACAGCTCCTCCGTAGAATGTTCTAAGGGCCAGTTCATGGCTGGGTGTTCACTGCAGCCTGGTACAGGTTTCTCCACCTCTAGGAGGACACAGAGGCCAGACTCGGTGGCCCTCTCAATGGGCTGGGGTTCCCCACAAGCGGGATAATCCTGGGTCACTATCCAGACGACAGACGGGGGGATTACATTGGAAATATTCTCAGCAGCCAACTATGAACTGGACCCAAAGGGTGCCCGAGGCTAATCCATGGACTGATTTGCCAAGTATGCTGACGCTGAGAAGCTCAGACTCACAATTAACAAGGCCTCCGTCTTGACTTGGTTTCATTCATAGGATCATCCCAGAGCTGAATATGAAGCCAGAGTCTTGGAGAAGTCTCTGAAGAAAGAGTACAAAAACAAAGAGGTATGGTGGCCACTGAGGGTTAACTTTCCCAGCAATAAAACACTGTGTTCATCAACAATGTAGACCTGGGATCAGCCCAGATAACAAAGATTGTAGGCAGTGTAACCCCGTGTTACAGCTGCTCAATTCTGCCATGGTAGCATCAAAAGGAGCCATAGACAGTAGGTAAACACATGGGCCTGTGTTCCACAAACTGTGTTCCAATAAAACTTTATTTGCAAAAACAGACAGGGGGCCAGATTTGGCCGAAGGGCTATAGTTCATCAAACCTCCTCTAGATCTCTGTCTTGATGTATCCTGAGGGTGATCTCAAATTTCAGCAAGCATTTCAACCACAAGAACCATGTGGCTTTGAGGCTTCAAAGTTTTTTCACAGTACACCCCTCCTGTTCTATGTCAAACAACGAAACAGAAGCCTTTGCCAAACCAGCACCCCTGAGCAAATGGCCAGTTCCTTGTTTCACTCAGACTGTGAGAATGAGGGTGAGACATGTTTTGCAATGTTTTTGAGGTCATCATCTTTTTATAATAATTGCTCTTCTTTTTCCCCAAACGTCTCATTCAAATTAAGTCGTATGTGCAGCCAGGATTCTCGAAGACCTCCAGAGGTGCTTGCCAGCTTTGTTTGTTTGTTTGTTTGTTTGTTCATTTGTTTGTTTGTTAAGACAGAGTCTCTCTCTGTCGCTCAGGCTGGAGTGCATGGCGTGATCTCGGCTCACTGGTCCCCCCGCCTCCCGGGTTCAAGTAATTCTCATGCCTCAACCTCCCGGGTAGCTGGGACTACAGGCGTGCACCACCGTGCCCAGCTAATTTTTTGTGTTTCACTGTGTTGCCCAGGCTGGTCTCGAACTCCTGACCCCAAGAGATCTGCTTGCCTTGGCCTCCCAAAGTGCTGGGATTACAGACGTGAGCCACGGTGCCCAGCCAAGTTTTTTTAATGGTGTTTTTCACATGATATGGGACAAGCAGGCATGGAGTTCCTGGCCTTGTCAGCCTCTAACGGAGGCTGGAGATGCCTGCACTGAGGGATGAGGGCAGTCGAGGGAGCTCTCACAGGTCCCGACCTTGTGTCATATCTACATTTTCAGCTTTGGGGACCGATCAAGACAAACCCCTGGGTTTGTCTTTCCTTGTCGATGTGTCAGGGGATAGTGCTCCACAGGTTCAAAGTGGTCAGGGGTTGCAGTTGCCAAAATCCCATCTGGAGGGTAAAGTGGGTGCTCTAGAAAGCCTCCTCCCAAGGCCCAGCTCTTCAAACACAATGAGAATTTGGGGTACAGCTCGGTCCTCCTATAGCCAGGAAGGACGTCTTTTTAAACACCCCTGAGGATCTGAGCAGGACTCAAAGGTGTGCAGAATACAACCATAAAAGCAGGAGTTATCGCCCTAAAATAGACTGTCTGTCTGACTTAACTCATCGGACATGCACGCCGGGTGCCAGCTGCCCTCTGAACTGGCCCTTCAGGCCCTCTGCCCCTCATTCCCTCCTGGGAAAGCAAAAGGCCTGGATGCCACCATCTCTAGGGCCCTGCAGGCGTCCGGCGTGTTTTCAGGGCAGCGTCCCGGCCCCCAAGCCTGGGTGGAAATGTCAGTGTGTGGCCCCCAAGAGAGCCCACCCTGTAGCTGTGTGGTCGCACCTCTTAGAGTGAGCATGGGTGGGTATTCCACTCCTTCCTGAGGGGGAGAAAAGGGCTTTGTGGCACACACTATGTCCATTTAAGGCAAGGGACCTAACCAAGCCACAACAGTGCATCTGGGCAACGGGGGCCGAAAGGAAGCCACCACTTGGAACAGGGTCCGTCTGCCTCTGTGGCCCGTGGCTTGCCTTCAGCCCACGCTCTCTGATCACATGAAAGCAACAGAGGCATGGGGGTTTATTTTTGCAGAGCTCAGAGGTACCCCCAGGCCCTGTCTGCTTCTGATGGGCCGTCCCCTTTATTTCCTCCTCCGTTCCATTTGGCTCCCAGCGGCTGCCCTCTGGTTTTGATTTCCCTCCAGCTATGGCACTGAATTCATTTATGAATTCATTTGTGAAAAGAGGCCCACCACCTAATTGGCACATGAGCTTGGGCTTCTGGGTGCGGCTTCCTTCCTGCTGTCATAAGATGCTGGTGTTGGCCGCTACCTCCCGCTGGAATCCAGCTGCCCTCTGCGAGGTGGGGCGTGACGCGGTCCAGTGGAGGGTGCCTACTGGAGTCCCTCCTGTCCACCACTTGGTTACAGATGTTCTTTCCCAACGTGGGTCTCTGCCATCTCTTATCTGTTTAAAATGCCCAGAACCCAAGTCAGCCTTGGCAGTGAGCTTACGGCTGGCACCGGGAGGGGCCAGCCTGCTGCCGAGATGGGGACGGTTCCCTGGGCCCCGCGGTCTGCGGCCCACCTCCCGCTTCACCGCACGGTGCTCTCTTTCCCCCCACCCGCCCTCAGAAGCGCCGGCATATCCCAGAGGAGTCAACAAACAAATGGAAGCAGAGGGTTAAGACAGCCATGGCGGGGGTGAAATTGGTACTTTTCTATTTTGCGGGCAACGCGCGTCTTGACTGTTTGCAGGCAATCAAAGTCGATTGTGTTTTTCTTCAACAAACTGTTGTTTTTTTGTTTTTTTTTTTTTAACATTCACATCCATGTTTCTCTGTCTTCCTTCGGCACCCAGCGAGCCCGGCGTGTTGCGATGGCACTGCATGGCTGTGGTGGGTCTGCGGTGGCGGGGGCGGGGGGCTCTGGCTTGATTTGGAGCTCGTGAAACGTGCTTGTCACAATTGCCTGCAAGCGATTCTTGGTCTTCTCGTTAACACGCATGCCACCCACCCCTGGAATGAGTGGCCTCCGGTGTCGCGCCCCTGTCCGCATTCCGTGACCTAATACATGCATTTTCCCATGGAAGAAATCCACCTCCATTTGAAACGTCCCGGGTTAGTGATGAGCTTCTACCTAGGGTTTCTCCAGACCAAGCCAACCTTGGGTGCTGAGTGCCTTCAGGCCATGTGTCACCACAGACGACGTTTGAACTTGTAGTGCTAGCTGCTTGTTTCAACTTGCTCCACAAAGGAAAAATAACTATTATGGTCTGGGTGGCACTGGGAAAACATCTTCCATCTTCTAGACTTAGAAGTGAGACTTTTAGCTGAAGACATGGACTCCAGGTCCAAGTTTCTCCCAGACGTGGATCCAACAGTCTTTAGAAAGGCAGCTGGCATTACAATGCCCTGTACACAGAGGAATCACAGTATTTAACGGCTCTTAGTCCCGTTATCCTGTGACATAGGTGATAAACCCCCAAATGCTTCTTGGAACCCTATGTGTTTGCCCTGGCTCATCACCTGTGGGCATTTTTGAAGGCTTTTCTGAGTATTTCTGTTGTTCAAGTTGTCCCTGGGCCCACGCACACACACACACACACCCCCACGCTGACACACAGACATGTCTCATCGTGATGGTTCCAGCCAGTGACGGGCATCGTTTTGTGTTGTAGACTGACAAAGTGAAGCTGACCTGGAGAGATCGGTTCCCAGCCTACCTCACCAACTTGGTCTCCATCATCTTCATGGTAAGTTCCAGAAGGTTAAGGCCAGAGGAGGTCAGGGGAAACCGCAAGGAAGTGATTGGCATCAGCTGGGCGTGGTGGTTCACACCTGTAATCCCAACACTTTGGGAGGCCGAGGCAGGCGGATCACTTGACGTCAGGAGTTCGAGACCAGCCTGGCCAATATGGTGAAACTCCGTCTCTGCTAAAAATACAAAAATTAGCTGGTGTCGTGGTTCATGCCTGTAGTCCCAGCTACTCAGGAGGCTGAGGCAGGAGAATCGCTTGAACCTTGGAGGCAGAAGTTGCAGTGAGTAGAGATCACGCCATTGCACTCCAGCCCGGGGGACAGAGCAAGACTCTGTCTCAAAAAAAAAAAAAAAGGAAGTGATTGGTGTCCTCCAAGACCTGATTCAGCCTTTCACATGGCAGTACCATTGGTCCCAGGGTGCACCGGCCCCATCTCCTCAGGGCAGTGGGTAGGTGGGGAAGACTCACCACTACCCCTGAAATGGGAAGAGACCAGGGTTCCAAAGTGACCCCCAGTGGGGGCTTCACATGCCAGCGGGTACATGAGATGATTTCAGTGGTCCCTGATACACAGCTTTCATTTTGAGAGACATGATTTTTTAAGTATCTAGTAATTCAAGCCTGGGATTCAAAGATACCATTTAAGAAGAAACTGAAGACTTTTTAAGAAAGCCATTAAATTGGCTGAGTGCAGTGGCTCACACCTGTATTCCCAGCACTTTGGGAGGCCGAGGCGGGCGGATCACAAGGTCAGGAGATCGAGACCACAGTGAAACCCCGTCTCTACTAAAAATACAAAAAAAAATTAGCCGGGGCGCGGTGGCGGGCGCCTGTAGTCCTAGCTACTCAGGAGGCTGAGGCAGGAGAATGGCGTGAACCCAGGAGGCGGAGCTTGCAGTGAGCCGAGATCGCGCCACTGCACTCCAGCCTGGGCAACAGTGTGAGACTCCGTCTCAAAAAAAAAAAAAAAAAGAAAGCCATTAAATTGGCTGAGTGCAGTGGCTCACACCTGTATTCCCAGCACTTTGGGAGGCTGAAGCAGGAGGATTGCTTGAGCTTAGGAGTTTGAGACCAGCCTGGGCCACATCGCAAAACCAAAAATACAAAAAGTAGCTGGCGTGGTGGTGTACGCCTGTGGTCCCAGCTATTCGGGAGGCTGTGGTGGGAGGATTGCTGGAGCCTGAGAAGTCGAGGCTGCAGTGAGCTGTGGTTGCATCACTGCATTCCGGCCTGGGCAATACAGCGGGACCCTGTCTCAAAAAAAAACTGTTTATTTTGTGACCAAACATGATTTGAGCCCTGATACAGGCATCAGCATTAAATTAAGTAAAACCAAATTTTAAAAAGTTTTTAAAAAGAAAACTATTAAATAAATAACACGCAGACAGGACACGATAGTGCTACTCAGGGGACCGCAAGTCTGTGACGCGGCTCGTGGGCAAACATCTTGTGGCTTTTAGGGGATTTCAATCCCAGGGATTTCAACCCCCAGTGGATTCGGCCTTGGCCGCATACTAGCTGTGTTTCCATCACCCAGCAAGGGCTCGGAGCCAGCTGTGGTCATGTTAGAAATGACCCTGCCCTTGTCCAGTCTGACAGCTTGAAGGCAGCGCCTCCTGCGGCCACCAAGCCCAGAGACCTGGTACTCGGAGACCCAGGTTGGCAGCTGTGCACTGAGGCCCTCACTGGAGTGTCTCATTCAGTCCTTGCCACTGGCCAGTCCTGGTACCATCCCTCTCCTGCTGACACAGAAACTAAAGCCGGAAGACTGCACCCTCTCCTCTGGTGCCAGCCAGAGGCGGTGGCCGTGGTCACCATGTAGTCACTGGCATATGCCTGCAGAAACCGGTGCCAGTTGAACTGCCTGCTCCAAGATCCATGCCATTCCGTAGGAACTTGGAGAGACAGAGGCAGGGAGCTGTTTTTGTTTTCTGGGTTGAGTGAGGGGCCAAGGGCCCCCTGATCGAGTCATGGAAGCAGCGGGAAGATCCAGTGTCCCCTCACGCTCTCAGGTACAGTAAGAGGGACCCCGGCCGACATAAAGAAGTCCAGAGCAGGGTGGTCTCAGCGGCGGGGCCTGCTCCTCCCCCTTACCTGGGGAAGGAGAGCCCCTCAGTGGGAGCTGGGGGCTGTTGTGCTCTCCAGTGACTTGGTGGGAGGGCACCTGGCCTCGTGTTGAGGGGATGTGTCCCCTCTGGCCAGGCGCCAGGCGAGGGGGCTGGGAGATAGCCGGAGGCTCCCCATCCCTCACCCAGCAGAGGCTAGCCTGAGGTTCAGCCACTCCCACTGCAGAAGCAACAGCATTGTCACAGAAGGGCCAGTGAGGGGCCGGGAAGGAGGTGGCCGTCTAGGGCTGGTCTGGTGGCCTCACGATGCCATCAGAGTCACTGGCTTCTCTGACCTTCTACTCACCTGTCCTAGGAGTAGGTCCCCTCTTGGTCACAACATGGCTGCTGCACCTCCAACATCACTTCCACTCTCCAGGCTGGAAGAAGGGGAAGGGCGGGGGAGAGATGGGCCAGGGGTGGCAGGCCCTGTCTGAAGGTGCTTTCGCAGAAGACCTGCCACACCTCTGCTTGCATCTCATTGGTCAGAACTGGTTCAGCCTCTGCAGGGAGGCTGAGGAATGAGCACGCACTGCCGTCTCAGCAAGGCAGGATGGTAGAGGAAAGACAGAGAGGACATTGGATAGGGAAGTAGCCGGCTCTTTTCCCAGCCTTGACATCCTGGTAAACCCGTCAAGGGCTTCATAGGGTTGAAGAGGACACGGCTTTGTCTTCAACTTGGGAGTTTCATTCAGTGAACAAACATTGGCTGAGCACCTAGGATGTGCCCCCTCATGCCCCTGGTCCTGGAGATGCAGGGGAGATGGACCAGGGAGACTGGAAGGGAGCCTGCCGCAGGGTGTGCCTGTTGTGGGCCCGACTGCCCCGTGGCAGGGCAGGGGACGTGCCTGCTGGGGTGGAGGGCCTCCCCCGCTGAGTCTCCCACAGGCCCGGTGCTCCACCTGCACCTCCGCATGCTGGCACGGGGACAGACGTCCTGGAGGCCTCTTGGCAGGACCGAGGGCTTTTCCAAGGAAAACCCTCGTTCCCCGGAACTGGCCAGGGAGGGGTCCCCACGCCTCGCAGCAGGGCTACTCCTTCGTCAGGGTGTGGTGAGGGCTGCAGGCGTTTTCCTGGACAGGGTGTGGTCACCATGTGTTACTAGCAGATGCCTGCAGAAGCCGGTGGTAATGGCCCAGAACGTGAAATGAGAGTTTTTCTAGGTTTCTGAAAGCTGCGGACTCCCTCTGGGGCAGACAGACCCATCCCACGCTGCAACTGGGAGACACAGAGGGCAGCCCCAGGCCTCCTGGGTCTGTCCTGGGAGCCACCCGTGACCGTGCTAGCAGGGACGGGACCTGCCCTCTGCACCGTTGCATGGGAGCAAATGTGCGATTTCCTGGAACGCGGGGACACAGGGTGACAAGACAGAGCCTGTGTCCTGTGGGTGGTTTCACGCCTAGGGGAGGAGCCTGACTTTGCTCTGTGCTTCTCCTACCCAGCCCTCGGTCCATCCGTCCTCAATGAGGGCTCAGAATGGGGCATCCACACCCCTGGGCAGGGCAGGGCAGGGCAGGGTGAGGGAGCCCAGACAGACAGACAGACAGACAGCAATGTGTGGAACAATCTTGTCATTGTAGCCAGCTCCCACCACGGTTTCTCAGGCAACCGCCAACCCAAGTTTTATGGAATGTTCTGGTCCCACGGTAGGTTTGGCAAGAGGAGGACCTCGCTCTGGTGGGGGAGCTGGAAGGGAGCTGCTGGCTGGGAGAAGGGACCCAAAGCAACTCCAGCCAGACCCAAAGCCCTGCCCCATCCCAGGCAGCACCCGCCTCCTTTACCAGGGGAGTCCCCAGGAGGTGGCTGTGAGGGAGGCACACCTCAGCCCTGCACACCATGTGAGGATGTCCCTGAGCTCACCATGGGTTGGGGGAGAAGCCCCTCCCAGCAGTCAGCCTGCTCTGGGAGAAGCCTCCCGCTCAATCAGCCTGCTCTGGGACCAGCCACTGGCCTGGTGGCCATACTGTGTCCTGGGCTCTGCTTGGGGACCGTGCTTGGGCTCCAGGAAGATGGTAGCGCAGAGATCTTGTGAACTGCAGGCTTGGGTAGACCGCCTGGTAAATCCCAGCTCCTGAGCTGGGTGACCTGGCCTGTCTACGTGATCTCTCTGAACCTCAGTGTCCTCTTCCTTGGAACAGAAACTAGCCCCTCGTCCATCTGTCTCTAGTTAATGCACAGAAAGTGCCTAGCATTTGGCAGGTGCTCAAGAAATATCAGTCCTTGTTTTGAAGCAGAAGAGCAGGAAGGTTGGGGGACAGCTGGGCTGAGGGAGTAGATGGGGCAGGCCCAGGAAGGTCCTGGGTGGGCCCCCAACCAAGAGTGCCCCTTCCCCCCCCTGCAGATTGCAGTGACTTTTGCCATCGTCCTTGGCGTCATCATCTACAGAATCTCCATGGCCGCCGCCTTGGCCATGAACTCCTCCCCCTCCGTGCGGTCCAACATCCGGGTCACAGTCACAGCTACTGCGGTCATCATCAACCTAGTGGTCATCATCCTCCTGGATGAGGTGTACGGCTGCATAGCCCGGTGGCTTACCAAGATCGGTGAGTGCCCACATTCCAGGTACCCATGGCCTGGACTCAGGCAGCCGGAGTCGCCTGCCTCTTGCTGTGCACCCTTGAGTTTGTTGCTTAACTTCTCTGGGCCCCAGCTCCCTGGCTCTGAACGGGGATCCTGATCACAGGCCCTGGCGCGCCTATGAGAGCCAACTGAGTGACGGTGTCAGTGGCCAGCCAGAGACTGGACCAGGCTGTTGGGGGCCATCCCAGCCACAGCCTCAGTATCATCCTACCCCTCCCTCTAGAGGTCCCGAAGACGGAGAAAAGCTTCGAGGAGAGGCTGATCTTCAAGGCTTTCCTGCTGAAGTTTGTGAACTCCTACACCCCCATCTTTTACGTGGCGTTCTTCAAAGGCCGGTAGGGACATCTTCAGCATTTTCCCTACCTCGCTTCTCCCAAGTCCAGGGGAGGGCTCTCCCTCCCCACAGGCGGGGGGCACCTGGAGCCCAAGACAGGGCAGACACTGTGGCACCTGCAGCCGATGAGGGTCAGGGAGAAGGCCTGGGCCCTGCTAAGGCTCCAGAGCGGCCGGACCCTGGGCAGCAGGGAGCCCAGGCAGTCGGGACCTCAGGCAGTGAGGATGGGGCAGTGAGGACCCGGGAGTGAGGACCCTGGGCAGTGAGGACCCCGGGCAGTGGGGACCCCGGGAAGTGAGGGGTAGGGAGGAGTCCACAGAGTGGGGACAAGGAGAGAGGAGGGCGTGGAAGTGCGGCTGCTGGCCACTTGAGCCCTCTTCACAGCTCCTGGTGGGGTGAAACCTGCCCCGCCTGGACCCTCTGGAGCCATCCCAGGCTGTGGTGGGGCCTGCGGCCCACCCACAATGATGCCCCCACCTCCACCGCCACTCCCGCAAGGGGCTGGCTGGTCTCATCTCAGAGCCCCCCAAAAGGCCGCCTCCTCCACATCATGTGATTCACCAGTGCCATGCCCGCCCTCCTGGCCCAGGTTCCCAGGGCCCTGCCAAGGGGTCCAGTCCTCGCCGAGTGCATCCAGGATGGAGCAGGCTCTCGGAAGCCTCCACACCCCACACCAGCCCCTAGAAGGCTGAGAGGCTGTCTATCCCCACCCAAGGTGGCCTTTGGCCACCACCTGCCCCAGCTGCCCGAGGTCCCCAGAGTGCTTCTGTGCCAGCTGTCCACGGACATCACTGTGCCAGCGGCACGTCCTGAGTCCCGGGGAAGCTAGCGCAGCAGCTTGCAGTCTTCAGACCACGGTGGTCTTTGCCTTAATGCCCCGCTGGGCCCCCTTCCCACTGCCTCTCAGTCTCATGACCTCTCACTGAAGAAGTTCCTTTTTCTGACCCATCTCTGGGTTTGGGAATCCAACCTTTGACCAGTGAAAACCACTGTGGTCATCTTTTAGCAGATGTGACCAGGCAGGGAGAGCCACCTGTAGATACCCTTGAGGCTGGGCCTGCAGGACTCACACGCCACACAGTCCCCACTTGGGGGTCTCTCCCGGAGCTGAGCTAGGGGCTCATCTTCTTTCTAATGACCTCCCCCATCGTTTCAGGTTTGTCGGACGCCCGGGCGACTACGTGTACATTTTCCGTTCCTTCCGAATGGAAGAGGTAACCGAAATTTTATTCGTTTCTGGTAGCCCCTTGTGTTTTGCTTACGATTTGTCTACACCGTGCTTGGGAGAAGCACTTGGGAGAAGCAGCCGCAGCATATTTGTTCAGCAAAGAACAGTGGTTTCTTTCCTTCCTGCTGGGAACTTTTCTGTTCCCCTGACGTGGTGGGGCGGGCTTTGATCTTATTTGGTGTGTTCATATAGAATCACCTAGAAGGGTAAACTCGCTATAGAGTTTATGAAAGAAAAGCAGGACATCTGGTTTTTCTTTTCATTTCTTTTTTTGTGAGACTGAATATTTCTCTTCTGGTTAAGATGAATGAATGAAGGCTGGGCGCAGTGGCTCATGCCTGTAATCTCAGCACTTTGGGAGGCCGAGACTGTTGGATCACCTGAGGTCAGGAGTTCGAGAGCAGCCTGGCCAACATGGTGAAACCCCATCTCTACTAAAAACACAAAAAATTAGCTGGGCGCATTGGTGTGTGCTTGTAATCCCAGCTACTCAAGAGGCTGAGGCATGAGAATCGCTTGAACCTGGAAGGTGGAGGTTGCAGTGAGCTGAGATTTCGCCACTACACTCCAACCTGGGTGACAGAGCAAGGCTCCATTTCAAAAAAAAAAAAGATGAATTAATGAGGACAAAACAGAACTTGGCTACCTTTGTTTGTTTGTTTTTTTAGCTAGACATTGAAATGCTTGTCTCTTTACCCTCAAACACCACGCTCGTGGCATTTCACTTCTGCCCAGCGATCCTGGCCACAGAAGGTCTGGTTGTGCCAGCCTGGTTCAGCCTCTGTCACGGCCCATGGACTTGCTCCACTGTCTGTTTCACAACCAGGGGCTCCATCAGACCAAGCCGGGGCTTCAGGGCCTATGAGTGGTTCTGGTCTCAACATTTCCAATCCACAGCGTAATTCAGCTTATCAGAAAATAAGAGGGTGGGTCTTCTTGATAAAGACCCTGTGAAACAAGGTATCGAGGATAGGGTGGACATCAGGTACAGGGTGATCTGGCTGTCTGGAGCGCAGCCTAGAGGTTCAACTACCTGAATGCAGGCCCCTGGGCAGCCCAAGACATGGGCCTCCTCCACAGTAATGGGCATCTGTGCCAAACTTATGAAATGCTCTTTCCTTTTTGTATCATCATCCCCTGTCACACTCGTCCCGGGTCAGAGAAGTCATATAATAAAGCAAATGGTGTAATTGCTTTTTCTGAAAGCATGGCTCTCCAAGACAGATGTGGGCATTTACTAGGTTTTATTTGGAATGCAGAACAAATTTGCTGTGCCTCAGGGGTCATCACGCATCCCTGGTGTTCCCTTTGCTTGGACAAGTTAAACTTCCAGCGCAGATAGGTTTCTGACTGTCGCCTGCTTGCGGGGTCCCTGGCCTAAGGTGGCACAGGCCCACTGCGTCAGGGGCATTAGGCCTTAGGGGTGACTTTCGCCTCCTGTGGAGCTTGCCTGCTGCATGCGCTCAGCCTGACATGGTGGTGCAGAGGCAGTGGATGGTGACTGGTGCATGGGACCAGCCAGTGGCACTGGGGAAAAGGAGGCGCCCTGAGGCCCTGCCCCACCCCTGCCTACTCCCTCCCAATGTGCTCCCAGCTCCCAGCCGCAGCCCCCAAGCCCAGCAGCCTGTAGGCGGGGTGTGCCAGTTTCCCGGGGCTGCCGCAACTCAATCCCACAGACTGGGCAGCTTCAAATAACAGAGATGGAGTCTCACAGTTCTGAAGGTTGGAAGTGCAGCATCCAGGTGTTAGCCAGGCTGTGTTCCCTTCAAGGGTTCTAGGGGAGGACCTGCCTTGCCTCTCCCAGCTTCTGGGGACTACAGAAGTTCTCATGGTTCCTTTACTCCGCCACTCCACCCTCTGCCTCCATCTTCACGCGGCCTCTTCCCTCTGTGCCCGCGTCTTCTCTTCTTCTGAGCACACCAGTCCTCGGATGGGCGCCCACCCTACCCCAGCATGAACACCCCCTGACCTGACTACATCTGCAAAGACCCTTTTTGCAAATAAGGCCACGTTCCCAGGTGGCGGGGATTAGAACCTGAGTGTCTTTTTTTGGAGGATGCAGGTCAACCCATGGCATGAGGGTGGGCCTCCTTGCAGGGCTGCGGTCCCTCTCCCGGTGTCCCTGTAGCGGGGCTGATGCTGCTCTCTGTCCACAGTGTGCGCCAGGAGGCTGCCTGATGGAGCTATGCATCCAGCTTAGCATCATCATGCTGGGGAAACAGCTGATCCAGAACAACCTGTTCGAGATTGGCATCCCGTGAGTGTGGCGGGTTAGAGTGACAGAGGCGAGACGGGCGGAGGGGTGTGTGGATGGCTCCTGCGGTGGTCTGGGTGGACGCAGGGCTTCAACCAAGATGCGGGCACCAGAAACAGGGAGAGAAGGAGGACACAGAGGGAAGATGAGGCAAAAGCCACCCCAGGTCAGGCATGGTGGCTGACGCCTGCAATCCCAGCACTTTGGGAAGCCGAGGCAGAAGGACCATTTGAGCCTAGGAAATCAAGACCAGCCTGGGCACAAAGCAAGACTGCACCTCTACAAAAAATAAAAAGTTAGCCAGGTGTGGTGGTGCGTGCCTGTAGTCCCAGCTACTCAGGAGGCTGAGGCAGGAGGATCGCTGGAGCCCAGGAGTTCCAGGCTGCAGTGAGCTGTGATTGTACCACTGCACTCTGTCTAGCCTGGGCCACAGAGTGAGACCCTGTTTTAAAAAACAAAAACAGGGCCAAGCGCAGTGGCTCATAACTGTAATCCCAGCACTTTGGGAGGCTGAGGTGGGCGGATCACTTGAGGTCAAGAATTCGAGACCAGACTGGCCAACACGGTGAAACCCGTCTCTACCAAAAATACAAAAATTAGCCAGGCGTGGTGGTGGATGCCTGTAGTCCCAGCTACATGGGAGGCTGAGGCAGGAGAACCCCTTGAACCCAGGAGGTGGAGGTTGCAGTCAGCCAAGATCGCATCACTGCACTCCAGCCTGGGCGACAGACTAAGACTCTGTCTCAAAAAATAAATAAATAATAAAAACATTAAAAAATAAAGCCACTCCATTTTGGACAAAGGAGGGAGAGGAAGTCAGAATGACACCCCACTCCATGCTGGCTGGGGATGTGGGGTACCACCAGGTGCCCCCAAGCCCAATGCTGGCTCCCCAGGGTTTCCAGATGGAGGCTGGGGGACTCAGCCTCCTTATTACCTTGTACCTTCAGAAATCCATATCCCATTCCCGCCTCCCCAACAGCTCCTAGGTCTCTGGAGTCAGGAACTTGTTGGGCCATTTTCCATGATCTGTGTCTTTCCCCAAGAGTCCACTTGGGCATGACCAGCCTCCACTGTTCTTGTGTCCCTGATGCCTGCTGGGCCCTCCTGTGGGTCACAAGTGGCCGTTTGCCCTCCCTGCACCTCCATTTCCTTCTGTAGCCAGCAAAGCCATGACGCTTACCCCTTGCCTTTTGGGGAAACGGCAGAGGAGATCATATAAAGAAATGATTGCAAACAAGTGAATTTTAGATTTAAAGCAGAAACTTAGAAATATCACTAGAGGCTAGGCGCAGTGGCTCATGCCTATAATCCTAGTACTTTGGGAGGCAGAGACGGGCGGATTGCCTGAGCTCAGGAGTTCAAGACCAGCCTGGGCAGTACTATGAAACCCCATCTCGACTTAAAATACAAAAAATTATCTGGGCGTGGCAGCGTGTGCCTGTAGTCCCAGCTACTCGGGAGGCTGAGGCAAGAGAATTGCTTGATCCCGGGAGGCAGAGGTTGCAGTGAGCTGAGACAGTGCCACTGCACTCCAGCCTGAGCAAAGAGAGTGAAACTCTGTCTCAAAAAAAAAAAAAAAAAGACACATCACCAGAGGTGCCAGACCCGAGCCCCAGATTCACCTTTCTGCAAACCTAACTGTGTGGTGTCACATCTCTCAGGAAGATGAAGAAGCTCATCCGTTACCTGAGGCTGAAGCGGCAGAGCCCCCCTGACCACGAGGAGTGTGTGAAGAGGAAGCAGCGGTATGAGGTGGATTACAACCTGGAGCCCTTCGCGGGCCTCACCCCAGAGTACATGGAAATGAGTGAGTGACAGCCGGGACAGGCAGGTGACGTCAGGATAGAAATCAGGCCAGCATGCCACCTGGAGTGGGGAAGGGCTGCAGGGGCATGATGCCCCCGACCCCGCGGTGCCCAGCATCCCTCCGGAAGCATTGGGCGGGGAGGAGGGAGATGCAGACCCTGGGATCCTGGTGCTGCTGCTCCCTTGGGTCGGTGAGCATGGCTGTCCTGTCTTCCAGAGGCCCAGGTCAAGCAGCCACGGTCCCCAGGCATGGTCCCCAGGCACGGTCCCCAGGCACGGTCCCCAAGCACGGTCCCCAGGCACAGTTCCCTTCAGGGCAACCCGAACCCGGCCTCGGCTGTGCAGCTCTTCCTCCTCCCTCAGTCTCCCTCAGCAGCCGAGGGCTCAGCCCTGCTAAGCTACAAGATCCTCCTCACTTGAAACCCCCCGCAATCCGAGGTCCCTCGTCTCAGCCCCAGTGCCCTTCAGGCCTCCTGCTTTGGGTCCATGACTCATCTCCCCTTCCTGGTGGTGAGCTCCTGAGTTGCAGGAGCCAGGACTTGCTCACCTGTGGGCTGGCGACAGCTGCCCCTAGCACAGGGCAGGTGCTCAAAGGAGACCCAGGGATTGAGCCTTACCCCCCTCAATCGTGTGGCTGGCCAGGAGGATGCCAAGAGGCGGCACATACCTTTAGGGGGTGGCCAAGGAGAGCTGGGAAAAAGCCAGGTGCGGTCCGCACGGCTCTGGACTCTCCCTGACCTGGTCACTTACCTCTCCCTCCTGCTCCTGTGCTCTGCACATGCTGGCCTCCTTGCTGCTCCCCAGCCCCACGGAGCTTGGGCCGCCCCAGGGCCTTTGCACTAGATGTGCCCTGCTGGAATGCCCTCCCCCAAATACCTGCATGACTCACTCTCTCCTGCCTGCCGGGCTCTATTCGGAATGTTCCCCAACAGAGAAGCCTTCCCTGACCACCGTGTTTGAAAGGGGCAGCCCCTGCCTGACACGGCCACAACCCCCACCCCTCCTCTGCTTGGTGTTTCTGCTTCCCAGCAGACAGCCTCACCCCGTCATCCCTCTTCTGTCTCCCCCTGGTAGGATGGCAGCCTCGCCCTCTCTTACTCCTCATCCCATAGCCCTGCTCCTAGAGCAGGTCCAGGTATACAGTGGGTGCTCAATGGGTGTTTGCTGACTAAATGGATGAGCAAAAGTAGTCAGGAAGACTGCTGTAGACGGGGCTCCCAGCATGCAGTGCCCCGGCCACCAAGGTCAAGTTCTGTAAAATGCCCGTTCCCAGGCTTGTCCCTGGTCTGCTCCAGGTGAGACCTGGCAGGCTGCATTTTGAACAAAGGCCTGGGAGTAAGGGCCCCTTAGAGGGCGGGGAGCGTTTCTGTTTAATTTCACCGCAAGTGCTGCCCTGTGCCCCTCCTGTTGGCCGAAGTGTCCACATATGTCACTCCTGGCTCCCCAGACAATTGTGCAAGGAGCACCCTGCCGCTGACCAGAGGAGAGGAATCTTAAGTGTGGCGTTCTGTGGCTCCTCTCTGTTTTCTCCTGGAATAAAGTCCAAGCTGAACCAGGGTCAGGCCGGTGGGCAAACAGCTCTCAGCTGTTTAAATTCAGCATTGGCCACTCGTCCAGGAGGGACGGGGTCTGGGAGGTGGCCTCCCCTGCCTGCAGGGTCACTCCTTCCACAGGAAACCCTAGGGAGAATAGAGCCCCAGACACCAGCACAGCCTGCAGTGGGCCACGAGACTGGTAGCCCCTTCCCTGGATTTATTTTCCTAGTGGCTGGACGTCACGTCCCGAGTTCCTGATAGGTTTGGACAAAGGGGATTTCTGGAGCAGGCGCCTCCTGCCCACATACACGGGGAGTGGTTCACCCGTGCCCCACCCTGCCCCCACTGACCGAGGCACATTTCCACACCCACTGGCTTTCTCCCCACCCCGTGGGCTGCCAGTCTGTTCCTCCAAGGAAGGCTCAAGCCACGGATGTGGATAGATGGGGAGAACAAGCCCATTTGGGAATGCCCCACCTCCCCACCCCCTGTACCCTCCCTCCCTGGCCCCAGCCCTGGCAGTGTCTCCAGCTCCCCGGTCATACCCTTAGTGCCAGAGTAGGCAGCACCACTCGGAAGTGAGAAAGCCCACCCTGGTGAGTGACCCACAGCCTCAGGCCTCAGCAGCCCCCCGCCCTCATGCACAGCACACACCACCCTACACAAGCAATCCCTCATCCCCTCCAGGGACCTCAGGCAGGACCAGAGAACTCCCACTCAGCCCACCTTGCCAGGGCGAGCAAGACAGCCCAGGGACAGAACTTGCAGGGCACTCCCCGCCATGGCCCATCCTGCATGCTAACAGTGCTCACACTCAGGGCACCCCGCACGGCCTACCCCACATGCTAACAATGCCCACACTCAGCCCGCCAGGCACACAGTGACATTCTGCCGGCTTCCTTGTTTACCGCCTGGCACCAAACGCCCTTGGACTGGGTCCTGCTGTGCAGTTCCTGAACCAGCTTTCCTGCTCAGTTCCACTCAGCAACCTTTTCCTGACCTTCTCCTAGGAGCCCAGCCCCGTGCTGGATGCAGCATCCAAAGCCAAAGAAGCCCCAGAGCCAGCTCCTGGGCGGGACGATCCCCAGGGGGAGGGCCGCAGGGGCAGAGGCGAGGGACTGTCCTGGGTCCCACCCAGATCCAGGAGGCCTGATGCAAGGGAAAATTGGGGGCTCTGGAAGATGCAGCCATGCAGGCAGGTCCCCCAGGTCCCAGGGAGCCCCCATGATGGAAGCAGCAGAGCCACTGCCACGTCCCTTCCCAGCACAGGCAGGGGAATGACCACAGGCTGGGCCTTTGAGCTCACGATGGTCCTTTTCCTTTTGGTGATGATTTTTTTAAATTTGACATAGGCTGGCGAGGTGGCTTATGCCTGGAATCCCAGCACTTTGGGTGGATGACTTGAGCTCAGGAGTTTGAGACCACCCTGGGCAACATAGCAAAATCCCAGCTCTACAAAAAATACAAAAATTAAGTAGTCATAGTGGTGCATGCCTTGGTCCCAGCTACTCGGGAGGCTGAAGTGGGAGGATTCATTGAGCCTGGGAGGTCGAGGCTGCAGTGAGCCATGGTTGTGCCACTGTACTGCAGCCTGGTGACCGATCGAGACTATCTCAAAAAAGATTAGCCATAGCTAAGTGAGCACTCCCTTTATTCAAGAGTCCAACACAGATTCAGAGCAAAATTTGGAATTCTGCCTTCAGTCCACTCCTGGAGGTCACCCAGGGTCATGGAGGGTCCATCCCAACAGGTGGTCTATGCAGGTGGGCTTGTTGGAGGTGGGGCAGCAGCCAGACCTGTGCAGCTCGGCACATGGGGTGGTGGAGTCCCCGCTTATGGGCTGTGGCTCATGGGGTGCTGACTGGCACTGGGCTCTCTCTGCAGTCATCCAGTTTGGCTTTGTCACCCTGTTTGTCGCCTCCTTCCCCCTGGCCCCGCTGTTTGCGCTGCTGAACAACATCATTGAGATCCGCCTGGACGCCAAAAAGTTTGTCACTGAGCTCCGAAGGCCGGTGGCTGTCAGAGCCAAAGACATCGGTGAGTGACCCCATGGGCCGGCAGGACCAGTTCCACATGCGTGCTGGGTTTGGGGAGGGGATTGCCACGCTCCAGAAGCTAGAGCCAGAGCTGACCAGGTGTCCCTCCTGGGGCTCTTCACTCAGCCTTTGCCGGGTGGAGCCTGGGGGGCAGGTAACACAAGACGTGGAGGCTCGCTTAGCCCTGTCCCCACCCGTTCCCTCCTAAGATGCATTGGTCACAGACGACGTTTGGAAAGTGTGGGTCCCAGACATCTGAATGTCTCAACAACCTGCTGCTTTAGGAGGTACAAGAGACTACATTGCCTCTCTGATGGCTGGCGACACCTACCTGTAGCAAGTGTGTGACCCCAGAGCCAGGGCAAGACCAACGGGAAAGGAGTGTTAGCTGTTCAGCATGTGCCTTCCTACATTGCATGTCATGGCATCATTTAATGTTCACAAAAGAGAAAAGGAAGGAAGGAGCCCCCCTCTGTAGACAGGGAAGAACAGTCCCAGTCATTGCATGGCTTGCCTACAGGAATCAAAGCCAAGATGCAACTCAACTCCAGCTTTTTAACCCCGTCACTAAGGCACCTTGACCACGTGGAGAAAGGGTGTGAGGTTGGGAGAATGTATATTTCAGGTCAGCATAAAGAATAACTTGAGCTGAGCACCGTGGCTCACTCCTGTAATCCCAGTGCTTTGGGAGGCCCAGGAGAAGGCACAGCTTGAGCCCAGGAGTTCAAGACCAGCCTAGGCAACATGGCGAAACCCTGTCTCCACATTGAGCCCAGGAATTCAAGACCAGCGTAGGCAACATGGCGAAACCCTGTCTCTATGAAAAATAGAAAAATTTGCTGGGCATGATGGTGCATGCCTGTAGTCGCAGCTACTCAGGAGGCTGAGGTGGGAGGTTCAGTGAGCCCACGCAGATTGTGGCTGCAGTGAGCTGTGCCCACGCCTGGGCAACAGAGTGAGATCCTGTCTCAAAAACATAAGTAAAATTAGCTGGATATGGTAGCGCAGACCTGTGGTCCCAGCTACTTGGGAGGCTGAGGCAGGAGGATCGTGTGAGCCCAGGAGGTCAAGGCTGCAGTGAGATGTGATCATGCCACTACACTCCAGCCTGGGCAACAGAGAGACCCTGTCTCAAAAAAAAAAGAAAAAGAAAAAGAATAACTTTAATAGTCAGAGGGGTCAAAAACAGAGCAGACTTCCTTGTGGGTTAGAGAGCTCCCTGTTACCAGAGGCATTTAAGCAGAGATAGGACGACAATCTGTCCAGGAGGGTGAGGGGTATGGGAGCCCCACACAGGCCTCCACCAGAGCCAGCCCTCACAGGAAGGGTGATCCCATCTTATCTTATGGTAGGACCCAATTTTCAGGGTGAAAACAAAATTACAAACATACATTCATTTTATCTCAAATTTAACAAATTTTAGTGAGAATAGCACCTTTGTACTAATTATTGGAATAAACAAAAGGTTGGATTACGTATTGGGGATATCACCTTGCTGAAATAAAGATTCCATATCAGCTTGATAAGATAGTTTTGGGTTAGGCTTTTGTAGGCCAAACGTAATCTTACAAAAAGTGGGAAACTGACCGGGTGCAGTGGCTCATGCCTGTAATCCCAGCACTTTGGGAGGCCAAAGCAGGTGGATCACCTGAGGTCAGGAGTTCGAGACCAGCCTGACTAACATGGTGAAACCCCGTCTCTACTAAAAATACAAAATTAGCCGGGTATGGTGGTGGGAGCCTGTAATCCCAGCTCCTCAGGAGGCTAAGGCAGGAGAATTCCTTGATTCCGGGAGGCAGAAGTTGCAGTGAGCCGAGATCGTGCTACTGCACTCCAGCCTGGGCGACAGAGCAAGACTCCATCGCAAAAAAAAAAAAAAAAAGAAATGTGGGAAGCCTTTTCAGTTGTTCCAAGGGCTTCTCCAGTCCTTAGTACGTGTGTCATTCTCGCTGGCAACACCCTTCGGATCACCTCACCCTAGTCCGTGTTCTCTCCTTAAGTTGTTAGCGGCTCTGTCCTGGTTGGAAGCTCCTTGGTCGACACCTTGGCCCCTTGTGGCAAGCCCAGCATCCACTGGTGACCAAATCCACCAATCCTCCACTGTCTGGCTCCAAGATAACTTCAACTCTGGCTTCTCTTAACACTTGGCTGTCTTGTAGACTAAAACAGATGAAATTGTCATTTTCACAGCTCAAAGACCATCAGATAGCAGCGATTCACCCTGCAGTTCACCCTGCAGCTTCACATTTGCCCTGCGTAAGGCCCTGGCTTTGAAAGGGGCCTGGAAACTTCGGTGACTTATAGGGAGGGACATCCCAGGGCTCGTGGGTAAGAGGTCATGGCACTGTGTTTGGATACTTTTGCTTCCCTACGTCATCTCTTCTCTGGGTGACCCAGGTAATGAAGACTCAGAACACAGACACTCTATATTAGACTGCCCTGTGAGATTTTGTTTACAAATTTCAAAGGCTTTAAAAGCCATGAGCTAACTAACCCTCCGAAGACCCCGCTAACCACCAGCATCCCTGTTCTGCCTCTGCTGAGGCCATGGGTGAGCTCCTCGCCCCTCACCCCTCATACCACAGCCCTACATGGCCAGAGGTGGCGCAAGGCTGAAGCGCTGATTTGCTGGTGCTCTAGGTCAGAGGTCAGCACTTGTCTTCAGTAAAGAGCCAGAGTGAATGTTTTAGGCTTCCTGGACCCAGAAACGACGTCCTCAAGTCTTAGGCAGTGGTTCTCACCCAAAGGCTACATTTTTCATACATTTTTCATTTCATACTTAAAAGTGGAAAAGGTCAGGGCCTAGCGTGGTGGCTCATGCCTGTAATCGCAGCACTCTGGGAGGCCGAGGCAGGTGGATCACCTGAGGTCAGGAGTTTGAGACCAGCCTGGCCAATATGGTGAAACCCCATCTCTACTAAAAATACAAAAATTAGCTGGGAGCGCTAATTTTTGTGGTGGCATTTTAATTTTTAATGGTGGCAGGCGCCTGTAATCCCAGCTACTTGGGAGGCTGAGGCAGGAGAATGGCGTGAACTTGGGAGGTGGAGCTTGCAGTGAGCCGAGATCGTGCCACCGCACTCCAGCTTGGGCAACAGCAAGACTCCGTTTCAAAAAAAAAAAAAAAGGTCATTTTTAGCTGGCGGGACAAGTGAAAAAGAGGCTATCGAAAAACAGGCCACCATGGCCATCTTTGCACACCCGCTCTCAGGAGCAAGGCGAGATTGCATCCCAGGCTGTGCCTCCGCATAGCGCTGCTTTGAAGATCGCGCCACAGAGCTGCCTCCAACATGAACTTTCCTCAGAACCTCAGCCTGTCGTGTCCTCCAGGGAACCCCGGGGGGGAAGCCTGAGTGAATCTTCCCTCGGTGCCACTTTCCAGATGGGAAACCGAGGCCCAGACGGTAACAGCTGAGCGGGAAGCAGAGAGCTCAAGCCCTAGGCCTCCTGCATGCATAGAGGGTTTGCCTCTGCAAACCTCACCCTGTGTACCAAAGACCCCAAAGGGGGAGCTCCGGGCCCGCTCACCAGGTGCTCCCTGCAGTCCTCGGAAATTCTGGAGCTCCCTGCCCCACGGCAGTAAAGAAAAGAGTGCCATCCCATTCCAGCAGGTACAGCTGAAAACAAAGAGAAGAATGCAGCCCACGCTAAGTCCTCACAAAGGCCCGATGATCAGGCACCTGACAGTGCCCTACCCCTGCCCGCCACCTGCCGCATCACAGTGTGCATGTGTTTGCTCTGGTGCCCTCTGCTTCGAGAAGCTCTGGCTGTCCCCAGACGGTGGCTGAATGAAGCTTGCAAACCCACCAGGGTGAAAGAGAGCAGCAGCTCAATGGCCTTGGCTTCCTGCAGTCCCTCTGCAGGCATTGGCGTCCCCACCAGCAGCAGGCCTTCCGCATGCCTCTTTGGACTCTTTGCACCTGGCTTGTTTTTGCTCAGTTCTTACGGATCAGCTACTCACTTCCTGGTTCCTGTCCGGTTGGCTGAAGGCATAATCTGCCCTCCTTTCACTCGTTTGTTTGTGGATTCCTTAACCATAGCCTTTCCTTGAAGAGGCTTTTGTATTCCTTCTATGATCCGTGCAGGGCCCCCAGGCGAGCTCCTCGAGGGGACAGAGGGCCCCTGTGGCCCCTGTGACCTGCACCTCTGAGGCCCTGGGTGGCTGGGGGAAGCTGTGCCACAAAGCACAGGTGCCTAGATCACCCTGCCATCCAGCGGGTCACAGCAGGGACCCAGCCATGCGTGGGAATCTGCTCCAGCTCCCCAGCCCTGGCTTCGACTTCCTGTTCTCTTCCTGGTGCTTCACAGCCTGCTGGTGGGAAAGCGCAGCCTCCATTCGGCTCCCAGGCACTGCCTGTGGGCAGCAGTGGTGGCCTCGCCAAGCACCTGGCTTTGTCCAAATACCTCCCTGTACTGTTCTGGGAAATGGGGCTTAGCATCCCCTAGAGTGGGAAAAATTCCTTGGGAAAGAAACCAAGGAATTTACTTGGGGAAGTAAAAATGAGGCAGTTTTCCCCAACAGGACTGTCATCAAAGAAGCCCACCCAAAGAGTATTCCAAAAGCACAGCATCCCCTTTTACTTAGAGATGTCAATGAAAAGAGTCAAACTCTGTCAAATATTTGAAGACATTTATTCTGAGCCAAATATGAGTGACCACGGCCCATGACACAGCCCTCAGGAGGTGCTGAGAACATGGGCCCAAGGTGGTCGCGGTACAGCTTGGTTTTGTACATTTTAGGGAGACACGAAACATCAATCAGATATATCTAAGATATACATTGATTTGGTCCAGAAAGGCGGGACAGGGTGGGACGACTTCCAGGTTATAGGTATATATATATATATGTGTGTGTGTGTGTGTGTGTGTTTGAGAGAGAGAGTTTCACTCTTGTCACCCAGGCTGGAGTGCAATGGCATGATGCAACCTCCGCCTCCTGGGTTCAAGCGATTCTCCTGCCTTAGCCTCCTGAGTAGCTGGGATTGCAGGTGTGTGCCACCAGATTTGGCTAATTTTGTATTTTTAGTAGATACAAGACTTCACCATGTTTCTCCAACTTGTGACCTCAGGTGATCTGCCCACCTCTGCCTCCCAAAGTGCCCCAGCAGTGAGCCACCGCACCCAGCCTATTTTTAAAATTTCTGATTGTCAATTGGTTGAGTTATTATCAATAGAAAGAAAAGTCTGGGTTATGATAAGGGGTTGTGGAAACCAAGGTTTTATCATGCAGATGAAACCTCCAGGAAAGAGGGTCAGAGAGAATAGACTGTAAATGTTTATCAGACTTAAGGTCTGTGTTGATGGTCACACTGGTCGGCTTTTGCTGAATTCCAAAAGGGAGGAGGGCATGAGGAGGCCTGTCTGACCCTCCCCATGCCCCCTGCTTCCTGTCATGGCCTGAACCAGTTTTTCAGGTTAACTTGAGGGTTCCCTAGCCGAGATAATGGACCCCATTTAAATGGTTGAGGAGGGGATTAGAATTTTATTTTTAGTTTACAGAGATCCTCAGAGCAGTGAGTGTCTCCCTGGAGTGTGCCTCAGAATAACTCGGGGTTCCCAGCCCCACCCCAGGAGAGGCGGATTCTGTAGGCTGGGGCTGGGGCTGGGCTGTCGGTTCTGCATTTCTCTAACACACCCCACGGATGTGCAGGGCCACACGGAGAGTCATCCTCCTGGACATAGAAATCCTGCAGACCTGTCAGGACAGGCTCCATCCGGGCCTGGAAACGAGGAAGACCCCGCTCCCGGCTCCATCTCATCCCCTCCTCATCCCTCCCACTTCCCGTTGTCTCTCTGGGCCCGCTGGGCAATCACCTGGACAGACCCCCTCGCCTGCCTGAATCTTGCCCTTCCAAGGCCCTGAGCTCAGGAGCCGCGTCCCTCGGGAGCCCCACAGCCAAAGACTTCAACCCCCACCCCAGGCCCACCCCACCTCAGAGGTCTCAAACTCAGAGCCCCAAGGGCCAGGTGGGCCACACGCACAAGTGAGACTAAGTCCTAGGAGTGTTCTTCATGGCCACAGAGCAGTGTGCCCGTTCCCACATTGCTTGAAACATTCAACTCTCTAGTCCGGGTCTGGGTTTGGATGCTAAGGCGGCCATAATGGAAGTCTGAGGTCAGAGGTCGCCTGGAGGCCCCGGCACAGACAGCAGAGCTGTGGTGCACAGCCCGACCTGCAGGGGGCGCCCCGGGCATCACAGCATCACAGCCAGCTGTTGCCAAGGAGACGCAGCAGCCAGCCAGGACCAGAGCCGAGGAGTCTCGATTTTTTTTTTGGTTTGTTTGTTTTTTTTTTGTTTTTTGAGACGGAGTCTCACTCATTCGCCAGGGCTGGAGTGAAGTGGCACAATATCGGCTCACTGCAACCTCTATCCCCCAGGTTCTAGCAATTCTCCTGCCTCAGCCTCCTGAGTAGCTGGGATTACAGGCGCCTGCCACCACACCCAGCTAATTTTTGTATTTTTAATAGAGCGGGGCTTCGCCATGTTGGCCAGACTGGACTCGAACTCCCGACCTCAGGTGATCCACCCGCCTCAGCCTCCCAAAGTGCTAGAATTACAGGCGTGAGCCAATGCGCCCGGCCTTGATTTTTTTAAATACATTTTCCCGGTTTTTAAGCATCAGTCTGCATTTTTAAGCAGTAGGCAAGCGTAACAAAATGGCCATGTAGCGTGGATGCGGCCTGCCTGCCACTGCTTTGCAGCCTCTGCTCCGGCGCCAGCATCCGGTTGGAAAGGGCTTTCTACGCTCGTGCAGTCACTCAGCAGGCATTTATCCAGCAGCACCCACCTCATGTGCCAGACACCAAGCTAGACCCAGAAGCTACAGGGACGTGCAATTAGCAGCCTGCCCCAGGAGCTTGGAGTCCACGGAGGGCCCTCAGCCCTGACACCCAGCCAGGAGAAGCAGAGCGGGAAGTGTTCCCACTCCTGAGGGAGCACTTCAGTGCTGACTTTGTAGGGCTGTGCCATCCAGCCCTCACGCACCTGCGTTCCCAGGTGCTTTATTCAGGATGGGGTGGCCCTGGGGCTGCTAGTGTGCAGAGCCCATGTGACTGCCCCACCACCTGCTCCAGCAGAAAAATAAACTGAGGATCGCTGCGCCCGTGCAAAAGATCAATGGAGCTACAATTAGGTGATGGCTCCCGTGGCCCGAGGACTGGAGAGAGGGGTCAGGGAATAGTGATCGTCACTTCTCAAACTGCCCACCAGCAATGGGTTGCAGTGGGTATTTCTCTCTTTTTTTGAGACAGAACCTTTCTCTGTTGCCCATGCTGGAATGCAGTGGCGTGAACTCGGCTCACCATAACCTCAGCCTCCCTGGCCCAAACTATTCTTGTGCCTCAGCCTTCCGAGTAGCTGGGATTACAGGCATGTGCCACCGTGCCCAGCTAATTTTTGTATTTTTAGTAGAGATGGTGTTTTGCCATATTGGCAAGGCTGGTCTCAAACTCCTGGCTTCAAGTCATCTGTCCACCTCAGCCTCCCAAAATGCTAGGATTATAGTCGTGAGCCTCCACACCCAGCCTACAGTGGCATTTTTGATTGATGATGATTGTGACTGTGGTCTGTCATTGAATTGGAGCTGGCTGGGGGCAGGGAGCAAGAGATCCTGGTCTCGGAGGTTTCATCTGAGCCTGTGGTTTCTAGCTCTGGGCCACACAGGGGGCCTGAACTCTTGCTGCCTTTGCAGACCACCAGCATGCACCCCAGAAATGGGGACTGAGAGGCTCCCCTTGGCTACCAGGGCAGAAGCGCTATGTACAGCTCTCCCTGCAGCCTCCTGCACAGGCAGGAAGTCCATCTGCTCCGTCTTGGTCCTTTCTGACGAGTGCTGGTTATCACCCATCTCAGAGCCGGCTCAGGGCATGGAGAGCAGGCCTCAGGATTGGGCTCCCAGCCAAACCGCTGCATACGACACTGCTGGGCATGATAGGGTGCAATTAGGGTGAGCCAGGGGTCAGTCCGGGACACTGGACCATTTCCAGGAATTGCAACACTGAGGCCCTGCTTCCTGGGCCATTGAGGGACTCCTTCCTGGGCCCTGCTAGATCTCGTGGCCGCTGGGAAGACAATGGAGAGGCCAGCATGGCCCCGGGCGTTGTGTTGTGATCTTCTTGTTCATCTGTGATTTGGTGCAACCCTGGGTCTTGGAGTAAAGGGAGCAAGGGGGTGTGCAGATGGGGAACGGTTCGACCTGCACTCCTGTGTCTGGCCTAGCCCTGAATACAGGTATCCTCCGCCAGAGCTTTGGGAGCTGCACCCCAATTGAATCTTAGTCACTTTAGGAATAAAAAAAGTTTCATCTGAGCCAACTAGTATTTACACAGGTGCACGGGGAGATCGTGCAGAACCACTGAGGGAGCAGCTGTCTTTAAGCCCCTCTTTTAGAAGCTGGTGAGCTTGTCAGAAAGGGCTGGTGCACACCAGGCCCTGGCACTGACCTGGCTTCCTCAGGACCTGAGCAAATGACTCTTGGTTGCCGTAAGCCTCTGACTGCTGTGAGAGAGCCTGGCCCCTGCAAGGATGGTACCCGCTCAGGCTGTTGCCTGGTGGCTGCAATGACTGAGAGTGTAGGGTTCTTTAAAACCGTGACTTCTTCTTCCCCCAGGAATCTGGTACAATATCCTCAGAGGCATTGGGAAGCTTGCTGTCATCATCAATGTAAGTGACATCAGGGACCTCGGTGGAAGGAAGTCCTGGCTGAACTGCCAGGCGGCCGGGGGCCCCTTGGAGAAGGAGCTGGGCATGGGTCTTCTACCCCAGCCACGGTGCAGCCCCAGGCTGCCGGGATTCTCTAGTTATAAATGTCCCTTGACCGCATGGGGTGGGGAGGGTGCATTCTGGGGAGGCATAAAAAATCCTCTTCAAACTTTTCCTGCAAGTTTTTTGTTTAATTTTTTTTGAGTCAGAGTCTCACTCTGTGGTCCAGGCTGCAGTGCAGTGGCACTATCTCAGCTCACTACAACCTCTGCCTCCCAGGTGCAAGCAATTCTCGTGCCTCGGTCTCCCAAGTAGCTGGGATTACAGGCGCCCACCACCACGCCCGACTAACTTTTGTATTTTTAGTAGAGACAGGGTTTTGACATGTTGACCAGGCTGGTCTCAAACTCCTGACCTCAGGTGATCCGCCCTCCTTGGCCTCCCAAAGTGCTGGGATTACATTCATGAGCCACTGTGCCCAGCCTTTCTGCAAGCTTTGAGCAAAATTCTCCACCATGCCCACCTTGGCCCCTAAGTCCACTGAGAATAAACAACAGACAGATATAAGAGGGAAGACAGAGACAGAGACAGGAGGGAAGACAGAGACAGGAGGGAAGACAGAGACAGAGACAGGAGGGAAGACGGAGACAGAGACAGGAGGGAAGACGGAGACAGAGACAGGAGGGAAGACGGAGACAGAGACAGGAGGGAAGCCAGAGACAGAGATAGGAGGGAAGACAGAGACAGAGACAGGAGGGAAGACAGAGACAGAGACAGGAGGGAAGACAGAGACAGAGACAGGAGGGAAGACAGAGACAGAGACAGGAGGGAAGACAGAGACAGGAGGGAAGACAGAGACAGGAGGGAAGACAGAGACAGAGACAGGAGGGAAGACGGAGACAGAGACAGGAGGGAAGACGGAGACAGAGACAGGAGGGAAGACAGAGACAGAGATAGGAGGGAAGACAGAGACAGAGACAGGAGGGAAGACAGAGACAGAGACAGGAGGGAAGCCAGAGACAGAGATAGGAGGGAAGACAGAGACAGAGACAGGAGGGAAGACAGAGACAGAGACAGGAGGGAAGACAGAGACAGAGACAGGAGGGAAGACAGAGACAGAGACAGGAGGGAAGACAGAGACAGGAGGGAAGACAGAGACAGGAGGGAAGACAGAGACAGAGACAGGAGGGAAGACAGAGACAGAGACAGGAGGGAAGACGGAGACAGGAGGGAAGACGGAGACAGGAGGGAAGACGGAGACAGAGACAGGAGGGAAGACAGAGACAGAGACAGGAGGGAAGACAGAGACAGAGACAGGAGGGAAGACAGAGACAGGAGGGAAGACGGAGACAGAGACAGGAGGGAAGACAGAGACAGGAGGGAAGACAGAGACAGGAGGGAAGACAGAGACAGAGACAGGAGGGAAGACAGAGACAGAGACAGGAGGGAAGACAGAGACAGAGACAGGAGGGAAGACAGAGACAGGAGGGAAGACGGAGACAGGAGGGAAGACAGAGACAGAGATAGGAGGGAAGACAGAGACAGGAGGGAAGACAGAGACAGAGACAGGAGGGAAGACGGAGACAGAGACAGGAGGGAAGACAGAGACAGAGACAGGAGGGAAGACAGAGACAGGAGGGAAGACGGAGACAGAGACAGGAGGGAAGACGGAGACAGAGACAGGAGGGAAGACGGAGACAGAGACAGGAGGGAAGACGGAGACAGAGACAGGAGGGAAGACGGAGACAGAGACAGGAGGGAAGACGGAGACAGAGACAGGAGGGAAGACGGAGACAGAGACAGGAGGGAAGACAGAGACAGGAGGGAAGACGGAGACAGAGACAGGAGGGAAGACGGAGACAGAGACAGGAGGGAAGACGGAGACAGAGACAGGAGGGAAGACGGAGACAGAGACAGGAGGGAAGACAGAGACAGGAGGGAAGACAGAGACAGAGATAGGAGGGAAGACAGAGACAGAGACAGGAGGGAAGACAGAGACAGGAGGGAAGACGGAGACAGGAGGGAAGACAGAGACAGAGATAGGAGGGAAGACAGAGACAGGAGGGAAGACAGAGACAGAGACAGGAGGGAAGACGGAGACAGAGACAGGAGGGAAGACGGAGACAGAGACAGGAGGGAAGACGGAGACAGAGACAGGAGGGAAGACGGAGACAGAGACAGGAGGGAAGACGGAGACAGAGACAGGAGGGAAGACGGAGACAGAGACAGGAGGGAAGACGGAGACAGAGACAGGAGGGAAGACAGAGACAGGAGGGAAGACAGAGACAGAGACAGGAGGGAAGACAGAGACAGGAGGGAAGACGGAGACAGGAGGGAAGACGGAGACAGAGACAGGAGGGAAGACAGAGACAGAGACAGGAGGGAAGACAGAGACAGGAGGGAAGACAGAGACAGAGACAGGAGGGAAGACAGAGACAGAGACAGGAGGGAAGACAGAGACAGGAGGGAAGACGGAGACAGGAGGGAAGACAGAGACAGAGATAGGAGGGAAGACAGAGACAGGAGGGAAGACGGAGACAGGAGGGAAGACAGAGACAGAGATAGGAGGGAAGACAGAGACAGGAGGGAAGACGGAGACAGGAGGGAAGACAGAGACAGAGACAGGAGGGAAGACAGAGACAGAGACAGGAGGGAAGACGGAGACAGGAGGGAAGACAGAGACAGAGACAGGAGGGAAGACAGAGACAGGAGGGAAGACAGAGACAGGAGGGAAGACAGAGACAGAGACAGGAGGGAAGACAGAGACAGGAGGGAAGACAGAGACAGAGACAGGAGGGAAGACAGAGACAGAGACAGGAGGGAAGACGGAGACAGAGACAGGAGGGAAGACGGAGACAGAGACAGGAGGGAAGACGGAGACAGGAGGGAAGACGGAGACAGAGACAGGAGGGAAGACAGAGACAGAGACAGGAGGGAAGACAGAGACAGGAGGGAAGACAGAGACAGAGACAGGAGGGAAGACAGAGACAGAGACAGGAGGGAAGACAGAGACAGAGACAGGAGGGAAGACGGAGACAGGAGGGAAGACAGAGACAGAGATAGGAGGGAAGACAGAGACAGGAGGGAAGACGGAGACAGGAGGGAAGACAGAGACAGAGACAGGAGGGAAGACAGAGACAGAGACAGGAGGGAAGACAGAGACAGGAGGGAAGACAGAGACAGGAGGGAAGACAGAGACAGAGACAGGAGGGAAGACAGAGACAGAGACAGGAGGGAAGACAGAGACAGAGACAGGAGGGAAGACAGAGACAGAGACAGGAGGGAAGACAGAGACAGGAGGGAAGACAGAGACAGAGACAGGAGGGAAGACAGAGACAGGAGGGAAGACAGAGACAGAGACAGGAGGGAAGACGGAGACAGGAGGGAAGACGGAGACAGAGACAGGAGGGAAGACAGAGACAGAGACAGGAGGGAAGACGGAGACAGAGACAGGAGGGAAGACGGAGACAGAGACAGGAGGGAAGACGGAGACAGAGACAGGAGGGAAGACGGAGACAGAGACAGGAGGGAAGACGGAGACAGAGACAGGAGGGAAGACGGAGACAGAGACAGGAGGGAAGACGGAGACAGAGACAGGAGGGAAGACAGAGACAGGAGGGAAGACAGAGACAGAGACAGGAGGGAAGACAGAGACAGGAGGGAAGACAGAGACAGAGACAGGAGGGAAGACGGAGACAGAGACAGGAGGGAAGACAGAGACAGGAGGGAAGACAGAGACAGAGACAGGAGGGAAGACAGAGACAGAGACAGGAGGGAAGACGGAGACAGAGACAGGAGGGAAGACGGAGACAGAGACAGGAGGGAAGACAGAGACAGAGACAGGAGGGAAGACGGAGACAGAGACAGGAGGGAAGACGGAGACAGAGACAGGAGGGAAGACGGAGACAGAGACAGGAGGGAAGACGGAGACAGAGACAGGAGGGAAGACAGAGACAGGAGGGAAGACAGAGACAGGAGGGAAGACAGAGACAGAGACAGGAGGGAAGACAGAGACAGGAGGGAAGACGGAGACAGAGACAGGAGGGAAGACGGAGACAGAGACAGGAGGGAAGACGGAGACAGAGACAGGAGGGAAGACAGAGACAGGAGGGAAGACAGAGACAGGAGGGAAGACAGAGACAGAGACAGGAGGGAAGACAGAGACAGAGACAGGAGGGAAGACAGAGACAGAGACAGGAGGGAAGACAGAGACAGAGACAGGAGGGAAGACAGAGACAGGAGGGAAGACAGAGACAGAGACAGGAGGGAAGACAGAGACAGGAGGGAAGACAGAGACAGAGACAGGAGGGAAGACAGAGACAGAGACAGGAGGGAAGACGGAGACAGAGACAGGAGGGAAGACGGAGACAGAGACAGGAGGGAAGACGGAGACAGAGACAGGAGGGAAGACGGAGACAGAGACAGGAGGGAAGACGGAGACAGAGACAGGAGGGAAGACAGAGACAGGAGGGAAGACAGAGACAGAGACAGGAGGGAAGACAGAGACAGGAGGGAAGACAGAGACAGAGACAGGAGGGAAGACAGAGACAGGAGGGAAGACAGAGACAGAGACAGGAGGGAAGACGGAGACAGAGACAGGAGGGAAGACGGAGACAGAGACAGGAGGGAAGACGGAGACAGAGACAGGAGGGAAGACGGAGACAGAGACAGGAGGGAAGACAGAGACAGGAGGGAAGACAGAGACAGAGACAGGAGGGAAGACAGAGACAGGAGGGAAGACAGAGACAGAGACAGGAGGGAAGACAGAGACAGAGACAGGAGGGAAGACAGAGACAGAGACAGGAGGGAAGACGGAGACAGAGACAGGAGGGAAGACGGAGACAGAGACAGGAGGGAAGACGGAGACAGAGACAGGAGGGAAGACGGAGACAGAGACAGGAGGGAAGACGGAGACAGAGACAGGAGGGAAGACAGAGACAGGAGGGAAGACAGAGACAGAGACAGGAGGGAAGACAGAGACAGGAGGGAAGACAGAGACAGGAGGGAAGACAGAGACAGAGACAGGAGGGAAGACAGAGACAGAGACAGGAGGGAAGACAGAGACAGAGACAGGAGGGAAGACAGAGACAGGAGGGAAGACAGAGACAGGAGGGAAGACAGAGACAGAGACAGGAGGGAAGACAGAGACAGAGACAGGAGGGAAGACGGAGACAGAGACAGGAGGGAAGACGGAGACAGAGACAGGAGGGAAGACAGAGACAGAGACAGGAGGGAAGACGGAGACAGAGACAGGAGGGAAGACAGAGACAGGAGGGAAGACAGAGACAGAGACAGGAGGGAAGACAGAGACAGGAGGGAAGACAGAGACAGGAGGGAAGACAGAGACAGAGACAGGAGGGAAGACAGAGACAGAGACAGGAGGGAAGACAGAGACAGAGACAGGAGGGAAGACAGAGACAGAGACAGGAGGGAAGACGGAGACAGGAGGGAAGACAGAGACAGGAGGGAAGACAGAGACAGGAGGGAAGACAGAGACAGGAGGGAAGACAGAGACAGAGACAGGAGGGAAGACAGAGACAGAGACAGGAGGGAAGACAGAGACAGAGACAGGAGGGAAGACAGAGACAGGAGGGAAGACAGAGACAGAGACAGGAGGGAAGACGGAGACAGAGACAGGAGGGAAGACAGAGACAGGAGGGAAGACGGAGACAGAGACAGGAGGGAAGACGGAGACAGAGACAGGAGGGAAGACAGAGACAGAGACAGGAGGGAAGACAGAGACAGGAGGGAAGACAGAGACAGAGACAGGAGGGAAGACAGAGACAGAGACAGGAGGGAAGACGGAGACAGAGACAGGAGGGAAGACGGAGACAGAGACAGGAGGGAAGACGGAGACAGAGACAGGAGGGAAGACAGAGACAGGAGGGAAGACAGAGACAGAGACAGGAGGGAAGACAGAGACAGGAGGGAAGACAGAGACAGAGACAGGAGGGAAGACAGAGACAGAGACAGGAGGGAAGACAGAGACAGAGACAGGAGGGAAGACGGAGACAGAGACAGGAGGGAAGACAGAGACAGAGACAGGAGGGAAGACGGAGACAGAGACAGGAGGGAAGACAGAGACAGGAGGGAAGACAGAGACAGAGACAGGAGGGAAGACAGAGACAGGAGGGAAGACAGAGACAGGAGGGAAGACGGAGACAGAGACAGGAGGGAAGACAGAGACAGGAGGGAAGACGGAGACAGAGACAGGAGGGAAGACGGAGACAGAGACAGGAGGGAAGACGGAGACAGAGACAGGAGGGAAGACGGAGACAGAGACAGGAGGGAAGACGGAGACAGAGACAGGAGGGAAGACAGAGACAGAGACAGGAGGGAAGACAGAGACAGAGACAGGAGGGAAGACAGAGACAGGAGGGAAGACAGAGACAGAGACAGGAGGGAAGACAGAGACAGGAGGGAAGACGGAGACAGGAGGGAAGACAGAGACAGAGACAGGAGGGAAGACAGAGACAGAGACAGGAGGGAAGACAGAGACAGAGACAGGAGGGAAGACAGAGACAGGAGGGAAGACAGAGACAGAGACAGGAGGGAAGACAGAGACAGGAGGGAAGACAGAGACAGAGACAGGAGGGAAGACAGAGACAGGAGGGAAGACGGAGACAGGAGGGAAGACAGAGACAGAGATAGGAGGGAAGACAGAGACAGGAGGGAAGACAGAGACAGAGACAGGAGGGAAGACGGAGACAGAGACAGGAGGGAAGACGGAGACAGAGACAGGAGGGAAGACGGAGACAGAGACAGGAGGGAAGACGGAGACAGAGACAGGAGGGAAGACAGAGACAGAGATAGGAGGGAAGACAGAGACAGAGACAGGAGGGAAGACAGAGACAGAGACAGGAGGGAAGACGGAGACAGAGACAGGAGGGAAGACGGAGACAGAGACAGGAGGGAAGACGGAGACAGGAGGGAAGACGGAGACAGAGACAGGAGGGAAGACGGAGACAGAGACAGGAGGGAAGACGGAGACAGAGACAGGAGGGAAGACGGAGACAGAGACAGGAGGGAAGACAGAGACAGGAGGGAAGACAGAGACAGAGACAGGAGGGAAGACAGAGACAGAGACAGGAGGGAAGACAGAGACAGGAGGGAAGACGGAGACAGGAGGGAAGACGGAGACAGAGACAGGAGGGAAGACAGAGACAGAGACAGGAGGGAAGACAGAGACAGGAGGGAAGACAGAGACAGAGACAGGAGGGAAGACAGAGACAGAGACAGGAGGGAAGACAGAGACAGAGACAGGAGGGAAGACAGAGACAGAGACAGGAGGGAAGACAGAGACAGGAGGGAAGACGGAGACAGGAGGGAAGACAGAGACAGAGATAGGAGGGAAGACAGAGACAGGAGGGAAGACAGAGACAGAGACAGGAGGGAAGACGGAGACAGAGACAGGAGGGAAGACAGAGACAGGAGGGAAGACGGAGACAGAGACAGGAGGGAAGACGGAGACAGAGACAGGAGGGAAGACAGAGACAGAGACAGGAGGGAAGACAGAGACAGGAGGGAAGACAGAGACAGAGACAGGAGGGAAGACAGAGACAGGAGGGAAGACAGAGACAGAGACAGGAGGGAAGACAGAGACAGAGACAGGAGGGAAGACAGAGACAGAGACAGGAGGGAAGACAGAGACAGAGACAGGAGGGAAGACAGAGACAGAGACAGGAGGGAAGACGGAGACAGAGACAGGAGGGAAGACAGAGACAGGAGGGAAGACAGAGACAGAGACAGGAGGGAAGACAGAGACAGGAGGGAAGACAGAGACAGAGACAGGAGGGAAGACAGAGACAGAGACAGGAGGGAAGACAGAGACAGGAGGGAAGACAGAGACAGAGACAGGAGGGAAGACAGAGACAGGAGGGAAGACAGAGACAGAGACAGGAGGGAAGACAGAGACAGGAGGGAAGACAGAGACAGAGACAGGAGGGAAGACAGAGACAGGAGGGAAGACAGAGACAGAGACAGGAGGGAAGACAGAGACAGGAGGGAAGACAGAGACAGAGACAGGAGGGAAGACAGAGACAGGAGGGAAGACAGAGACAGAGACAGGAGGGAAGACAGAGACAGGAGGGAAGACAGAGACAGGAGGGAAGACGGAGACAGGAGGGAAGACAGAGACAGAGATAGGAGGAAGACAGAGACAGGAGGGAAGACGGAGACAGAGACAGGAGGGAAGACAGAGACAGAGACAGGAGGGAAGACAGAGACAGAGACAGGAGGGAAGAAGACGGAGACAGAGACAGGAGGGAAGACGGAGACAGAGACAGGAGGGAAGACGGAGACAGAGACAGGAGGGAAGACAGAGACAGAGATAGGAGGGAAGACAGAGACAGAGACAGGAGGGAAGACGGAGACAGAGACAGGAGGGAAGACGGAGACAGAGACAGGAGGGAAGACAGAGACAGAGACAGGAGGGAAGACAGAGACAGAGACAGGAGGGAAGACGGAGACAGAGACAGGAGGGAAGACAGAGACAGGAGGGAAGACAGAGACAGAGATAGGAGGGAAGACAGAGACAGAGATAGGAGGGAAGACAGAGACAGAGACAGGAGGGAAGACAGAGACAGAGATAGGAGGGAAGACAGAGACAGGAGGGAAGACAGAGACAGAGGGAGAGACACAGAGATTCCTTGCTGACAATCTTTCTGTTCTCTTATTTAAGGAAAAAAGTTGGTTTTTCTCCTTAATCTGAAACGTATGGCTGCTCTATAGAGAAGGTTTGGGAGATGCTGAAACGGGGCGAGAAGGACGCTCTCATCAGCCTCACACATGGCTCTGCTAAGAATCAGGGCTCCAGGCCCCTCAGCCTCCTCCCCAGCATGGCAGCCCCTTCTAGCCTCTCCCATCCCCAGACCCACAGGCTAGGATGGCCCGGCCCTCAGCCTTTCCCGTCAGGATCTGTCTGACTCTGCCCATGGCCTGGATGCCCCCTGGGTTTAGCTGTGCCCAGCTGTCTCCAGCATATACTTCAAGCCCAAGGCTGCATCCCAGACATGAGAACCCCAGGCAGCCACGGGGAGTCCACTGTGCCAGGGCCCCATGGCTCTCGTCCCTTCCACCCTCTGGCTGAGCCAAATCCTCCCCACCAAAAGCTGACACCGTGCCCACGGGGGACACGGGGTGGCTCCCCAGAGCTGACGATCAATGCCCCTGCAGGGCCGTGATGCCAAGTCAGGGTCTCAGCAGGCCCTGGAGCTCAGTCCCCACAGAGGGCAGGGGGTGACACTCAGCCCCGGAGAAGGGCCCCTCAGAGCCCTCTGACAGAGCCCTTTCCCGGCGGGCAACCCCTTCTGCCAGGCACACGCTCCCTCCAGACTACAGGGAGACTGAGGGCAGAGTGTGCACACCGGGATGGCTCCTTATCCCTCCCAGACAAGGGAACACAGGGTCCCGAGACAGAGCCCACGCTGTGCTGGAGCTGGGGGAGCTGGGAACAGAGGTACGTCCTGTCTGCAACGAGTGGGCGCTGTGAGCAGCTGCAGAGCACGGTGCGCATCTCCTGAGGAGAACAGCAGCAACAACAATAACAGCAGGCTGAGTGCGGTGGCTCACACCTGTAATCCCAGCACTTTGGGAGGCCGAGGCGGGAGGATCGCTTGAGGCCAGGAATTCAAGACCAGCCTGGCCAGCATAATGAAACATAGTGAGACCATATCTCTCTCTAAAAAAAAAAAAGATAGTAGCAGGTACATTCACCAGGCACCTAGAATGTTCTAGACCCTTCTAAGCTCTTTCCACACACAAGCCCACTAGTCTGCACACAGCCCTTGGAGGCGGGGACTGTCATGGCCCCATCTGACAGGGAAGACACCAGAGGCATAGACAGGTTAGGTGATTTGCCCAAGGCCACACAGCCACGTGAGAGGCAGCCGTTGGGCCTTGGGTTCCTCTCTTGTAAGGGCACCAGCCAGAGCTGGTGCTATAATAGAATGAGCTGGGTGAGGACTTGAGAGCTTGCAAAGCACTTTCCCTTCCTGCCTCATTCCCTTCTCCAACAAGCCCAAAGGCACAGTGCATACATGGTGTGGGTATCAGCAGGCCCTGTTTTGACAAGAAGAAAATGGAGGCACAGAGAGGTTGGGTGATTTGCCCAAGGCCACACAGTCAGCAAGAGTCAGCCAGTGTCTACCTGGCGCCTTCTCTCCTAGGAGTGCGTTGTTCTGGCCCCCAGGCACTCTCCTTCAGCTGCCAGGGGGCTGAGAGTAGCACCCATGACCCCGCATCCGTTCACTCAGCGTGCCAAGGCTGTGCGGCTATGGTCCCCGCCAGGGGCAGTGGCACATGGCCAGGGCCCAGTGTGGCCGTGGACAGGTCACCCCAGTTGTGGCCAGCCCTTCCACGCCCAGGCTGGGGGTCCTCCTCACTGTCACGTCCCCTGTGCAGGCCTTCGTGATCTCCTTCACGTCTGACTTCATCCCGCGCCTGGTGTACCTCTACATGTACAGTAAGAACGGGACCATGCATGGCTTCGTCAACCATACCCTCTCCTCCTTCAACGTCAGCGACTTCCAGAACGGCACAGCCCCCAATGACCCCCTGGAACTGGGCTACGAGGTGCAGATCTGCAGGTACTGCTCTCTGCTCCCCTCTTTGAAAAGCCATGTTTATGGGGTTTCTGGGAGAGCCTGGGTTTGGACGGGGCTCAAATCAGGGGCAAGTCAAGAAACAACGCAAACTCGCTTAAAAAGAAGAAAAAAGAAAAAGGCTGGTGCAGTGGCTCACACCCGTAATCCCAGCACTTTGGGAGGGCCAGGCAGGAGGATCACTTGAGCTGAGGAGTCAGAGACCAGCCTGAGCCACATAGTGAGACCCCATCCCTACAAAAAAAAAAAAAAAAAAATTAAATAGCTGGGCCTTGTGGCACGCACCTGTAGTTCTAGCTACTTGGGAGGCTGAGGTGGGAGATCAATTGAGCCTAGGAATTTGAGGCTGCAGTGAGCTATGATTGCACCATTGCACTCCAGCCTGGGCAACAGAGTGAGATCCTATCTATAATTAGTTAATTAATTAAATTAATTAATTAATTAATGCTTGAGGGGAGGAAATTAGAGGTGATTTACCAGTTCCTATAACTAAGAAGCCCAGGATAGCTTCAGGCATGGCTGGATCCAGGAGCTACAGTTTGCCATCAGGCTCCACTTTGATTTCCTCTGTGTAGCATTGTTCTCTTGCTGGTGGAAAGGATCCCCAGCAGCTCCTGGCTTAAATCCTCTCTGCTCTGCAGTCCCTGTGGGAAGACCTTCTGTTTCTCAATAGTCAGTGAAAATCCAGAGACTGAGTCTTACTGCCCCATCTTGAGTCAAATGTCCATTCCCGAACCAACCACTATTGCCACGAGAAGGAGGGCTCTCCTTGGCTTGGCCTGGGTCATGTGCCAGGGTGAGAGGTCACAGAGAATTGGGGGGTCCTAAGGAAAACTGGGGTGCTATGACTTGAAGAAGAGGAGACAGATGCTAGCAGGCAAAGCCTTGAGCACAGAATAAAGAGGAACGAGCTGGTGCGTGTGGCTTCTGACACTGGGAGGACAGGGCTGCTCGTTCCCATGGGAAAGCAGGTTGTGCAACTTCTGCCTGGCCCAGCAGCTGGCACCACAGCCGTGGCCCAGCCCAATCCTATCTCAGGGATTGGCAGCTCAGTGCTAAATAGGCCCTCGGAGACTCCCATCCAGCTCCCTCCAGAAATCAAGCTCCATGGGCAAGGGCCCTATCTGTTGTGCACCCCCCTGAATTCTCCATCCCTGGAGTGGGGTCTGGCACATAGTAGTTGGTCAATAAATGCTTGTGACATAAGTAAGTGAGGGAATACCCAGACTGAGGCCCAGAGAGGTCAAGTGATTGCCTAGGGGACACACAGCAAGGTGGCAGTTGGAGTGGGTGAGCACCAGGGATGTGGGTCCAGGCCAGGGCTGTGCCTGCAAATCCAGGTGGACCTTCTCCTGGTCTCCCCGACTGACCTCAGCTTTTAGTGACCAGCAGGGGCACAAACTGCAGCTGAGCCCCTGGAAGCCCTGCCCCTCGTGGGGGCGTTTTCTGTCCAGCTTTGGGAAGCTTTTCCAATGAAGGGTGGGGACGTCAGCTCCATTCAAGCCAAGTTCCAGCTGATGTGTGGCACCCCCCAGATTCAGGGAGCCGTGGAGGGAGGGAGGCCCTAGGCAGAGACCTCACCCTGAGCCCACAGACCCTGGGCGTCTCGGGGTCTCTGAAAGAGGAAGGGGCTGGGGAGAACTGGAGCATGGGCAGTGGTCATGAATGGGGCGAGTCTCCTTCCTAAGGCTCCAAGCATATCCATGGTCAGTGGCAGGACCTTGGCGGGGAAGGGGGTATGAGTGAGCTTGACTCTCCAAGCAGGAGATCAGTCAGCTACATCTAAAGCTGGTAACGAGAACCGGGGGCAGCTCGCGTTCTCTCGAGATAAGGCGGTGAGGACCAAGCAGCAACCCTGGAGGAGGGAAAGCAGCCCCAGACCCGGGCAGGGCAGGGCGGGCCGGGCCGGCTGCCTCACAGGCCTCTGCCTGCACCAATGGAATGCTTAGCTTCATTCTTTCGCAAATGTTTGAGAAGCTGTTTAAGTGACTTTGATAAAATGTTCAGGGTATTGGTTTGCTGGGTGTTTTGGTGGTTGTTTGGTTGGCTTTTTTTAGAGACAGGGTCTCACTTTGCGGCCAGGCTGAAGAGCAGTGGCGTGATCAAAAACTCACTACAACCTCCCGGGCTCAGGTGATCCTCCCACCTCAGCCTCCCGAGTAGCTGGGAATGCCGGTGTGCGCTGCCATGCCCGGCTAATTTTTGTATTTTTTTTGCAGAGACAGGGTTTTACTGTGTTGCCCAGACTGATCTCTGACTCCTCAGCCTGAGATTACAGTGCTGAGGTTACAGGCACGAGCCACCCCTCCTGGCTGATAAGGTGCTCAGGGCTTTTCTTCAGTAGTTTCCCTCAAAGAGGGGATAGACTGCAGAGGTGGTTTTCAAGCTGTGTTTCACGGAACCCATCCTGGAGCTCTGTGGAGCGTGAGGGTTGGGGTGAGGTTCAGGGAGTTCAAGCTTTGGGAACCCCCTGCCCCCGCCCGACTTCAACCAAGTAGGCTCTGCACTCTTGGGACCCTATTGGAGTATCCAGTGAGATTTCTTTTGGGAACAAAGGCTCCACTGCTTTTAAAAGTTTGGAATCTCCTGGACCACATGGTCCCTGCCCTTGATTCTGTGAGCCCACGGCTGGGCCCGGGGGATACTTCCTGCCACATATGTTTTACACGAAGCCCCTCAGGTCCTGCCTGGCCCGTGGGGGGTCCTGACCACCCCCCTCCACCGTGGAGAGACACTCCCTGGGTGCGGGGCCGCAGGCTGCTCACCCAAGAGAGGGCTGTCCTCCCGGAGGCAGCCGCACACCAAGCTGAGCCTCTCCCAGGCGTCCCTCGAGCTGCCTGGCTCCAGCCAGAGCCTGAGCCCCGCCAAAGTCCCACCCTCGACTCCACCACCATCTTTTGTAGGTACAAAGACTACCGAGAGCCACCGTGGTCGGAAAACAAGTACGACATCTCCAAGGACTTCTGGGCCGTCCTGGCAGCCCGGCTGGCGTTCGTCATCGTCTTCCAGGTACGGTGCGTCCCTCTTTGTTTCCGGTTTGAGGATGGGGGCACTAAGGGACCACCCCGTGCCCACAGTCTGGAAGGCACGAGCTGCTAAAGCCGGGGGTTCAGAGACTCTTCCAGAGGCCTGGAGAACTTGCTCTGGGACACCCGAGGAGGGGACCTGGCCGACCCCAGACCCCCTGCACCAACAGGGCCCACGACAACCTCATGAGAGAGGAAGGCAAAGAGAGGGGCCGGATAAGTGCCTGCAGAAGGGTTCTGACTGGCTGGTGGGTTTAATCCAGTAGAAGTGTCTTTACTGAAAGAGACAGGGGCCAGGCACTGTGGCTCACACCTGTAATCTCAACATTTCGGGAGGCCGAGCTGGGCAGATCACCTGAGGTCAGGAGTTTGAGACCTGCCTGGCCAACATGGTAAAACCCTGTGTCTACTAAAAATACAAAAATTAGCCAGGCATGATGGTGGGTGCCTGTAATCTCAGCTACTTGGGAGGCTGAGGCAGGAGAATCACTTGAACCCAGGAGGCAGAGGTTGCCGTGAGCTGAGATTATACCATTGCACTCCAGCCTGAGCAATGAGACTGAAACTCCGTCTCAAAAGAAAGGGGGGAGAGAGAGAGAGAGAGAGAGAGAGAAGAAAGGAAGGAAGAGAGAGAGAGAAAGAGGAAAGAAAGCAAGAAAGCAAGCAAGAGAAAGAGAGAGAGAAAGAGAAAGAAAGAGAGAAAGAAAGAGAAAGAAAGAGAGAGAAAGAAAGAAAAGAAAAGAAAGAAAGAAAAAGAAAAAAGAAAGAAAGAAAGAAAGAAGAAAGAAAGAAAGAAAGAGTAAGAGAAAGAAAAAAGAGAGAAAGAGAGAGAGACATGGAGAAGGGGGACTCTACCTCTGTCCCTCTTGTTCTCATACTGTGTCTGTGGTAGCAGCCAGAACCAGGACAGACAGAAGGGCAGTGGGTTCTCAGATGACCCCAGCCACAGCCAACAGCCAGGGGACCCAGGTCCAGCTGGCCCAGCCTCTGGGGTGGGGTCTGGGCCAACTCTCTGATGCCAGAGGGACTCCCAGTGGAACGGGACCCCCTGCTAGGGTGCCAGCTATGCACCAGCAGCTGAGGTCCCAGAGAGGGGGCCCCTGGGCTGTGGGCACTGCCAAGGTTCTGCTCACCGGTGTCCCTCTAGCCTTGATTAAGTCGATGCTAGGAAGGCAGTGGGCCGAGGGCTCTGATTCTGGAATCCCCAGGACTGGGTTCAAGTCCCAGCTCTGTCACAGGGCAGGCCCTTCCACTCCTCTAAGCTCAGCGGCCTCATCCATCAGCTTTTCACAGCAAGCGGTGTAAAAGGTGTGTGGGGCTGGGTTCCGCAGGCCAGAGCCTGAGAGCCCAGCAAGAGGGGTCTCGGCCAGAGACAGCCCAGCCTTACCCCAAGGGAGCCCCGGAGCATGCATGGCACCCCAGACCTGGCCTTACCCGGAGGCAAGGCCACCCCTAGATGGGCCGGCCACTGCTTTGGGCTGACCAGGCTGGGAAGAGGGAGATGGGAGGGGGCATACGTTCTGCAGCTGCGAGCATGAGCAGCCGGTCCCAGCCACAGCTGGGGACTGGGACCGCCAACCAGGAGAAGACACCAATCCAGGGGGCACCAGCACCGCCCACGGCGGGAACCTGCTCAGCCCGGGATGCTCACACATGCTTGCTGGACAGATGTTCAGCAAACGACAAGATTCCGTTTTTCCATAAAAACTGACTTGTGTTGCCTTCTATCCACCAGAAATGTCTCCACGGAGGTGGTAGATGTTCAGGGGGGCCCTGGGAGGCTTTGCAAACTAAAAGTTTGATCCATTTGTGGCTATTTCCAGTTTCATGCTTTTCCCCAAAGCCTCGATGCTTGTTAGATTTGGCGATGCGTGACCCATCAGGTCACTTCCTGAGTCTCCTGGTCGAGGAATTCAGAATGACTCAGGTGATTTTCCCAATTACTGAGTTCAGATGTGTTCGAGAAAGTCGGCCAACATTTCCCAAAGACCTGCCGGGTGGTTCTGTGCCTCCTTTATACCTTCTGGGAACTGAGGCCCAGGGAGGTCAATAGGCGAGGAGGTCATGGGGCGGCGCTCCACCAGGTGGGGGCCAGGCAGAGAGGTCGGGAGCACTTCCCCAGGCACCATCCTCCCCGCTGCCACGCGCTGCCTCTCCTCCTTCCAGAACCTGGTCATGTTCATGAGCGACTTCGTGGACTGGGTCATCCCAGACATCCCCAAGGACATCAGCCAGCAGATCCACAAGGAGAAGGTGCTCATGGTGGAGCTGTTCATGCGGGAGGAGCAAGACAAGCAGCAGCTGCTGGAAACCTGGATGGAGAAGGAGCGGCAGAAGGACGAGCCGCCGTGCAACCACCACAACCCCAAAGCCTGCCCAGACAGCCTCAGCAGCCCAGCCCCCAGCCATGCCTACCACGGGGGCGTCCTGTAGCTATGCCAGCGGGGCTGGGCAGGCCAGCCGGGCATCCCGACTGACGGGCACCCTCTCCCAGGGGCAGGTGGCTTCCCGCTCCCGCCAGGGCCCGGTGGGTCCTGGGTTTTCTGCAAACATGGAGGACCACTTTCTGATAGGACATTTTCCTTTCTTCTTTCTGTTTTCTTTCCCTTGTTTTTGCACAAAGCCATTATGCAGGGGATTGTTTTTAATCTGTAGTATTCAAGATGAATCAAAATGATGGCTGGTAATAGGGCAATAAGGTAACAAAGGCAGATGCTTTGCAGAAAGAATGCTTGGAATCTTGAGTCTCCCTAGCAGTGAAAAGTGAGCAGAGGCCCCTAGAAACCCTCCTCTGAATCCTCCTAATTCCTTAAGATAGATGCAAAATGGTAAGCCGAGGCATCGGGCCAAAGCTGGTGCGATGCTTCAGGGAAAATGGAAACCCCAACCAAAAATAACGATTGATTCTGGTTCCAAAAGGTGTCACCTGCCTGTTTCAGAAAAGTTAGACTTTCCGTTGCCTTTTCCTCCCGTCAGTTCAGCGGCTGAGAGAGAAGTGCCCCATCCCTGAACCACACAGGGGGCGTGGGAGCATCCCATTTATTCCTGGAAAGCGAGAAGGGGGCACAGGTGTCCCTGATTAAGCAGGAACCAGCACCCTTGGCATCCCTGGCAGGCTCCCCGCCGTCAGCCACACACCTGCCCCCTCACACCAAGCTGACCTCAGAGTTGGTCGTCTTCCTTATGGGACAAAACCAGTTGACCAGAAAATGGGCAGAGAGAGAGGACCTCGGAAGCATTAAAACAGATGGTGTCAGGGTTTCAAGAAGTCTTAGGGCTTCCAGGGATCCCCTGGAAGCTTTAGAATATTTATGGGTTTTTTTTTTCAAGTGTCAATTATATGGTAGATTGAGGATATTTTTTTCTGCAGCTCAAAGGTGGAGGGAGTTTATTAGTTAACCGAATAGCGTTGAGAGGAATTTAAAATACTGTTACTACCAAAGAATTTTATTAATAAAGCCTTCTATTTTGGTAACACTTCTCTATATTTTTACTCATAGGAATGTCACTGTTGGACAATTATTTTAAAAGTGTATAAACCAAGTCTCATAAATGATATGAGTGATCTAAATTTGCAGCAATGATACTAAACAACTCTCTGAAATTTCTCGAGCACCGAGAGAAACATCATTTTAGCAAAGGCCAAGAGGAAAAACAGAAATATATTTGTCTCGAACACATCATTGATGTGATGTTGACATTCCCTTTAATCTGCCAACTGTGATCAAAGTTCATAGGTGTCATAGATTTCCATTATTTGCTAAAATCATGCAATCTGATGCTTCTCTTTTCTCTTGTACAGTAAGTAGTTTGAAATGAGTTTTGTATATAAATACTGTATTAAAAATTAGGCGATTACCAAAAATCCTTTTATGGAAACCGTTTTTTAAAAAAGTGAATGTACACAAATCCACAGAAGACTGTGGCTGGACATTCATCTAAATAAATTTGAATATACGACACTTTTCCCACTTGAATGCTGTCTGCCTGAGTCCGCCTGGGAAACTCACAGGCCGTCCCCAAAGTCCAGTGGACCCTGCAAACTCAGCACTGACTGCCAGGCGTCTCTTTCCTTTGGTGCCCGCCTGTGCATGGCTCTAAATGTTCTTGGGACTTTGTCTCTCTGTGCGTGTGTGCATTTGTGCATGCACACGTGTGTGCCTATTCATTTGCATTTGTTTTGCATGTATCATGTGCACTCCTGTTCACATTTGCTTGTGTGCATGTGCCTGTGTGTTTACATGTTTGTGTGCATCACGTGTGTATGCATTTGTATTTGCTTGTATGTGCATATGGGTGCGGGTGTGTGTGCATGTGGACACGTGTGCATATATGCATGTGTGTGTATGTCTATGTGTGCATGCACGTGTGTATGCAGTGTGTGCGTGCTTGTGAATGCTTGTGTTTATGTGTTTGCATGGTTTGTGTATGTATTATCCATTCTCACACTGCTATAAAGAACTACCTGAGGCCGGGTGTGGTGGCTCACACCTATAATCCCAGCACTTTGGGAGGACAAGGGGGGTGGATTTCTGGAGGAGTTCAAGACCAGCCTGGCCAACATGGCGAAATCCCGTCTCTACTGAAAAAAAAGTTAGACAAAAATTAGTTGGGCATGGTGGTGCACACCTGTCATCTCAGCTACTGGAGAGGCTGAGGCAGAGAATCACTTGAACCTGGGAGGCAAAGGCTGCAGTGAACCGAGATCGTGCCATCACACTCCAATCTGGGTGACAGAGTGAGACTCCACCTCAAAAAAATATAAATAAAGAGAACTACCTGAGACTGAATAATTTACGAAGAAAAGAGGTTTAATTGACTCACACTTTTGCATGCTTGACAGGAGGCATGACTGAGAGGTCTCAGGAAACTTAATGATCATAGCAGAGAGCAAAGGGGACGCAAGCACGTCTTCACAATGCTGGAGCAGGAGAGAGCGAGCAAAGGGGGCACATGCCACACTTTCCAACCATCAGATGTCCTGAGAACTCACCCACTATCACGAGAATAGCATGGGGGAAATGCGCCCCATGATTCAACCACCTCCCACCAGGTCCCACCCACAACACATGGGGATTACAATTTGACATGAGATGTGGGTGGGGACACAGAGCCAAACCATGTCAGTGTGCATCACCCCAGGGTTCACACGCCTGTTTGCCTGTGTCTGTATATGTATATGTGCTGGTGTATGTGTGCATATGTGCTGGTGTGTGTGTGTGCATATGTGCTGGGGTGTGTGTGCATATGTGCTGGTGTGTGTATGTGCATATGTGCTGGTGTGTGTGTGTGCATATGTGCTGGGGTGTGTGTGCATATGTGCTGGTGTGTGTGCATATGTGCTGGGGTGTGTGTGCATATGTGCTGGTGTGTGTGCATATGTGCTGGGGTGTGTGTGCATATGTGCTGGTGTGTGTGTGTGCATATGTGCTGGGGTGTGTGTGCATATGTGCTGGTGTGTGTGTGTGCATATGCGTATGTGCTGGGGTGTGTGTGTGCATATGTGCTGGGGTGTGTGTGCATATGTGCTGGTGTGTGTGTGTGCATATGTGCTGGGGTGTGTGTGCATATGTGCTGGTGTGTGTGTGTGCATATGTGCTGGGGTGTGTGTGCATATGTGCTGGTGTGTGTGTGTGCATATGTGCTGGGGTGTGTGTGCATATGTGCTGGTGTGTGTGCATATGTGCTGGTGTGTGTGTGCATATGTGCTGATGTGTGTGCATATGTGCTCGTGTTTGTGCACATATGCTGGTGTGTGTGCATATGTACTGGTGTGTGTGTGTGCATATGTGCTGGGGTGTGTGTGTGCATATGTGCTGGTGTGTGTATGTGCATATGTGTTGGTGTGTGTGCATATGTGCTAGTGTGTGTATGTGCATATGTGCTGGTATGTGCATATGTGCTGGCATGTGTGCATATGTGCTGGTGTGTGTATGTGCATATGTGCTGGTATGCGCATATGTGCTGGCATGTGTGCATATGTGCTGGTGTGTGTATGTGCATATTTGCTGGTGTGTGTATGCATATGTGCTGGCGTGTTTTCGTGTGCTTGTGTATATGCACACATGTGCCACATATTCCTGTGTGTGTGTGTGTGTGTTGGGATGAGGGATTGTGGTCACATTTTCTCAGCAGGCTCTTCCAAGAACCCCATATCTCGACCTCTGATCCCACAACCCAACAGACTAGTATTTAGGATTTCATGGACCCCAAATTTCTCCAAAACCTTTTGAGACTGACCTTGGGTTGCCAATGTTTTCATCTGGGCAAGTGGGGACATGTCTTTAGAACCACCACCTATAATCACTATCACTTCACAAAAGAACGTATTTAACACCAAAATATCAGCAAAGCAGTCGGCGCTTGGGACTGGGGACATTGTCCTTGTGCGGCCCTCGGCGTGGCCCACCTTCCCTTCACCGCCAGGACAAGGCAGAGCCTCTTCTGACCTGCAGCAGGGCTCGGGCGCCCCCTTGTGCTGGCTCTCCTCAGCACAGCGCCTTGCCACCTTGGTCAGGGGCATCCTCCTAAAGCTTGGGCCCCACATTCTCGATCCTGTAGGGAGGGCCCAGCGAGAATGGTACCCAGGATCGGCACCGCGGGAGCCCCTTCCCTCTGCCCTATTGTCTCCATGGGTCCTCCCAGAGCCTGGGAGGGCACAGGTGGGGACCTTCAGCCACACCTGATAGATGAGGAAACAGGCTCTTGACCAAGATCTCAGGGTGCTTTAATGCCAAGTCTGAAGGCCAGACCTCATAAGCATGTATGGAACATTCAAGAAACATTTATTGAACTCCTAGTGTAGGCCGAGTGCAATGGCTCATGCCTGTAATCCCAGCACTTTGAGACACCCAGGCAGGAGGACTGCTTGAGCCCAGGAGTTTGAGACCAGCCTGGGCAACATAGCAAGACTCTGTCTCTACAAGAAATTAAAAAAAAAAAAATGCCACCTGGGCATGGTGGCAAGCACCTGTGGCCCCAGCTACTCGAGAGACTGAGGTAGGAGCATTGCTTGAGCCCAGGAGGTCGAGGCTGCAGTGAGCTATGATTGCATCACTCACTCCAGCCTGGGCAAGAGAGAAAAACCCTGTCTCAAAAAAATAGATAAAAATTAGACCAGTTGCAGTGGCTCACACCTGTAATTCTAGCACTTTGGGAGGCCGAGGTGGGTGGATCACTTGAGGCCAGAAGTTCAAGATCAGCCTGGCCAACAGAGTGAAACCCAGTCTCTACTAAAAATATACATATATACAAAAAAATAAAAAATGAACTCCCAGTGTGTGTCAGGCCTTAGGACGAGAAAGGTGAAGAACAAGGACACAGCGCCTTCCCTCCCACATGACATCCTCACGAAGGAAGTCCAATGCTGAACCCGAAAATCAACCATGGAACCAGACAACTTCAGAAAAGGGATTGCTGATGAAAATCCAGCAGGGAGTGTGACTGACTGAGGGTGACTACGCTGTGCAGGGAGGCCCCTTGGGACCTGAGCAATGCGGAGCCAGAAACACACACCAGAGGGGCCAGCAGGTGCAGAGGCCGAGGCAGCAGCTGCTGGACGGGCTCCAGGAGCAGAGGGGTGGGGAGGTGACAGGAGACGCAGGAGAGGTGGCTAGAGCTGACTCATGCAGGGCTCCGGCTGAGTGGAGACTTTGAACTTGGTGATAGGTGCCATGGGCAAGGCTGGGCGGTGCCTATGAGGGCAGTGATGGGATGTGACTTATGTTTGAGGTCATGGCCGCTGTAGGGTGGAAACTGCAGCCAGTGCCGCTACCATGCAGATGGGCACAGGAGGCTCGGAGAGGCCCAGGGCTCCACTGCAGCCATCCGCAAGCTGGCAGCACACAATCCTTGGACCCAGGAGCCTGGCACGAAAAGTCTTCTACTACTGGTCCCTGGAGTACTGTGGCTGGGGGCAGGGCTGGGGGCGAGACCAGTGGGCTCTGAGGTCTGAGGGCACCAGCTGCACCACCAAGCCTGGCAATGACACACTGGTTGCCAGCCATGCGGGTTCTGCTGCTCCGCTCTGAGGGTGGAGGCTGACCATGAATAGCATCCAGCCCAAGACATCCTCTGTTTTGTAGGCTCAGCGCATGTTAACTTTTGAAGTTAATTTAATACATAAAGACCAGGCATTTAAAGTCCACGTCTGCATGTTCTCCTGAGAAATCACACCTCTACTGCACAGTCCCACGTTCGCCAGGTCTCATGCTCACATTCGACTGCAGCCGGCGGGGCCTGCCCTTCCCGAGTCTCCCCACCCTCCCAAACATGCCTGCCCACTGGCTATGGGGGCAGCTGAGGCTGGGACCCTTCTAGACAAGCCTCAGACCAAGGTCCCTATCTGTGGATCTGGAACCAGCAGTGGGATTCAGAGCTTGGCCAAAGTATGTGCTTGAAGCAGGGCTGTCTCCACCCCAAAGCTGGACTCAGAGCCCTGCCCAAAGCACTCACATCACCAAGTCCCACACACACACTCATCTTCAGGCCCCCAGTAGTTATTTGTGTGCCCCTGCCCCCAGGTGATACGTGTCCTCACACGTCAGGCAACATGTACCTGCCCGTGTTTTGAAAGAGCCACAGCAAAGAAGATAAATGTTAACACTTGCCAGAAAACTGGCCAGAAGAAAGTACTGGCACAGTGGCAGGCACAGAGGAGGCACCAGAAAGTGCTGAATTAATGAAGAAGCAAGTGAGGAATAGATGGATGGATGGATGGATGGGGGATAGATAGATGAACGTTTGGATGGTGGATAGATGGATGGGTGGATGGAAGGATGGATGGATGGATAAATTGATGGATGGATGTGTGGGTGGGTGGATGGATGGATGGATGGCGGATGGGCGAATGGATAAATGTGTGGATGGATAGATGAATATGTAGATGGCTGGATGGTGGATGGATGGATGAGTGGATGGATGGATGGATGGATTGGGTGAATGAATGGATGTCTGGATGGATGGATGGAAGGATGGTGGATGGGTGGATGGACGTATGGATGGATTGGGCGGGATGGATGTGTAAATAGATGGATGGATTGGGTGGACGGATGGATGGATTGGGTGAATGGATGGATGGATGGTGGATGAGTGAGTGGATGTGTGGGTGAATGGATGCATTGATTGGATGGATGGATGGATGGTGGATGGGTGGATGGATGTGTGGATAGATGGACTGGGTGGATGGATGTGTGAATGGATGGATGGATTGGGTGAATGCATTGATTGGGTGGATGGATGGATGGATGTGTGGATGGATGGTGGATGGATGGATAGATGGTAGATGGATGGTGGATGTATAGATGAATGGATAGAAGGATGGATGGATGTGTGGATGGATGGACAGAGGGATGGATGCTGGATGAATGGATGAATGGATGGCGGATGGGCAGACGGATGTGTGGATGGATGAATGGGTGAAAGGATGGATGGTGGATGGATGGATGTGTGGATGGATGTATAGGTGGATGGTTGGATAGATGTGTGGATGGACGAGTGGATGGATGAATGGATGGGTAGATGGGTGAGTAGATGGATGGATGGATAGGTGGATGGATGAATAGATGGGTGGACGGGTGGATGGATGGAAAATAGACTGACAACTGAGTCTTTTTGCCTTCGAGCTGAATGGGCCTCAGGATCAAGTTAGCAGGGGTGTTGGTGGAGGAGGTAAGGGGGTAGTAGAAGGTAAACCTGATGCCTTCTGACCTGAAGACATGCTCACAGCAAGCAGTTCACCCCCACTCACTCACACAGCCTTGGCAGAAGAGCAAATGGCAAAGAAACAGCTTATGCCTGGAGACATAGGACCAGCCCAGGCATTTTCATCTGGCTTCCTCAGATGAGATGGTGTCTGCTGCCCCTGCCGGAGCCTGCCCAGAATGCAGCCATGGGGCAAAGGCTCAGCAGACACTGATTTCCTCAGCCCTGCCAAGTCATGTATTTACTACTGTCTATTTCCCTTCCCTTCTCCCCGTCTCCCCCACACAATTTTCATTGAAGTAAAACATAGAGAAAATTGCACAAAGTGTACAGTCAATCAACTTCCACAAAAAAATACACACTTTTGGGGCTGGGCACAGTGGCTCACACTTTGGGAGGCTGAGGTGAGAGGATCCCTTGAGTTCAAGAGTTTGAGACCAACCTGGGCAACATGGCAAGACCCCGTCTCTACAAAAAATAAATTTTAAAAAAAAGCTAAATATTAGTCAGGTGTGGTGGCTTGCACCTGTAGTCCCAGCTACTTGGGAGGCTGAGGTGGGAGGATGGTTTGAGCCTGAGAGATCGAGGCTGCAGTGAGCTGTGATTATGTCACTGTACCCCAACCTGGGCAACAGAGAAAGAATTTGTCTCCAAAAACAAAAACCCACTTCTGTAGCCAGGACTCAGACACTGAATGTCAACGCATGTCCTAAGTATCCCCTCAAACTCTTTTCTCCCAGTGGCTGTAGCCACTACCCGGACCCAGTTCCAACTTCTGCAGCAGAAATTCTTTCTCCTGCTTTTGCTTGTTGATGGCTGCCGCCCTCTGCTGGCTGCCTGCAGGAGCTGCACTCAGGGAAGGGAAAGGCCCCGCACCCGGCGTTGTTGTGTTGTGTTGTGCTGTGCTGTGCTGTGCTGTGTTGTGTTGTGTTTGTTGTATTGTGTTGTGTTGTGTTTGTTGTATTGTGTTGTGCTTTTTTGAGATGGAGTCTCGCTCTGTCACCCAGGCTGGAGTGCAGTGGTGTGACCTCAGCTCACTGCAACCTCCGCCTCCCTGGTTCCAGTGATTCTCCTGCCTCAGCCTCCTGAGTAGCTGTGACTACAAGCGCCCGCCACCACACCCGGCTAATTTTTGTATTTTTAGTAGAGACAGGGTTTCACCATATTGGCCAGGCTGATCTGGAACTTCTTTTTTTTTTTTTTTTTTTTTTTTTTTTGAGACGGAGTCTCGCTCTGCCGCCCAGGCTGGAGTGCAGTGGCCTGATCTCAGCTCACTGCAAGCTCCGCCTCCCGGGTTCACGCCATTCTCCTGCCTCAGCCTCCCGAGTAGCTGGGATTACAGGCGCCCGCCACCTCGCCCGGCTAGTTTTTTGTATTTTTTAGTAGAGACGGGGTTTCACCGTGTCAGCCAGGATGGTCTCGATCTCCTGACCTTGTGATCCGCCCGTCTCGGCCTCCCAAAGTGCTGAGATTACAGGCTTGAGCCACCGCGCCCGGCCAATCTGGAACTTCTGACCTTGTGATCAGCCCGCCTCGGCCTCCCAAAGTGCTGGGATTACAGGTGTGAGCCACCGTGCCCGACCTTAGTTTTCCATTAGGTTGGTGCAAAACCACAATGAGTTTGCACCAACCTAAAATATTTGCTGTGGTGGCAAATCACCACCAACTCTGCGGCCCAAAACAACATGAACGTATTCTCTTACTGTAGGTCAGGTTTCTGGCACAGGCCTCACCAGGCTAAAATCGACGTGTCTACAGGGCCGGCTCCCTCTGGAAGCTCCGGGGGAGAAGCCATTGTGCCTTCTGCAGCGTCCAGAAACCGTTGTCTTCCTGTCTGTGACCCCTTCCTGGCCACGTCTCCGTGCTGCCTCTTCTCTGGTTCTTCTTTTATGAGGATTCATGAGTAGACTGGGTCTGCGGGGATAAACCAAGACAATCTCCCCATCTCAAAGTTCTTAATCTTCATGGCGTGGTTTTTTTGTTTTGTTTTGGTTTTGGTTTTTTTGCTTTTGGTTTTTTTGTTTTGTTTTGTTTTTTGTTTTTTTGAGATGGAGTTTCAGTCTCATCACCCAGGCTGGAGTACAATGGAGCAGTCTCGGCTCACTGCAACTTCTACCTACCTCTCAGGTTCAAGGGATTCTCCTGCCTCAGCCTCCCAAGTAGCTGGGATTATAGGCGTGGGCCACCACGTCCAGCTAATTTTTGTATTTTAGTAGAGACGGGGTTTCATCACATTGACCAGGCTGATCTTGAACTCCTGACCTCAGGTCATTCGCCCACCTCGGCCCTCCAAATTACTGAGATTATAGGCGTGAACCACTGCACCCGATCTCTTCATGGCATCTTAAAGTCTCTTTTGCCATGCAGACGAACACAGCTGCAGATCTGGGGATCACGGTGAGGGCCAGTGGGGATATGGACATCTGGGGGTATTCTGTGGACATCTGGGGGTATTCTGTCTACCACATAGCCCTCCCCCTCAGGAAACAGTCTCTTTTTTCGGAAAAAAATACTACCCCCAAGGAGAGTCAAGGATGCCCACATATTTAGAATAGCCTTGGGTGTTAATGACAAAGACCAAAATGGGCCGGGTGTGCTGGCTCACGCCTGTAATCTCAGCACTTTGGGAGGCCGAAGCAGGCGGATCACAAGGTCAGAAGATCGAGACCATTCTGGCTAACACGGTGAGACCCCGTCTCTACTAAAAAATACAAAAAAAAAAGCCAGGCGTGATGGCAGGCACCTGTGGTCCCAGCTACTTGGGAGGCTGAGGCAGGAGAATGGCATGAACCCAGGAGGCGGAGCTTGCAGTGAGCTGACATAGAGCCACTGCACTCCAGCCTGGGTGACAGAACAAGACTCCATCTCAAAAAAAAAATAAAAAGACCAAAATGAACGGGAAAAGAAAGACAGAAAAAACCCAAAGACACTGAGACAACATAAAGGAAAAGGAAGCAGGACCCTGCATGGGGGCTCACGCCTGTAATCCCAACACTTTGAAAGGCCAAGGTGGGCAAATCTCAAGGCCAGGAGTGCGAAACCAGCCTGGCCACACTGGGAGACCCGCCTCGACAAACGATGTAAAACATAAATTAGCTAGATGAGGTGCCTCATTCCTCTAACCCCAGCACTTCGGGAGGCCGAGATGAGAATATCACTTCAGCCCAGGTGTTTGAGACCAGCCTGGGCGACATAGTGAGACCTCATCTCTACAAATAATTTTAAAATTAGCCCCAGGTGCGGTGACTCATGCCTGTAATCCCAGCACTTTGGGAGGCCGAGGTGGGCAGATTGCCTGAGGTCAGGAGCTCGAGACCAGCCTGGCTAACATGGTGAAACCCCATCTTTACTAAAAATACAAAAATTAACCAGGCGTGGTGGGGGGTGCCTATAATCCCAGCTACCCGGGAGGCTGAGGCAGGAGAATCACCTGAACTCCAGAGGTGGAGGTTGCAGTGAGCCAAGATCACGCCATTGCACTTCAGCCTGGATGAAGAGAGCGAAACTCTGCCTCAAAAACAAAAACAACAACAACAACAAAATAGCTGGGCATGGTGTTTTGTGCCTGTGGTCCCAGCTATTCAGGAGACTGAGGTGGGAGGATTGCTTGAGCCTGGGAGGTCAAGGCTGCAGTGAGCCATGATCGTGCCACTGCATTCCAGCCTGGGAAACACAGTAAGACCAGACTTAAAAAAAAAAAAAAAAAAAAAAAGAAAGCAAAAGGATTCTGACCATCATCCTCAAAAATAAAAGATGAATTTGCTTCCACAAAGCAAGTACAAGATACTGTTTTCTTTCTTCTTTCTTTCTTTCTCTCTTTCTCTCTTTCTTCCTTCCTTTCTCTTTCTTTCCATTTTTTTTTTTTTTTTTTCCGATATGGAGTCTCACTCTGTCACCCAGGCTGGAGTGCAGTGGCATGATCTCGGCTCACTGCAACCTCTGCCTCCCAAGTTCAAACGATTCTCCTGCCTTAGCCTCCCTAGTAGCTGGAACTACAGACATGCACCACTGCACCCAGCTAATTTTTGTATTTTTAGTAGAGACAGGGTTTCACCATGTTGGCCAGGCTGGTCTCGAACTGCTGACCTCATGATCCACCCGCCTCGGCCTCCCAAAGTGCTGGGATTACAGGCATGAGCCACCTCGCCCGGCCTCTTTCTTTATTGTATTAAGGCACAACGCTTAGTGAAAGAAAAAATACATAAACTGGACTTCATCAAAATTAAGCACTTTTTTTTTTTTGGCCAGGGAAGGTGGCTGACGACTTTAATCCCAGCACTTTGGGAGGCCAAGACAGGAAGATCACTTGAGGTCAGAAGCTCAAGACCAGCCTGGCCGACATGATGAAATCCTGTCTCTACTAAAAATATAAAAATTAGCCAGGCATGGTGGTGCCCGCCTGTACTCCCAGCTACTTGGGAGGCTGAGGCGCAAGAATTGAAGCTTGGAGGTGCAGGTTGCAGTGAGCTAAGATCACGCCACTGCATGCACTCCAATCTGTGTGAGAGAGCGACTGTCTCCAAAAAATAAAATAAAATAAAATAAGCATTTTTGCGATTCAAATTCAGCTGGATTTTTTTAAACTAAGCATTTTTGCACATCACAGATTACTATCAATGGACTGAAAAGGCAGCTCTCAAAATGGGAGAAAATATTTACAAATCACATATGTGATAAGGGACTAATATCCGGAATACATAAAAACTCATATAACTCAACAACAACCAAAAAAACAAACAATCCGATTAAAAATGGACAGAGGACTTAGAAAGACATTTCTCCAAAGAAAATATATAAATGGCTGATAGACCCATGAAAAGATGCTCAACATCATGAGTCTTTCAGTAAATGCAAATCAGAACCGCGAGACACCATCTTACACCTGTTAGGATGGCTACCGTCACAAAAAAAAACGGGGCCAGGCACAGTGGCTCGTACCTGTGAGCCAGCACTTTGGGAGGCTGAGGTAGGCGGTTCACTTGAGCCCAGGAGTTTGAGACCAGCCTGGGCAACATAGTGAGACCACCTCCCCATCTCTACAAAAAATGTAAAAATGAGCTGGGTGTGGGCCAAGCATGGTGGCTCACGCGGTAGCTCATGCATGTTGGGAGGCCAAGGTGGGTGAATCACATGAGGTCAGGAGTTCGAGACCAGCCTAGGCAACATGGTGAAACCCCATCTCTACTAAAAATACAGATATTAGCCAGGTATGGTGGCGCATGCGTGTAATCCCGGCTATTCAGGAGGCTGAGGCACAAGAATCACTTGAGTCCGGGAGGCGGAGGTTGCAGTGAGCTGAGATCATGCCACTGTACTCCAGCCTGGGTGACAGAGCAAGGCTTTTTTCAAAAAGAAAAAAAAGAAATATCTGGGTGTGGTGGTGCACACCTGTAGTCCCAGCTACTTGAGAGGCTGATACACGAGGATCACTTGAGCCCAGAAGGTTGAGGCTGTGGTGAGCCATGATTATGCCACTGCACTCCAGCCTGGGTAACAGTGAGAGCCTGTCTCAAAGAGGAGAAAAAAAAAAAAAAAAAAAAAAAAAAACAGAAAGTAGTAAGAATTGAAAGGGAAATAATTGAAAGAATTGACTGGGATCCTTGCTGGTAGAGATGTCTAGTGGTACAGCCACTGTGAAAAGAGTTTGGTGATTTCTAAACAAATATTAAACATGGAATTAGCACATAATCCAGCAATTCCACATCTGGATGTATCCCCAGAAGAAGTGAAAGCAGGGACTAGAACAGATATTTGCACACCCATGCTCATAGCTGCATCATTCAAACAACTAAAACACAGAAGCAATCCAAGTGTCTCTCCATGGATGAACAGATCAACAAAATGTGTTCTATCCATATAATGGAATATAATTCAGCCTTAAAAAGGCAGGAAATGCTGACACATGCTACTGTATGGATGAGCCTCTGAAGACCTTATGCTCAGTAAAATAAGCCAGCATACACTTGTAGTCCCAGCTACTCAGGAGGCTGAAGCAGGAGGCTCACTTGAGCCCAGGAGTTTGAGGCTGCAGTAAGTGATGATTGCACCACTGCACTCCAGCCTGGGCAACAGAGCAAGACCCTGTCTCTAAAAAATATAACATAGGCTGGGCATGGTGGCTCAGGCCTGTAATCCCAGCACTTTGGGAGACCAAGGTGGGTGGATCACTTGAGGTCAGGAGTTCGAGACCAGCCTGGCCAATATGGTGAAACTCTGTCTCTACTAAAAATACAAAAATTAGCCAGGCATGGTGGTGAGTGCTTTTAATCTCAGCTACTGGGGAAGCTGAGGCAGAAGAATGGCTTAAACCTGGGAGACCAGGGGTTGCAATGAGCCAAGATCGTGCTGCTGCACTCCAGCCTGGGCGACAGAGGGAGACTCCGTCTCAAAAAAAAAAAAAAAAAATGTTTAAAGATAAAATAATAACAAGCCAGTCACAAACAGACAGAATACTGCAGGATTCCACTTACATGAGGCCCCTAGAGTCATCGAATTCATAGAGACAAAAAGTAGAACGGGGGTCCAGGGGCTACGGGAGGGGAATAGGGCATTACTTAACGAGTACAGTTTCCGCTTTGCAAGATGAAGAGGGCTCTGGAGATGGGTGGTAGTGGTGATTTCGACCATGTGAATGGACTTAACGCCACTGACTTGTTCACTTAAAAATGGTTAAGATGGTCAATGCTATTCTATGTACATTTTATCACAATAAGGAAAAAGGAAGGCCAGGCACGGTGGCTCAAGCCTGTAATCCCAGCACTTTGGGAGGCTCAGGCAGGCAGATTACGAGGTTAGGAGTTCAAAGCTTGCCTGGCCAACAGGGTGAAGCCCCGTCTCTACTAAAAATACAAAAATTAGCTGGGTGTGGTGGTGCACGCCTATAGTCCCAGCTACTCAGGAGGCTGAAGCAGGAGAATTGTTTGAACTCGGAAGGTAGAGGTTGCAGTGGGCCCAGATGGTGCCACTGCACTCCAGCCTGAGCCATAGATGGAGACTCTGTCTAAAAAAAAAAAAAAAAAAGGGAGATTCGTGGTTGGTGGGGGAGGGGAGGAGTAAATGCTAACAGGTTTCTTCTTGGTGTGATGAAAATGTCCTAAAGTTAGACAGCAGTAAGGGTTGCACAACCTTGTGACCACATTGAAAACCACTGAAGTGTAACTTTAAAAGGGTGAATTGTATGGTATGTGAATTATATCTCAATTAAAAAAACAAACTCAACTGGCATCACCCCCTGCCCCACCCTGTAGTAAAGCTGGGTCCTTGTTGGCTGGTGAGGGCTGTCCTAATCTGCACCCCCTCCTCACCTCCAGACCCACGGCCTCGCTGCTCCTGGAACCCCAGCCCTCCCCTGTGCTCTGCTCTTCTGTTCTCCGTGTGCCCAACTCTTCCCCCCACACCTAGGTACCTGGCTCCTCCCAGCCTTCACCTGCACCTTTACAGAGACCCCATCAGACCACCCGGCCCCCCACCCTCCATACGCCCACCCCGTGAACAGACTCCCTTTCCCCTGGCTCTTCTGAATTTCTGGCATACTGTATGATTTCCTTATTTTTATTTTTTTAATAGAGATGGGGTCTTGCTATGTTACCCAGGCTGGTCTCGAACTCCTGGGCTCAATCAATCCTGCCTCAGCCTCCCAAAGTGCAGGCATTGCAGGCTAAGCCACCATGCCCACCACGACCTTATCTTCTGGAGCGTGTTGCTTTTGTACTTATGATGTAAACTCCGGGCACGCAGGGACCCTCGAACTTCGCTAATTTGTCCCCAGCCCCTACTACCTGACACAGTAGGCGCTCAATAATGTTGATTTAATAAAAGATTGTTACTTTGGAAATCATGTATTATTTAAATCACATTTTTAAACACAAATAAACTTCTGAGTAGTGTTTTCTGCACACACAAGAGGTCCCCAGGGGCACCAAAGAACGCATTTTCCACGTTTGTCCCTAAACGTTAACGCATAAGTAACGCTTGTCACTAACAGGTGTGAGGTCACGTGACGTTCGGGCTGCGCCCTCCCCGGCCCGACCCTGCCCTGCACACAGTAGGGCCGCACTGCGCTTTGCAATCAGGTGGACTCTGCAGAGGCGCGACCGCCCTCACCGCAGAGAGCTGAGCCGCCTGCACAGTCTCTGGACACCCAAGACCCCACCTCCCACCCGGAAAAGAGACGATCCGCCGGGCGCAGGCGCAGACGCCACTCCCGGCCGCTGCGCCGCCAGCCAGGGCGGAAACGGCTACGGCTTCGCTCGGGGCGCATGCGCGGTTCCCGGAGTTTTCGCGAGATAACAGTCCAAAAGGCGCCTTGGTCGACTTCCGGTAGGGGATCCGGCACCGAAGTGCACGGCTGAGGGTGGAACTTTGGGCTGCTGGGCAAGCGGCGATACGTGGCCAGGGCCAGACAGCCGAAGACAGCGGGCGCGCCACCGGCCAGGCCACAGCCCCGGCCGCCTGCAGGCCCCGCCATGGACCCGTTCCTGGTGCTGCTGCACTCGGTGTCGTCCAGCCTGTCGAGCAGCGAGCTGACCGAGCTCAAGTTCCTATGCCTCGGGCGCGTGGGCAAGCGCAAGCTGGAGCGCGTGCAGAGCGGCCTGGACCTCTTCTCCGTACTGCTGGAGCAGAACGACCTGGAGCCCGGGCACACCGACCTCCTGCGCGAGCTGCTCGTCTCCCTGCGGCGCCACGACCTGCTGCGGCGCCTCGACGACTTCGAGGCGGGGGTGGCGGCCGGGGCCGCGCCTGGGGAAGAAGGTGGGCTCCGGGTCGGGCCGAGGGATCCAGGGCCTGGTCGTCCGGATGTAGGTGCTGCGAGGCTCCTCCCGTTGGCCTCCAGGCGCTTCCCCTTTGCCGGGTTTGATTTGCGTGGGTTTTCTCCGTACCACCCTGGCTTTGCAGATGGGAGAGCCAAAAACGCAGAAAAGTTCACTTACTCAAGGTTGCAGGGCCTGGACACGCGCAGTTCTTTTTCTTCCACCCCATTCTGCCCGGGTAAATTAGAAAACTCACTGAAGAAAAGGTGAGGAGGAGTCAGAGAAGGTGCGGGGGAGGGGCAGAGGTTGCGTGAGCCTGCTCGCATCATTTCCCTTCTGTCTCGGAATATATCCAGGGACTGCCCTTCTCGGCTGTCTGAGAGTAATACTGTCATTCAGTAACTCTTACCCAGGGGCTTACAGTGTGCCGCTTACCCCTCTAACAGCCAAATATAATTTTCGCAGTAGCCCTGTGGCTGAGATACTGTTACCTATCACTGTTCGCATTTTACAGAGGACAGGACTGTGGCTCACAGGTCAAGTGGCTTGCGGAAATGCGCAGCCGATAACTAACAGAGCTAGGCTTGAACCGAGCAGTCCGGCATCCGGATGGGTGGTGGTAGCCCCTGCACTGCCACTCTGGTCAAGTTCATTGTGGAATGGCTTCCTGTCCTGCTCTCGGTCACTCCCCCTCCACCCTCGCCTGTGGCTTGCGGCAGCTTCCAGGATAAAAATGAGAAACCCTGAGTACAGCAGTTTCTCAGCCCTACCCCCTTGTTCTCAGAGGCGGGAGAGGCTTGGGAGTGCACTGGGGACGCCTCTCAGAGGCTTTCAAACTGTGGCCTGGAATCCACCATTCAGTCACGAATCAGGGCATCAGTGTGACACCATGGGTTTCACTCTATAAGGACTAGTGCCTGTTCAGGGCGGGATGGACAGAACAGCTCTGCCTGAAAACAGTCAAGTCCAGATTTTAAAAAAACAAAAGTGCTGAACAAGCACAACAGGACGGGATTCATGGATATTTAATGTCTGGAAAAACACTGATAAATTGCATTTTACAGGCAGTCCGCGAAACATAGCTGACATTTGAGATGTATGTGTGCTTGGTTTATGTCGTCACGTAGTTAACTGTGTGCTGGAAGAAGTACACCAGAACGTGAACAGTGGGTGTAGGCAGGTTGGTAGTAGGTGATCTGCCTCCCTCCTTCCCAGAAGTTCAGCATAGTGGTTAAGGGTGGACTTTGGCACCGCACTGTCAGGGTTTCAGAACGTGGCTCTGCCATGGGTTAGCTACACAATCTCAGGAATGTCCATCAGCTTCCCTGTGCCTGAGTTTCCTCATCTGTACAGTCATAACACAGTGCCCAGCCCACACGGCTGTCAGAGCTGCAGGAGCTGGTACACCTGCTAATGGTGTCTCAGAATTGCCAGGAGCGGTCCAAGCAGCACCCTGTCCTGCCTCTCCTTTCCTCTCTTCATGTTCCAGAAATGGCCTTTTATGGTCTTGTGACCAGCTCCCTGATCTCAGTGGTGATGTCAGCAGATGAGGAGTATGGTAGCCAGGGACTGAAGACTGGTGGTCAGTCGGGGCAGCTTTCTTTTTTTTTTTTTTTTTTTTTTTTTTTTTTTTTTTGAGACGGAGTCTCGCTCTGTCGCCCAGGCTGGAGTGCAGTGGCCGGATCTCAGCTCACTGCAAGCTCTGCCTCCCGGGTTTACGCCATTCTCCTGCCTCAGCCTCCCGAGTAGCTGGAACTACAGGTGCCCGCCACCTCGCCCGGCTAGTTTTTTGTATTTTTTAGTAGAGACGGGGTTTCACCGTGTTAGCCAGGACGGTCTCGATCTCCTGACCTCATGATCCGCCTGTCTCGGCCTCCCTAAGTGCTGGGATTACAGGCTTGAGCCACCGCGCCCGGCCGGGGCAGCTTTCAAAATAACAATTGGAGTGCCTGCTAGTTTCCTGTGATTGCCATAACAAATGATCACAAATCTGGTGGCCTAAAGCAATAGAAGTCTATCCCCTCAGTCTGGAGGCCAGAAAGCTGAACAAGCAGGGTGCCACAGACCCGCACACCCTCTAAATGTTGTTGGGGAGGGTCCTTCCACGTCTCTTCCGCTTTGTGGTGGCTCCAGGCATTCTTTGACTTGTGGCCGCTTCACTCCAGGCTCACACAGCCTTCCCTGTGTGTCTCCTACAAGGATGCCTGTCACTGGTGCATCCAGGTCATCCAGGATGATCTCTCAAGACCCTCAGCTTTCCTTTGCAAAGACCCTTTTTCCAAAGAAGTTAACCTTCATGGTTTCAGCAGTTTCACATGAACATCCCTTGAGGTGACATCATTCAACCTGCTGTAGGGCAGGATGTGGGATCAACCCTATTTTCTTCCCTCCGACAACTCCCCAGCCCGTCCCTCAGTGTCTCCTGCCCTCAGTAGGTAGCTCTACTGCAACTTCCTTTGGCACTTGAGTCTTCAGTGGGCCACACCTCCTAGGATAGTATTGGAGAGCAGGGGGTTTGCCTGAGGTGGAATCAGGCCACTCTTGGGCATTTGGTGACAGCCCCTCTGCTGCCAGGTGACTCTAGCCTCTACGGAGGAGCTCGTGTAGGTACCTCTGTCCCCTGAGCACTCGGCGTCAGTGCTGAAAAGCCCTGGGGAGGGTTGTGGGGTTGCTTGTCTCCAAACCCCCGGTAAACCGCTCTGTTCTTTCCTTCTCAGACCTGTGTGCAGCATTTAACGTCATATGTGATAATGTGGGGAAAGACTGGAGAAGGCTGGCTCGTCAGCTCAAAGTCTCAGACGCCAAGATCGACAGCATCGAGGACAGATACCCCCGCAACCTGACAGAGCGCGTGCGGGAGTCACTGAGAACCTGGAAGAACGCAGAGAAGGAGAACGCCACGGTGGCCTGCCTGGTGGCGGCTCTCAGGGCCTGCCAGATGAACCTGGTGGCCGACCTGGTACAAGAGGTGCAGCAGGCCCGGGACCTCCAGAACAGGAGTGGGGCCATGTCCCCGATGTCATGGAACTCGGACGCATCCACCTCCGAAGCATCCTGATGGGCCGCTGCTCTGCCCTGGTGGACCACAGGCATCGGCGCAGCCTGGAGTTCGGTTCTCTCCGGGAAGGTAGCCCAGCACTGTGAAGACCCAGCAGGAAGCCAGGCTGAGTGAGCCACAGACCAGCTGCTTCTGAACTCAAGCTGCATTTATTGATACCTCTCCCGCACCAGGCCGGGCTTGGGCCCTGCACAGGTATTTCCATTTCTTCCTCACTATCAGTCTGAGCAAGATCCTGTTGTTTCCACTAAACGAACTCCTACGGGAGTAGCTGGAAAGTTGGAACCGTGTCCAGCACAGAAGGAATCTGTGCAGATGAGCAGTCTCACTGTTACTCCACAGCGGAGGAGACCAGCTCAGAGGCCCAGGAACCCGGAGCAAAGCAGGGAGGTGTGGGAGAACTGGGATATGAACCCCCGCCATCCGGCACCAGAGCCCGTGCTCAACCACTATGTCGTTCTGCTGCCCCCGCAGTTGGCAGCGAGGCTGTTTTGTCCTGTTTCCTTGGAGGCCACCGCGGCAGACCTGGACACTAGGGTCAGGCGGGGTGGCGTGGCGGGGAGAGGCGTTGCTGGGGTCGGGGTGGGGAGACCTGGTTGGCCGTGGTCCAGCTCTTGGCCCCTGCGTGAGTTGAGTCTCCTCTCTGAGACTGCTAAGTAGGGACAGTGATGGTTGCCAGGACGAATTGAGATAATATCTGTTTGGTGCTCATGAGTGACGGACACACAGCACTCTAAATCTTCCTTGTAAGGATTATGGGTCCTGCAGTTCTACAGTTTCTTACTATTTTGTATCAAAACCACTATCTTTCTGATAACAGAATTGTCAAGGCAGCGGGATCTTGTGTCTTTAAAAAGCAGTCCTCTTGTTTCTAAGGTAATCCCGTTAAAACACTTGACTTTACAACTTCCATATTACAAAGAATTTTCCATTCCTGTTGGTGATTCTTTCATTTCGGATATGCTGGTTAGTCCCAGTACCGCCGGTTTCAGGATCCCTGTCAAGGCCTCCAGCCTGGGATGGGGCGGCTGGATTTCCTGACAGCTCGCTAGCTGCTCATGAGCAGGGTCTGCCCTTAGCGAACGGTGATCTGCTAGGGTAGCTTTTGCCACTCTTAGAATTTCCCTGCCCCACCAAGAGAATCAGAATCAAAGCCAAGTGGCTGTTCTCTGTCCCAGCTCACCAGCTGTGACGTGGGTAAGTCCAGTGTGCCGTGCTGTAGGTGGGATCTCAGCCAAGGCCTCAGGACACTGTCCACACTAAGCTGTGGACCCCGGCCTTTGAGCCCCTCCACACCGTCGCCTGACACTTCCAGATGCCAGACACCTTGCTAGGAGCAAAGGCCACAGCAGTGAATGGGACAGAAGTGGAGGCCCGCCCCGTTTGCCTCGGAAACCTAGCAGAAACAAGCTTTACCCCGTTCATCACTAGCTTGGGTGCCGCCGTGGAGCTGAGCCGGTTGCCATCCGAAAACGGCATGGCCTGACCTCCTACACACTGTGCACCCCCGACCCGGCGCACACCCGCTCTCAAGGCGCAGGTCAGGGCTAGTTCTGTAGAGAACAGACACATCGCGCCTCACTGTCCCTAAGTGTGAGCACCTTGGCTTTGGGGAAGAGATTTTCATGCGATGAGTGGGAAAGTAATCTTTTTTTTTTTTTTTTTTTTTTGAGATGGAGTCTCACTCTGTTGCCCAGGCTGGAGTACGGTGGCACAATCATGGGTCGCTGCAACCTCCACCTCCCAGATTCAAAGGATTCTCCTGCCTCAGCCTCCCGAGTAGCTGGGATTATAGATATGCACTACCATGCCTGGCTAATTTTTTGTAGTTTTAGTAGAGACAAGGTTTTACCATCTTGGCCCGGCTAGTCTCGATCCCCTGACATTAGGCGATCCACCCATCTCGGCCTCCCAAAGTGCTGGGATTACAGGTGTGAGCCATCGCACCCGGCCTGGGTTTCCATTCTTAGTAGTCCTGCCTGTCCTCTCTTCTGGGCCACCGCTGTCCATGTCTAGGACAGGGGAGGTGGACCAGCCCCTGGCAGCAAAGCCACAGAGCATGGTGACATGCAGCAGACTTGCTCCCTGGGGAGAACTCAGCATGGTCAAGAAACTGCCTCCAGAAGACGTGATTCAAAGCCAGGTAGAAACACCCATTTGTTCAGCCAACCCATCAATCCATTCACCAAGCGGCTGCCATAACGGCGCTGGGCGCTGCACTGAGGCTACCGCAGAGCAAGACGGGCAGCTGTCCTCAGGACACAGAATGTTCTTCGTAAAACAAAAGGGAGCAGTGTAGAACACACATCTGAGGGTACAGAAAACGCAAATACTTCTCTGGGCACTACAGAAGGACAGGTGATGGTGGCATGTATTTGATCATGGCAGTTATTTTCTGGATGATAAGCTGTGTATACTTTTTGTACTTCCCACATGTTCTTTTCCTTTTCTTTCTTTTTTTGTTTAATGAGATGGAGTTTTGCTCTTGTCGCCCAGGCTGGAGTGCAACGGCGCGATCTCGGCTCAGTGCAACCTCCGCCTCCCGGGTTCAAGCTTCTCCTGTCTCAGCCTCCTGGAGTAGCTGGAATTATAGGCAGCTGCCACTATGCCTGGCAAATTGTTGTACTTTTAGTAGACACAGAGTTTCGCCATGTTGGCCAGGCTGGTCTCGAACTCCTGCTCTCAGGTGATCCACCCGCCTCAGCCTCCCAAAGTGCTGAGATTACAGGTGTGAGCCACCATGCCTGGCCACTTTCCACATTTTCTATGATTTTTTTTTTTTTTTTCTTTTTCTTTTTTTTTTGGGATGGAGTCTGTCTGTCGCCCAGGCTGGAGTGCAGTGGTGTGATCTCGGCTCACAGCAAGCTCCACCTCCCGGGTTCACGCCATTCTCCTGCCTCAGCCTCCCGAGTAACTGGGACTACAGGCACCCACCATTATGCTCGGCTAATTTTTTTGTATTTTTAGTAGAGACGGGGTTTCACTGTGTTAGCCAGGATGGTCTCGATCTCCTGACCTCATGATCCACCCGCCTCTGCCTCCCAAAGTGCTGGGATTGCAGGCACGAGCCACCACGCCCCGCTGTGTTTTTCATTTTTAAAAAATTGTCTGCCAGATACAGTAGTAGGTGTAACCTGAACCATTTAATGGGGCGTGTTTCCGGAGAGCGGGGGAGAACATGGGTGTCAGTCCTGGCTCACTCCCTTCGGCCGCCATCCCTCTGAAAGGGGCCACTAGATAAATTTTAATTGCTTGCCAAAATCTGGGGCAACTTGCTTCTCAGCCTTCAAAAATAAGCAGTGAGGCTGGATGCAGTGGCTCAACTGTAATCCCAACACTTTGGGTGGCCAAGGTGGGTGGATCACTTGAGGTCAGGAGTTTGAGACCAGCCTGGCCAACATGGTGAAACCCTGTCTCTACTACAAAAATTAGCCGGTCGTGGTGGCACGTGCCTGTAATCCCAGCTACCTGGGAGGCTGAGGCAGGAGAATCACCTGCACCCAGGAGGCAAAAGCTGCAGTGAGCAGAGATCGATCGCACGTCTGCACTCCAGCCTGGGTGACAGAGCAAGACTCCATTTCAAAAAATAAAAATAAGCAGTGAGATTTCGCCCAGAACCCCAGAGGCCAGGCCCCAGGTCATTCTGTTGCCTCACTGGCCCACAGAGCCCTTGGGCCCAGCTTCTGCCTCTGGTCCTGAGATGTCGCCTCTCACCCCCTGTCTCTGCAGCTGAGATGGGAGAGGCAGAGGCAGAGCGTTTGCCTGCCACTGACATGAAGGGCTGCTCCAAGGGGAAGGCGTTCTGGATCTTCAGAACCTCTCTGGGGCAGGACAGCGCCACCCCCCGACCCTAAGTGGAGGCTGCTGCAGTTTTCGGACATGGATTTCTTAAAGCAACTTGAAAAACAAATTCCGGGCCGGGTGCGGTGGCTCAAGCCTGTAATCCCAGCACTTTGGGAGGCCGAGGCGGGCGGATCACGAGGTCAGGAGATCGAGACCATCCTGGCTAACACGGTGAAACCCCGTCTCTACTAAAAAATACAAAAACTTAGCCGGGCGAGGTGGCGGGCGCCTGTAGTCCCAGCTACTCGGGAGGCCGAGGCAGGAGAATGGCGTGAACCCGGGAGGCAGAGCTTGCAGTGAGCTGAGATCCGGCCACTGCACTCCAGCCTGGGTGACAGAGCGAGACTCCGTCTCAAAAAAAAAAAAAAAAAGAAAAACAAATTCCATGGTTTTTTGTTTGTTTGTTTTTTTCATTTACTATCAGGTAGAATTTGTGTTTCTGGAAAAGGTACACACAGATCTTGGGCTTACTTGAAAGCTGGAGGTAACAGCCACCTCTTGCTCTCTGACTCCTTTTTCCCCTGAGAAAGAAGAGAGAAGACAAGTCCAAATGTCTGTGCTTTGTGGGGGACTTCAAGGGAATTTGATCAAGCGTTTCCTAAAACAAAGGGTCGACCCTCTGGTCTTCAGGTTCCAGCAGCCTCCCCGCTTCCTGCCCTTCTGCCTTCTGTTACACAGCGCCCCCTCCACGCCGCACTCACACTCGCTGCCAGATTCTCACGGCCGCCCCTCTCCAGGCCTCACTCCCTGGTGCTCCTGAGACCACACCCCTCACAAACTGTACTTGCTCAAGTCACAGGCTGCTGCAGCTTTGTTGTTGTGTCAGAATCTCTAGGGCATCTGACACCTTCCGTGACCATTCTCTCCAGGAGCTCTTCTCTCCGCTCCCCGCTGTACTCCTCTCAGGCTTCCTCATGCTCTCCCCCAGCCCCAGCCTCACCCCTCCTCGAGAGAGCACAGCCGTTTCTTAGCCTCACCCATCCTGGGTCCCTGGTACCTGCCAGGTATCTCTGTAGCCCAGATCTTTCTCTTGCCCCAGACCCCAGCTGCCTAGGGGCAGCCTCACAGTGGCTGCTACAGCAATCTACCACATAGTTACCGCCTTAAGCAGCACAAATTTCTCTTACGGTTCTGGAGGCCAGAGGTCCAAAGTGGCTCTCCCTAGTCTACAGATCAGGTGTCAGCAGGCTCCTCCTGGAAGACCTAGATGAGAATCCATGTCTTGCCTTTTGCATCTTCTAGAGGCCGCCTGCAATCTTTAACTCATGGCCCCTCCCTCCATCTTCAGGTCCACAGACGAGCATCTTCCCATCTCTCTGACTGATTCTCCTGCTTCTCTCTTACAAAAACTCTTGTGACTGCATTGGGCCACCTGGATAACCCAGGATCCTCTTGCCATCTCAGCATCCTTAATTTAAACACATCTGCAGAATTTCTTTGCCATGTAAGGGAACATATTCACAGATCCCAGGGATTAGGACATGGGTACTGCCAGGCGTGCAAGCCACACCTCACATTCAGCCTCCCTGCAGTCTGAGCCGCGTTCCATGCCTGACACCACCGTCTAGTCAGTTGCCCAAGCCACAAACCCTCCTTCCTCTCCCCACTGTCACTCTCTTCCGTCAATTAAAACTGAGCCCTGGGCCAGGTGCAGTGGCTTTCATCTGTAATCCCCGCCCTTTGGGAGACTGAGGGGGGAGGATCACTTGAACCCAGGAGTTTTAAGGCCAGCCTGGCCAACATAGGGAAACCTCATCTCTAAAAAAAAAAAAAAAGTAAAAATAAATGTAGCTGGATGTGGTCGTGTGCACCTGTGCTCCCAGCTACTCGGGAGACTGAGGCAGGAGGATTGCTTGAGCCCAGGAGGATGAGGCTGCAGTGAGCCGTGATCACACTACTGCAATCCAGCCTGGGTAACAGAGCAAGACCCTCTCTCAAAAAAAGTAAAAACAAAACTGAGCACCAGGTCCTACACTTTGTAACTCACAAGTGTCTCTGCTGTCCACCTCTTCTGCTCCGTGCTGCCACCCCCACTCCTAGTGGGGCCTCCGCGCTTTCCACTGGACAACTACAGTGAGTGACCTCCCAATTCATCTCCCGCCTCTACCGCTGCCCCCGCCCCCTCCACTCATCCAGCCTGTGTCCCGTCAGCAGCCAGAAATAAACTGAGTCATGACAGTCCCCTGACTCTTCTTAGAAGCCGTGAGCTCTGCCACATTTTTTCATTTTACAATTTTTTCTGTGATAATTAATCTGAGTCATCTTGCTGACTGCTTGCGAGCCACACAAATCCTGTGTGAATTGCATTTGGAATCAGACAGGCAAACGACGTGGGGTACCATGTGCTCATGCCAGAGTGACCCGTCCCCCAGTGTCTGCTGAGATAAAGGCAAGACTTCTCTTTTACAGGGAAATTTGCAATTGAAAGACACTTCCATCAAAGAAGCCCTTAGTTTCTTGAATCATTTACTAAGTTGAGACCCCGTGGCAAGAATCATGGATGCCAACCCCAGTAATGGTCACCAAGGAACAGAGGCCAATTCAATGCATGAATGGGGTCCTCATGGAAAGCCAAATGACGTATGATTTAAGTTTTTAAGGTGTGGCTCAAATAGAAAAAGAATATCGTAGGCCATTTGAGTCACCCCAGGCACATGGCAAGCACAAGGCCTTCCAAACTCCCACGCCTCCTTGATGAGTCTGTAGACGTGAAGCTACAATTTTGTTTCAGCAAAACAGCATCATACGTCCTGTTTAATTCAACAGAATGCACTTCTGTTTGGAATGAATTAAAAATGCTGAGCCCGGCACAGTCGTTCACGCCTAGAATCCCAGCACTTTGGGAGGCAGAGGTGGGAGATCTCTTGAAGCCAAGAGTTCAAAAGCCTGGGCTGCAAAGCAAGACTCCACATCTAAAAAATAATAATAATAAATAAATTAGGCCGGGTGTGGTGGCTCATACCTGTAATCTGAGCACTTTGGGAGGCCGAGGCATGCAGATCATGTGAGGTCACTAGTTCAAGACCAGCCTGGCCAACATGGTGAAATCTCATCTCTACTAAAAATACAAAACTAGCTGGGTGTGGTGGTACATGGCCGTAGACCCAGCTAATTGGGAGGTTGGGGCAGAAGAACTGCTTGAACCTGGCAGGGGGAGGTTGCACTGAGCCAAGATCACGCCACTGCACTCCAGCCTGGGCAACAGAACAAAACTCTTTCTCAAAATAAAATAAAAAATAATAAAATAAAATAAATTAGCTGGCCATAGTGGTATATTCCTGTAGTTCCAGCTACCTGGGAGGCTGAGGCAGGAGGATCACTTGAGCCCAGGAGTTCGAGGCTACAGTGAGCCATCATTGCGCCGCTGTACAAGCCTGGGCAGCAGAGCAAGACCCTGTCTCAAAAGCAAACAAAAGAAAAGAAAGGAAAAAATAATAATCATACCTGACGTTAAATATGTGATTAATCTAAATTCGAGTTTTTTAGGCTTCTCTCTCCCTAATTTGCAATTTTATTGGCGATTTATAGTTTCCAAGGGCTAGACACATCGGCTTATATTATATTCCACATCTGGCTATACATTTGTGCCTATTGATGTTTCATTATTGAAACGAAAACCTGGTCATCACTAGGAGTCTGGGACAATGTTTTACTCCTGCCAAATCGGTTTCTGACTGGAGAAGCCCAGCTACAGAGTCCCCATGCCCCTCAGGATGAAATCTTAATCCACGCGTCATCATGCATGGGACGGGGTACACGACTGTACAGAGCCCAGCCCGGTGCCACGTTCCCTCCACAGCAAGGCTCTCACCTCACCCCCCTCCCACCCTCCCCCACAGCCCTTGCCCCGGCTGTCTCCTCTCCCTGCAGCCTTCCTCACTCTCCACCCCAAGCCCCCCCAGCTCAGAAGACGTTCTGATGCAGCCTTGCCCATGCACCTACTCTCACAGTGGGACCCCTGCACCCCGCACCCATGTCCGGGTCCTGCTCCGCCCAGCATGGCTCCCTGAGGGCCGCTTCCAGCACTTTCCAGCGGCTTCTGAGTGAAAGCTTATTCTGTGTTTGCTGAGTGAATTAATAAGTAAACAGCAGCGATCAAAGTCCCACTAGTGTCTCTCAGGGGCTCTCTGAGTTCCTTGCAAGCAGGAAAACAAAAGATGCCTCCGCCCCAGGGTTTCAGATTCCTGGATTCCCGTTCAGCTTTCACTTTTGGTTGGGCTGGGAAGTCAGCCGGGCTGGGAAAGCACTTGCCCTGCAGTGGGCACGAGCAGGACAAGCAGGCGTCTTCTCAGGGGAGCCAGGTATGCCCCTTGGTCTGTCACCCATGCATCATATGCCCCTGTGCCCTGAGCCTCTGCTCCCCGCCCTTGATCCACATACCCCTGCCCCGGTGCCCTTCGGTCTGACCAGGCCCAGTGAGCTCCTTCTGTAATTTTGCTGAAGAACAGGTTGGTGCTTTAAGAAAAACCTGTTATGCTTTTACTTCAATGTCCAGTTCACAGAAAAACTGGATGATACTTCTTTAACTTTAGCTAATATGTTTACACACAGAATTTTCTTTACAATTAACGTTTTAAAACTTGCTTAAGGCCGGGCGTCGTGGCTCAAGCCTGTAATCCCAGCACTTTGGGAGGCTGAGACGGGCGGATCACGAGGTCAGGAGATCCAGACCATCCTGGCTAATATGGTGAAACCCCGTCTCTACTAAAAAATACAAAAAACTAGCCGGGCGAGGTGGCGGGCGCCTGTAGTCCCAGCTACTCGGGAGGCTGAGGCAGGAGAATGGCATGAACCCAGGAGGCGGAGCTTGCAGTGAGCTGAGATCCGGCCACTGCACCCCAGCCTGGGCGACAGAGCAAGACTCCGTCTCAAAAAAAATAATAATAATAACTTGCTTAAACCTTCAAAACAATATATATTTTTTAACTTTCTAATGTAGGTAAAAATGTACATTCTTATGCCTCCTTATAATCCTTTACCAAAGGTATATTTTACTTTTCTTATACACCTTGCACATAAAGTTTTTTTTTTTTTCTATAGTTTTACATTCAGGAGGCCTAGTTACTTTTAAATTATACAACATTTTTGGCATAAATTCTTTTTTCATTTTTCTTTTTCATGATTTTCGCAGACAATTCTTCGACATGCCTCAAGTTTCTGAGTTATTACAAATATTTCTTTCTTTAAACAACCGGTTAATTTATTTCAGGACAAGAATTTACCATGCAATACTCTTTTTATATAAATTCCGCCCCCTCTTTTTTTTTTCCTTTTTTTTTTTTTCCTTTTTTTTTTTCCTTAGGATACTTCTGAACTGGTGAGGTGTGCTCACAATGAGGTTTCCTCTAAAACTTATTTTTTTTTACTTTGTTGTTGTTGTTGTTAGCAAAGCAATTGCCGCTACAGATTGAATGCATTTGGGCCATCCGCGGGTTACTGGGTTAAGGATTTTTTATAGGAAGGCCTCAGTGCTTTTGGGATACACCCTCGTTTACACTGACAACAAAGTGGTATTGGAGTGTTATCGGGTTATGGAGAATACCTTCAGTTATCAATTATAAGTTTTAAATTTACCTTGGCTTTTAAAGAAATGGGGTATACTTTTTTTTTCATAACTACTTATATGTCTCTTTCTTTCTCTCTTTAACTTTGTCTTTCTCTGACTTTCCTTTTGCCTCTGTCTCCTCTCTCTCTCTCTCTGCCTCTTTTCCTCTCTGTCTCTTTCCTTTCTCTTTCTCTGCTGGTCTTTCCTTGCCTCTGCCAGCCTCTTATGCTGCTGTTCTCTCAACCACTGTGTGTTGGGGGCGGGGGGTCTAAAACCGGTTGTAACCAAGTGTCTATGTACAGGAATTGGTCTGGGTTCCCTGGCTTACATGTTACCTTGTGCCATACCTTTGAAACAAGGGACCTGTCCAGGCTTCTTTCTAATGGCCAGCCTACCTCTAATGCTGGCCAGTCTATCTTACACAAAGTTTTAAGTTTTCCTGGTGTCATAGTACTCCATAGTCTCCCTTAAATTCTTTTTTGAAAATTTTCAACGTAGTTCCTAGTAGGGCGGGCTTATTTGTGCCTGACCTATGCTTCTTCAAGACAAAACACGATGCTCACACCACATGCACACCACAAAACAAAGAATGGATAAAAAGGGCACACACACACTTATGCAGTTTTCACCAAACCAAAATCAGAGTATCCAGAAATCCAAGCCGGGCCAAAACCAAAACCAAAGTATCAAGCAATCCAAGTCAAGTCAAAAACAAAGACCAAAGTGCTGGTACAAGCACACCGTGGGTGATCAGGCCACACTTCCACTCAAATGGAGTGGGCAAGTTCTTAAGACCAGTCCTGTCAAGCAATTCAAACCAAGTCAAAGCCAAAACCAAAGTGCCAATAAAGGCACACTGTGGGTGATCAGGCCACGCTTCCACTCAAATGGAGTGGGTAAGTTTCCAAGACTAGTCTTACCAACTTTTAGATGTCCAGACTCCAAGTGCCTGTTCCTTCCTGGTGTTCAGCCACTGCGTTGATCCTCCACGGGGGCCTGCCACACACTGCTCTTGCGAGGTGTCCTACCGCGGCAAATGCCTACCCAGGAGCTCTCTCAGGATCCGCATCGCTCTGGCTGGTGGGAGTCTCCTGCAGGGATGTTCCACAGGGCAGGCTTAAGCTGCCTAAGGAGCTGCCTCAACCATCCGCCAATCACCTTACTTCCTAGTCAGGGAACCAAGAAATGTAGCAGGACGAACCGCAGACAAAACTCCTCAGACACCAAGTTAAAGAAGGAAGGGGTTTATTCGGCCGGGGGCATCGACAAGACTGCTGTCTCAAGAGCCGAACTCCCCGTGTGAGCAATTCCTGTCCCTTTTAAGGGCTCACAACTCTAAGGGGGTGTGTGTGAGAGGGTCGTGATTGATTGAGCAAGCAGGGGGTACCTGACTGGGGGCTACGTTCTGATCTGGTAATTAGATCAGAATAAAACAGGATAGGGATTTTCACAGTGCTTTTTTTTTTTTTTTTTTTTTTTTTTTTTTTTTTGAGACGGAGTCTCACTCTGTCGCCCAGGCTGGAGTGCAGTGGCCGGATCTCAGCTCACTGCAAGCTCCGCCTCCCGGGTTCACGCCATTCTCCGGCCTCAGCCTCCCGAGTAGCTGGGACTACAGGCGCCAGCCACCTCGCCCAGCTAGTTTTTTTGTATTTCTTAATAGAAACAGGGTTTCACCGTGTTAGCCAGGATGGTTTCGATCTCCTGACCTCGTGATCCGCCCGTCTCGGCCTCCCAAAGTGCTGGGATTACAGGCTTGAGCCACCGCGCCCGGCCTTCACAGTGCTTTTCTATACAATGTCTGTAATCTATAGATAACAGAACCGATTAGGTCGGGTCGATCTTTAACTACCAGCAGGGTGTGGCGCCAGGCTGTCTGCTTGTGGATTTCATTTCTGCCTTTTAGTTTTTACTTTTTCTTTCTTTGGAGGCAGAAATTGGGCATAAGACAATATGAGGGGTGGTCTCCTCCCTTAAACAGGCTACATACCCCCACTTAAAAGGCATAGAGTGGGGCAGACGTGGTGCCTCACACCTATAATCCTGTTGGGAGGCCAAGGCGGGCGGATCACGAGGTCAGGAGATCGAGACCATCCTGGCTAACATGGTGAAACCCCATCTCTACTAAAAATACAAAAAATTAGCTGGGCATGGTGGCGGGCATCTGTAGTCCCAGCTACTTGGGAGGCTGAGGCAGGAGAATGGCATGAACCCGGGAGGCGGAGCTTGCAGTGAGCCAAGAGGGCACCACTGCACTCCAGCCTGGATGACAAAGCAAGACTCTAAGAAAAAAAAAAAAAAAAAAAAAAAAAGGCATAGAATGGCAAACTGGATAAAAAGAGAAGACCCAGCTGTTTGCTATCTTCAAGAGACCCATCTCCCGTGTAGCTACACCCACAGGTTCAAAGAGGATAGTGAACCAGAAATAAAGCTATACATTTATAACCATCCAATCTTCAACAAAATCAACAAAAACAAGCAAGGAGAGGAAAGAAGCTCCTATTCAATAAATGGTGCTTGGATAACTGGCTAGGCATATGCAGAAGAATGAAACTGGACCCTTGCCTTTCACCACATACAAAAATTAGAACAGACTAAAGATTTAACTGTAAGCCCTCAACTACAAAAATCCTAGAGAAACTCTAAGAAATACCCTCCTCAACACCAGCCAGGGCAAATAATTTATGGCTAAGTCCTCAAAAGCAATTGCAACCAACACAAAAATGATAAGTGGGACCTAATTAAATGAAAGAGCTTCTGCACAACAAAGAAACTATCAACAGAATGAACAGACAGCCTACAGAATGGGAGAACATATTTGCAAACTAGGCATCCAACAAAGGTCTAATATCCAGAATCTATCAGGAACTTAACAAGAAAAAAAAAATTCCATTGAAAAATGGGCAAAATACATGAACAAACACTTCTCAGAAGAAGACATTGGCCGGGCGCGGTGGCTCACACCTGTAATCCCAGCACTTTGGGAGGCCGAGATGGGCGGATCACGAGGTCAGGAGATCGAGACCATCCTGGCTAACATGGTGAAATCCCGTCTCTACTAAAAAATACCAAAAAAAAAACTAGCCGGGTGAGGTGGCGGGCGCCTGTAGTCCCAGCGACTCGGGAGGCTGAGGCAGGAGTATGGCGTGAACCCGGGAGGCGGAGCTTGCAGTGAGCTGAGATCCGGCCACTGCACTCCAGCCTGGGCGACAGAGCGAGACTCTGTCACAAAAAAAAAAAAAAAAAGACATATAAGCAGCCCACAAACACATGAAAAATGCTTGTCATCACTAATCATCAGAGAAATGCAAATCAAAACCACAATGTCACTTCTGTAGTCCTAGTTACTCAGGAGGCTGAGGCAAAAGGGTCACTGGAGTCCAGGAGGCAGAAGTTGCGGTGAGCCAAGATCACACCACTCCACTCCAGCCTGGGTGACAGCAAGACCCTTTCTAAAAATAAAATAACCTACAATGAGATACCATCTCATACTAGCCAGAATGGCTATTATTAAAAAGTCAAAGAACAACAGATGGTGGCAAGGCTGTGGAGAAAAGGGAACGTTTACTTATACACTATTAATGGGAATGTGAATATGTACATTAGTTCAGCCACTCTGGAAAGCAGTTTGCAGATCTGTCAAAGGACTTAAAACAGAACTACCATTTGACCCAGCAATTGGATTACTGGGTATATACCCAAAAGAAAATAAATTATTCTACAAAAAAGACACAAGCACTTGTATGTTCCTTGCAGCATTATTCACAATAGCAAAGACATGGAATCAACCTAGGTACACATCAGCGGTGGATTGGATAAAGAAAATATGGTACGCCAGGCCCGGTGGCTCACACCTGTAATCCCAGCACTTTCGGAGGCCGAGGCGGGTGGATCACCTGAGGTCAGGAGTTCGAGAGCAGCCTGGCCAACATGGCAAAACCCCTTCTCCACTAAAAATACAAAAATTAGGTGGGCTTGATGGCATGTGCTTCTAATCCCAGATACTGGGGAGGGCTGAGGCAGGAAAATCGCTTGAACCTGAGAGGCAGAGTTTGCAGTGAGCCAAGATTGCACCACTGCACTCCAGCCTGGGAGACAGAGCGAAACTCCATCTGAAGAAAACAAACAATTTAAGCCAGTTTGAGTTGAGCTTTCTGATATTTGTAGTGAAAGGCATCATAGTGCTACATATGGAAATTTAGAATATGGTAAAATGGTGTTTCAAACGTATAAGAACAAATCACTAATGGGCTTGGCACAGTGGGGAAAATTGTGGCATTCCTACCTCACTCCTTCTACCAAAATAAATCCCAAATGGATACAAGATATGAATGGAAAAAAGAAAAGCTACAAACCTGGGAGAATTTCCTTATAATTATGATCAGGAAGGAGAGGGCCGTGAAATAAAACCCTGACCAATTTGATTGCTTAAAAAACTAAAAATGGGCCGGACGTGGTGGTTCACGCCTGCAATTCCAGCACTTTGGGAGGCCAAGGCGGGTGGACCACCTGAGGTCAGGAGTTCAAGACCACCCTGGCCAACATGGTGAAATCCTGTCCACTAAAAATACAAAAATTAAGTAGGCATGGTGGCAGAGATTTGCAGTGAGCAGAGATTGTACCATTGCACTCCATCCTGGGCAACAAGAGCAAAACTCTGTCTCAAAAAAAAAATTGTTGTAAACAAATTTGAGAGGCAGATAACCACCTGTGTTCCCATTTTATAGTGAAAGAAATGAAATGTCGGTTACAGAGCTTCCCCAAATCATTCGTTCGTTCACTTTTTGACAAGTATTTGTTGAGCACCTACTAAGTGATCAACGTAGCCAGGACCAGAGGGATGCGCCTGCCTTCGTGGAGTTCCCATTCTAGCAGGAGAGACAGACTTAAGTCCACTAACCGCACAAACAGAAGTGATTACACTGGGGCTATATGGGGCCTGGCCACGGGTGGGCGAACAAGGACAGCTTCTCTGAGGAAAGATGGTGGTGGCAGTCAGCCAGTTGGAAAGGGCTGGGATAAAGTGCCTTCTTGGCAGGGGCCAGGCTGTATGGGGGACAGCCTGTACACAGCCTGGAACCAGGAGAGGGAACAGGACTCCTAGAAGGAACTGAAGGGCCAAGGTGGCCGAGGGCTGGGGCGAGGCTTGGGTGGGGCGTCACAGCAGCGGAGGTTGGAGGGCAAAGGTCCCTCTGTCATTCTAAGATTCGAGGAAGGAGGGGCCTACCCATCCGTTGGAATGCCCTGCCCGTGTCTAAGAAATGTGCCAGGCTCCAGGCCAACCTTGTGTGCCAGCCTCCTTTGCAGCTCGAGCTGGCCGGAGGCCCCAGGACCCAGACAGGGTTGGTGACACAAGCAAGCTCATTTCCCAGGCTGGCAGCAGAGCTGTCAGGTTTCTGAACATGCAGAGGTGCTGTGTTGGCATTTGGTGGCTGGCCCCCGTGGCTGAGGCAGCTCACTTGTCCTTCCGAGGACTGCCAGCTGCCCACTGTCCTTTGACCACTTGCTTTTTTGCTTAAACAGCTTCCAGCCCTGTTCTGTTTTGTCTTCTGGTTCTGTTTTGCAGCTAGAGCCTGCATGAGCTTGGTTTTGTCCCAAGAGCCAGGGCAGGGCCCTAAAGAAGTCCAGGCAGGGAGGTGAGATTTGCATTTTTCAAGCCTCAGCCACAGGGTAGGCTTCAGGGAGCAAGGGAGGATGTGGGAAGCCAGGTTAGGAGGCCTCTGGAATGGCCAAGGGGTGGGGGGATGGTGGCAGAAGGAGAGGCGTGGGGCAGTTTGTAGTGAGGGCATGCATTTAAGGGGTGTTGGGGGCTTGGCATGGATATGGGCATGAGAGGGTGGGGTTGGCATGAAGGAGGCTGAGAGGAGGGGACGCAGAGACCATGTTCAGGATGAGGACAGAACCACAAAGACGATGGCCTGGTTTTGATCAACCCCGAATATGAGGTTCCCCAGGAGGTGTCTGGGGGCAAGGAGGTGTGTCCTAGGGCCTGGAGGAGAATTCCCTGAGTGTGGGAATGTCTGGCCAGGGAGAGCTGGGCAGACCCCATGAGGGCCTTTCAGGGCAAGGACAGGGGGATGAGGTGTTGAGGGCTGGGCAGCGACAGCTCAGGAATCAAGCCCTGCACCCGCTCCACGCACACATGCAGCTTCAGTTTCGAAACACGCGTGGAAGGATCTTTTGGAAACACGTCCAGACTGCAGACACCCAGGGCCCTCCACTAGGAAGTCCGACTCAGTCCCGGGTGGAGCTCAGGAATGACTCCACCACTGCTCCAAGCAAAAGGACGATTTCGCCTTCAGCTGTTAAGCACTACTAATTGCTCTATCTCATCTTCCCAACCAAATTGTTCAGGACATACATTGTAACTCCTCTTTGATCTCAGACCGCTGGTGAAAAGCAGGTTTTACAGACCAGGGCCACAGGGGGCGCCTCCTGCAGAGACTCCAGGTGGTGCCCAGGCTCCGAGATGACCATCCTCACCCTTTAACCCCCAGACTTGGACCCCCGAGAGCACACACTGTGTTTCCCCAGGGAAGTGGATGGTCTGCTGGTGAACTGAATGCCCAGAAGAGCTGAGCCCCAGATTTAAAACCTGCCTAGTGGCCAGGCACAGTGACTCAGGCCTAGAATGTAAGCACTTTGAGAGGCGGAGGCAGGCGGAACACTTGAGGTCAGGAGTTCAAGACCAGCCTGGCCAACATGGCGAAACCTCGTCTCTAATAAAAATACAAAAAGTAGCCAGGTGTGGTGGTGGGCACCTGTGGTCCCAGTCTCTCGGGAGGCTGAGGCAGAAGAATGGCCAAGATTGCGCCAATGAACTCCAGCCTGGGCGACAGAGTAAGACTCTGTCTCAAAAAATAAAACAAAACCTGCCCCGCCCCTCCGTACACCACGGAATATGACCCAGCCATAAAAAGAAGGAAATCCTGCCTTTGCTGCACCATGAACAGAGCTGGAGGCCATTACCCTAAGTGAAATGATACAGAACCGGCAAGCCAAAGCCACCTATTCTTACTTATAAGCAGGCGTTAAGCATTGGGTACATGTGGACACACAGAGGTACACTGGAGACTGCAGAAGGTGGAAGGGCAGGACATGCCTCATTACTCCTCTCTAGCATCAACGGCAACACAGATCTGGAACCAGCATGCCTTATGTCTCCCTAAAATGTATAAAAGCAAACTATACCTTGACCACCTTGGGCTGATGTTGCCAGGACCCCCTGAGGCTGTCACAGGCACGTCCTTAACCTTGGCAAAATAAACTTTCTAAACCAATGGAGACCTGTCCAGATGCTTTTTGGTTTACAGGTGCTACTTGGTGATTTGAGTTCTTATTTATCCTGAGATACTAATGCAATATCCCCATGCTTTTAGGGACTGGGAGGAAGGAGAGGACCCAAGGATGAATACAATGCAGTTCCAGACCTTAAGGAGTTCCTAATGGGAGAGACAAACAGGGAAATAATTCCACATGAAAACAAACTGAGTCCTGAGAGCTGCAGTGATTTATCAAGTCACAAGGTGCAGCTAGGACTCCAACCCAAGGCCCATAGGGTTTCCAGCACACCAAACCGCCTTTCCAGAGAGGGGGACCTTTGAGTTGCTTTCCTAGGACGAGGAGGAATTCATCAGGCAGCAAGCAGCTCAGACACAGGGAATAGCAAGTGCTAAGGCCAGGGTCACGGAATCAGAGGCGCCTCCCAGAGGCAGCAAGCTCTTAGCAAGCCGGTTCCAGGAAGACTCAGGAGAGGGCTTAGAGCCTGGAGGTAGAGGAAGGGCCGGAATTTTATCTTTTAAACACCAAGGAGCCGGCAGGCTGGGCGTGGTGACTCAAGCCTGTAATCCCAACACTTTGAGAGGCCGATAGGAGAGGACTGCTGGATCCCAGGAATTTGAGACCAGCCTGGGCAACATGGTGACGCCCTGTCTCTACGAAAAATTTTAAAATTAGCTGGCGTGGTGGTGCACATCTGTAGTTGCAGCTACTCAGGAGGCTGAGGCGGGAGGATCACTTGACCCAGGAGGTCAAGCTGTGATTGCGTCACGGCACTCCAGCCTGGTGACAGAGAGAAACTCAGTTTTTTTTTTTTTTTTTTTTTCCGCTTCTTCAGGACATTTATTCCATTACAGTATACCAAAGCCACAGAGAACCTCAAATTTGACCTTGCTTTCTCCTTTGATCTGCCAACACAGGTCCTAAGTCCAATCCAGAGCTGCTTTTGATAGGAAAAAGAGTTAATAGAGTGCTATTTCTGCCTTTACAAATCCTCCAAGGAGGTTTGGGCAATACTGAGTTCCAGGCTTTGAGCACTCTCTAACTTGAAGGTACAAAGTCAGGAACTGAATGAGAAACCCAGTTTCTTAAAAAAGTAAAAATAAAGGAGCCAGCAAAACCCTTTACACAGGACAATGACATGATGAAATAGTGTCTCACTTTATTGGAAATCCAGAGCACGTGGTTGTTCACTGGAAAATCAGAAAAGAAAACAACTAGATTCCTGAAGGTTGTCGTCAACTTTCTGGCTGTTATGGGGAGCGCGTAATCATATATTATCACTTAGGAAGAACGGCGAGTGTTAATTAAGGCTGCCTAGTAGCTTTGTTTTTTCCCCAAAGTTCTTTGAGGGCTAGCAACTCGTTTTGGTTTCAGGGGAACCTTGAGCTCTCGTTAAGGCAGGTTCTGCTTGTCCCATTTGACAGGTTTGGTGATTAGCATGGGGGTTGCCCCGGAAGAAGTGGAGGAGTGAGGGTTGCGACCCAGATCACCCGATGTTCTGCAGGCTGCCCTGCCCTGCACAAGCTTCTAGCTCCCAGACAGGCACGGCAGGCCCAGAAAGGGGCCCAGCCTGGGGCAGGGGCGAAGCCCATCGCAGCCCACAGTCCTTGGCGGTTTTCCGTCCCTTTCTGGGGACTCCCAGGGAAGACCAGCCACTGTCCCCATCTTACAGCAGGCGGTCACCGGGAGCATGAAGGACCAGGTGATTTCACAGCAGCACGGGAACAGCCGCGAAAACTAAAACAAGGCTTGTTGACACTCCAAAAATACTCCACTGAAAGCGCCGGCCAGCATTGAAAATAAACGTGTCTGCTGGCTGCCCGCCCAGAGGAGCCAGGGAGGGGCCACTGAGCCACACTTCCGGCCCCACACCCTTTTATTTTGGGAAAATCAAACTCTTCCCACCACGAGCTTGCCTGTGGGAGGGAAGCTGAGGCTGCCATTGTCCTGTGAGATTTCGCTGGACGATGCTCAGGTGCAGAAGCGGGAGCCGACCCTTCCATTCATTCCTTCGTCCACCCGCAGTCACGTGCGCCTCCCTCTGTGCGCCAAGCGCTGTCTGTGGCATCAGGGCAGATGGAGCAGGGTCCGCCGGACTCGGCTGGAATCTGCTGTGCTGTGGACAGGCCTGGAGAGCTCGGGGAACCCTTTCCCTCTAGGAGATGGGAGTGGGCTTATTGTGCTGTGAGGGGATAAAAAGGCAAGGAGATCTTGTCTGTGCCAGGCACATCCTGGGTCCCACGCAGATGACCACCCTGATTAGCATGTTATCTGCACTCGCTCATGCAGCCTCACCCCTGTGTGCGTGGCAGGAGGCCCTGGCCTTTAATATTCCTGCCGTCTCACAGCCCCACCTGCTTCAAAGCTTCCGCACGCTTCTTAACCCCTGGGCAGACCTGCAACCCCTACCTGTGGCCTTGGCTCCCACTTCCAAGACCCTGATGAGCTTTGCTGGGAGGGCCCAGTCGCTGCTTTCTTCTTGGAGGAAAGTGGCCCTTTCTGACCTCACTCAGCCTCCTGCTCCCCTGCCCTGGCTCTGGCCGGCTCACTTCTGGAACAAGCTCCTGCTTCCTCCTGGCCTTCCCATCTCTGATCTCTTCCTGATCTGGATCTTTCTCTCTCTCTCTCTCCTTTTTTTTTTTTTTTTTTTTTTTTTGGAGATAGGGGCTCACTCTGTTGCCCAGGCTGGAGTACACCGGTGCAATCACAGCTCACGGCAGCCCGGACTTTGCAGGCTCCAGTCATCCTCCCATCTCAGCGTCCCGAGTAGCTGGGACGACAGGCCCAACTAATATTTGTATTTTTGGTAGAGATGGGGTTTCGCCATGTTGCCAAGGTTGGTCTCCAACTCCTGAGCTCACACTTGAGCTCCACCTGCCTTGGCCTCCCAAAGTGCTGGGATTACAGACGTGAGCCGCAGTGCCTGGCGACGACCCACATCCCTTTCTAACTGCGGGCAGAGATTTCCTTCTAAATAGAAAACTTGACCCCCCACCCCCGGTCCTCGAGCGAGACACCTCTTTTCCTTTTTCGCAGTTCGTAGCTCCTTTCCCAAAGCTCAGTGACTCCAGGGTCAGCTTGGTAGTTTTTGCCATAGCCATGTACCCTCTGTCTTTTGTTTGTTTTTTTTTTTTTTTTTTTTTTTTTTTTTGAGATGGAGTCTCGGTCTGTCGCCCAGGCTGGAGTGCAGTGGCCGGATCTCAGCTCACTGCAAGCTCCGCCTCCCGGGTTCACGCCATTCTCCTGCCTCAGCCTCCCGAGTAGCTGGGACTACAGGCGCCCACCGCCTCGCCCGGCTAGTTTTTTGTATTTTTTAGTAGAGACGGGGTTTCACTGGGTTAGCCAGGATGGTCTCGATCTCCTGACCTCGTGATCCGCCCGTCTCGGCCTCCCAAAGTGCTGGGATTACAGGCTTGAGCCACCGCGCCCGGCCTGTTTTTTGTTTTGAGACGGAGTCTCACCCTGTCACTCAGGCTGGAGTGCAATGGTGTGACCATGGCTCACTGCAACCTCTGCCTCCCAGGTTCAAGTGATTCTCCTGACTCAGCCTCCCGAGTAGTTGGGATTACAGGCACCCACCACCACACCCAGCTAATTTTTGTATTTTTAGTAAAGATGGGGTTTTGCCATGTTGGTCAGGCTGCTCTCGAACTCCTGACCTCAGGTGATCCACCCCCCTCTTGGCCTCCCAAAGTGCTGGGATGACAGGAGTGTGCCACCACGCCTGGCCTCCCCTTGTCGTTTTATCTACTTAGCTTTTTCTTGAAAGCGACTCTCTTAAAAACTTAAAATTTAAAAATGTTAAATTTTTTGTGTCTCTGTTACAGAAAGAAAACAGTCTATGGCAAAGATTGCTGGTGTCACCCAGTATCTTTTCATCCCTTCTCACTTTACACGAGATCCCCAATTTTTAGCTGAGCAGTCAAGGCTGCATTTCCCAACCTCCCCTGCAGCCAGATGTGTCCCTTTGATGAAGTTCTGCATGTGTGCAGAAATGGAGTGTGGAACTTCCTAAAAACAGCCTTAAAGGAGGGAGAGAGTTGTGCCCTTCAGCATCCCTTTCTTCCTTCCTTCTGCCTGGAATGCAAGCGTGATAGCTGGAGCACAGGCAGCTATATTGGGTCATGAGGAAGCAATGCAGCAGGATAGAAGGATCCTGGGTTCTTAATGATTACAGAGCCTCCCTGCCAGCCCTGGAAAGCTTTCATCATGGTTGCCTTTGTATGAGAAAAATAAACTTCTCTCGTTGAAGCCACTGTGATTTGGAGACTTCAAACACTTACACAAAGCTACTGAAACACAGTATCACTTGGAATAATCAGGAGGTGACTATGAAAAGGAATGCAATAAAAAAGTGACATTCTGAAACTCATCATACACTCCACTGCCTTCCAGGCTCTGAACCTGAGGGCTACTCACTTTGTTTAAGAAGACATTAGTCATCACTAGCCCGAGATGAAATCTCACTTTGTTCAGAGGGACTGACCGATCATTGAAAAGGGAAAGACGATCTCACCGCATGACTCAACACTGTTCAGTGCCAAGTTCCTCACCTCACCATTAACTAGAGACATTGACTGTTACACCTGCAGGCTGAGCGCACCTCCCCAGGATGAAGTGTGAGTCCTCAGCATCCCAGGGGGGTTAGTGTCCTCCTGCGGAGCTCCAGCCTAGGGCGTGCCTCCACGTCCAGTCTGGAGCCACCTCCCCACTCCCTCTCCCCAGGGCCCAGCACGGTCAGCCGTCATGAGTGTCCCAGCTAGAGTCAACCAGCAGAGGATGTTTAGTGCCTCTCCGTGCGTTCAGAAATGCTCCCCACCCTCGGGAATTCCAATGCCTGCTTCTCTCTCCTGCCGCACTCTTACTCATTGCCTATCTCTGTTCAGATGCCCCAGCGGATCACCGTTCAGTAGACATTTGCCAGGCGCTGCCTGTTCGGGGGTGAGTGTTGGCTATGGAGTTAGCCGCCAGGAGCCTGCCTCCTGCTGACTGGGCAATCTGGGCAAGTTATTTAGTTTCTCCGCCTCAGTCCTTCTTATCCGTAAAATGGGGATAGGAATGGCACCTTCCTCAAGGGTGTTGGTGAAGGTTAGACCAGTTGATATGCTAAGTGCTTAGAACTCATTAACCCCCTGGGACATCTCAGCTGCTGCTGTTGTCTGTCAGTCTAGGAGGCTAAGGGATCTGCTTTCATGCAGGGATGGAGTGACCTTCTAGAACCTGCTGCAGATAGAGCCTCGGCTTCAGCCTCTGTATTAAGCGTGACCCATGGGGGTATGGGTTGGATGGTGGTCGACTTACTTTTTTACTGGCTTCCTCCCAACATGACAGCCTGAGAGCAGCTAAATTGCCCACTTGGTGGCCTGTGCGTCACAAACTCACCCAGGTTCAAAAGGAGAATTAGACTCCAGACATTTTGTTTTTGTTTTTGAGACGGGGTCTCGCTCTGTCGTCCAGGCTGGACTGCAGTGCTGCGATCTCAGTTCATTGCAACCTCCGCCTCTCACACCTGTCTAATTTTTGTATTTTTGGTAGAGACAGGGTTTCACTGCGTTGTCCAGGCTGTAAACTCTAGACTTTGATGGGGCGGTGGAAAGGTGGGAAATTGGAAAGGTGGAAAGTGGAAGAGTATATGGAATAGGTGTCACTGCTGCAACCACCTGTTGGGAGATACGGTCCACCACAGATGATAGCTCTCACATCCACTGGGAGGGTTATGGGTGTGAAGCAACTGGAATATCTTTTTTTTTTTTTTTTTTTTTTTAAGAGATGGGGTCTTACCCTGTCACCCAGCCTGGAGTGCAGTGGTGCAATCATGGCTCACTGCAACCTCGATCTCCTGGGGTCAAGCAGTCCTCCTTCCTCAGCCTCCCAGATAGCTGGGACTACAGGCTTGAGCCACCACATCTGGTGCCTGGAATATCTTACCTGCCCATAAGGGATCTCTGTGGTGACCACAGCTGCATCATTGCAGGTTGGCTGACCACATCTGTCCCTTCTCTTCCTATCCCACCTCGGTGCAAGTCGCGCCATTTATGGTCCACAGGAATCAGCTCACAGGAGACAGTTGGACAAGCCAAGAATCCATTGGTCCACGTCGGGTGGCCAACCATTAGGTGGAGAGCAGTGAGTGGAGCACTGAGCCCAGGCCAGGTGAGCGGGTGGAGGCACCTGGGACCAGCACAGGATGTTACATGGGAGCTGGGCATTCAGAAGGGGCCTTGCCATTAAGCCGAGTGAGCCCGTGGGGCCACACGCCCCCACCTCCTCCAGGAGGGAGGGATACATCATCAGCGTGGAGCCTGGGAACCCTAGCAGCCTATTTCAGATCCTGCCAGAGCCTGATCACTTGATTTCATCTCCCTTCCAAAGTAGTGGCACTTAATTAAGAATTTCTAGGTGGCCGGGCGCGGTGGCTCAAGCCTGTAATCCCAGCACTTTGGGAGGCTGAGATGGGCGGATCGCAAGGTCAGGAGATCGAGACCATCCTGGCTAACCTGGTGAAACCCCGTCTCTACTAAAAAAAAATACAAAACACTAGCCGGGCGAGGTGGCGGGCGCCTGTAGTCCCAGCTACTTGGGAGGCTGAGGCAGGGGAATGGCGTGAACCCGGGAGGCGGAGCTTGCAGTGAGCTGAGATCCGGCCACTGCACTCCAGCCTGGGCGACAGAGCAAGACTCCGTCTCAAAAAAAAAAAAAGAATTTCTAGGTCAGGCGCAGTGGCTCACATCCATCATTCCAGCGCTCTGGGAAGCTGAGACAGAAGAAAAAACTGGAGGCCACGAGTTCAAGACCAGCTTGGGCAACATAGTGAGACCTACCCCGTCTCTACCAAAAAAAAAAAAAAAATTGTTTTTTTCATGGGCAGAATGTGGTGGCATGCACCAGTGGTCCCAGTTACTCGGAGGCTGAGGCGAGAGGATCACCTGAGCCCAGAAGTTGGAGGCTGTGGTAAGCTATGATTGTGCCACTGCACTCCAGCCTGGGTGACAGAGCGCTACTCTGTCTGTAAAAAATAAAATAAAATAAAATAATTAATAATTAATAAATAAATAATTTGGGAAAAGACTTACTATCTAAGAAACCTTTCTCCTGCACCCCAGGGCCCCTGGTTTACTTTCACGTCTCAGGAAATAAGAATCATAAAAAAGTCACTTTCCTTGAGTGGAGGGAAGAAGGGAAGGCTGGCCAGACCCTGGGCCTCTGTCTCCTCCCTCTGTCTCAGCCATCTAGACAGAAGGGGCCTTTATTTAACCGGATGCTTCTCCACAGTCCTGTCACCCAGGGTTGCAAACTTGTCCTGTGGTCTCTTGTGGCCTCTGACATGTGGATCGGGATCAGCAGTTCTGAAGCTGATGATCCCCTTCTTTAAAAAGGTGGTAAACACATGTAACATGTAAATTACCATCTTAACCTTTTGAAGTATATAGTTCAGGGGCCTTAAGAACATTCATGGCTAGGCACAGTGGCTCAAGCCTGTAATCCCAGCACTTTGGGAGGCCAAGGTGGGCAGATCACCTGAGGTCAGGAGTTCAAGACCATCCCGGCTAACATGGTGAAACCCCATTTCTTCTGAAAATATAAAAATTAGCGGGGCATGGTGGAGTGCATCTGTAATCCCAGCTACTAAGGAGGCTGAGGCAGGATAATCACTTGAACCCGGTGTGTGGAGGATGTAGTGAGCCAAGATGGTGCCACTGCACTCCAGCCTGGGCGATAGAGCGAGACTCCCTCTCAAAAAAAAAAAAAAAGAAAGAAAGAAAGAAAAAGAAACATTCACAATGTGGCACCACCATCACCACCATCCATCTCCAGAATTCTGTTCCATCTTCCCAAACGGAAACTCTGTCTCCATTAAACACTAACTCCCCATTCCCCCGTCCCTGAAACGAGACAACCACCAGCTTCTTTCTGTCTCTGTGAATCTGACTACTCTAGACACCTCGTGTAGGTTGAATCTTACAGTACAGTCAGACCCCCATGTCTATGTGTCCCAAATCGATTCTTAGATTCAAGCACCCACTGATTAAAAATATTCTCAGGCCAGCCACGGTGGCATACGCCTATAATCCCAGCACTTTCAGAGGCTGAGGTGGGAGGGTCACTTGAGCCCAGGAGCTCAAGACCCCATCTCTACAAAAAAAAAAAAAAAAAAAAATCATTATTATTATTATTGAGACAGAATCTTGCTCTGTCTCCCAGGCTGGAGTGCAGTGGTGCAATCTTGGCTCACTACAACCTCTGCCTTCTGGGTTCAAGCAATTATCCTGCCTCAGTCTCCTGAATAGCTGGAATTACAGGCACCCGGCCACCACACCCAACTAATTTTTGGTTTTTAGTAGAGATGGGGCTTCACCGTGTTGCCCAGGCTGGTCTTGAACTCCTGACCTCAAGTAATCTGCCTGCCTCAATCTCCCAAAGTGCTGGGATTACAGGCGGGTGCATCTGTAGTCCCAGCGACTTGGAAGGCTGAGGTTGGAGGATTGCTTGAGCCTGAGAGATCAAGACTGTGAGCCATGATCATACCACTGCACTCCAGCCTGGGTGACAGAGCACAACCCCGTCTCAGAAAAAAGAAAGAAAGAAAGAGAGAGAGAGAGAGGGAGGGAGAGAGAGGGAAAAGGAAAAGGAAGGAAGGAAGGAAGGAAGGAAGGAAGGAAGGAAGGAAGGAAGGAAGGAAGGAAGGAAGGAAAGAGGGAAGGAGAAAAAAAATGCAGAAAAAACTTTTTACAAAGTTCCAAGGAAGGAAGGAAGGGAAGGAAGGAAGGGAGGGAGGGAGGGAGGGAAAAAAATGCAGAAAAAAAGCAAAACTTGAATTTACCGCTTGCTGAGTATCGCACTGAATCCACACAAATGAAGCAATGCGTAGGCATTTTATTCGGTGTTACGAGCCATCTAGAGATGATTTAGAGTCTACAGGGGGACATGTATAGGTTATATGCAAACACTACTCCATTTTATATAAGTGATTTGAGCATCCGAGGATTTTGGTATCCACAGGGGTCCTGGAATGAACCCTCTGTGGACAGGGAGTTGTATTTGTCTCTTTGTGTCAGGTTTATTTCACTGAGCATAATAGTCTCAAGGTTTATCCATGGAGTAGAATAGGTCAGAATTCTGATGCCCTTTTTTATAACACACATCTTGTACAGTTCTCTTTACTCTCTCTCTTTTTTTTTTTTTTTGGAGACAGGGTCTTACTCTGTCTGTCAGGTTGGAAGTGTTCAGTGGCATAGTCTTGGCTCACTTGACCTCCCAGGCTCAGGCGATCCTCCCACCTCAGCCTCGTGAGTAGCTGGGACTACAGGTGTATGCTACCACACCCACCTAATTTTTGTATTTTTTGTAGAGATGGTGGTCTCGCTATGTTGCCTGGGCAGGTCTCAAACTCCCAGTGTCAAGTGATCCTCCTGCCTCAGCCTCCCAAAGTGCTAGGGATTACAGATGTAAGCCAGCACATCTGGCCCCTCTTCAGTCTCCTGAAATGAAATGTCTAGAATGATCTAGAACGCTGCCCTGCCCTCTGCCAGTAGACATCCAGTAGAACTCACCATGACAAGCAGGCCCCCATTCCGCATTTCCAGAACGTTCTCTAACTGTCATGCAGTGTGACCCCCAGACCACACGGAAAACCACTCTCCCAAATGAAGTTTTTTCCTAAGGAGCCCAGAGGACTTTGTTCCTCATTATCTTCCTCAAGTCTTAGGCCCCGACATCCCTGTAAAGAGTCTTCCTGGCCGGGCGCGGTGGCTCAAGCCTGTAATCCCAGCACTTTGGGAGGCCGAGGCAGGTGGATCACGAGGTCAGGAGATCGAGACTATCCTGGCTAACACGGTGAAACCCCGTCTCTACTAAAAATACAAAAAAATTAGCCGGGCGTGGTAGCGGGCGCCTGTAGTCCCAGCTACTTGGGAGGCTGAGTCGGGAGAATGGCGTGAACCCAGGGGGCGGAGCTTGCAGTGAGCCGAGATCGCACCACTGCACTCCAGCCTGGGAGACACAGCGAGACTCCGTCTCAAAAAAAAAAAAAAAAAAAAGAGTCTTCCTTGCTGGCAAACAGCGTGTGCAAAAGGCTTCCATGGGCGGCCCACCAGCCCTACAACCAACCTTGGCTTTGGCTTGGCTGAGAACCCACCCACAATTTCCCCTCTATCATCAGTGACCACTCTCATTTCAAAGACATGGAAAGTAAAGTTCAGAAACAGATGAAGACGTCGGGACTGACACATCCTGCACGCCTTCTAGATGTGCACGCAGTGTGTCTTTACTGCTCCCGGCATCCTGGGTAGAGAAGACATCATCCCATTTTTACGGAGGTAAAAATTGAGGCTGAGCACGGTGGCTGACGCCTGTGGTCCCAGCACTTTGGGAGGTTGAGGCAGGCAGATCACCTGAGGTCAGGAGTTCGAGACCAGCCTGGTCAACATGGTGAAACCCCGTCTCTAGTAAAACTACAAAAATTAGCCGGGTGTGTCGGCTGACGCCTGTAATCTTGGGAGGCTGGGAGGCTGAGGCAGGAAAAGAGCTTGAACCCGGGAGGCAGAGGTTGCAGTGAGCCGAAACCACACCACTGCACCACTGCACTCCAGCCTGGACGACACAGTGAGACTTCGTCTCAAAAAAAAAAAAAAAAAAAAAAATTGAGTAGCAGGGCACCAAGGACCTTTTCTCTGGGTCACAAAGCTATTGGGTGGCAAAACGAGAACCAGGAGGTAGGACACCTAATTCTAAGCCACTCCCCGCTACTGCCTCTGTGACGAAGGATAGAGGGGCTGGGATCCACTCTCCCCACAGCAGCTGCGATCGAATCAGAAAGGCACCCGGATGCTGGGAGTCAGTGCTCAGAGGAGGAAGAGGAGGCCATCGTGCACAGGGCAGTCACCGCAGTCCTGGCACGGCCGGGTCTCTGCCGTGCACTGCCACAGCCCACCTGGCTCGGTTCGTGGCCAGGAAGGCATGTTCCTTCCATGAGCAGGAGGTGATTTTTTTTTTTTTTTGAGACGGAGTCTCGCTCTGTTGCCCAGGCTGGAGTGCAGTGGCGCGATCCCGGCTCATTGCAAGCTCCGCCTCCTGGGTTCACACCATTCTTCTGCCTCAGCCTCCCGAGTAGCTGGGACTACAGGCACCCACCACCATGCCCAGCTAATTTTTTTTTTTTTTTGTATTTTTAGTAGAGACGGGGTTTCTCCGTGTTAGCCAGGATGGTCTCGATCTCCTGACCTCGTGATCCACCTGCCTCAGCCTCCCAAAGTGCTGGGATTACAGGTGTGAGCCACCACGCCCGGCCAAGCGGGAGGTGACTAACGAACACCGGGTGAGGACGAGCAGGTAGAACAAGGTCAGAATCTCAACTAAGCCTTCGAGATCGTGTCAGGCTCATTTCCCTGCGATGTCTGGTCTCTGTCCCACTCTGGGGTGTCAGCCTCCCAGAGACTCGCCCAGGTCTCCTGCCTTCCGAGCTCTTGCCGTGCTGCAGCCTTCAGCCCTGCCTTTCACAGGGGCTAGGCGCCCACTCCTTCACCTGGCATTCAAGGCTGCAATGCCAACTTCAGCTTCACCCTCATTTCCTGACACAAACCCTCCACTCTGGCCAAATTCCTCCCATGCCATGACTTTCCTGCCTCTGAGCCTCTGCCTATGATCCCCTCCACTGCCCCCCAGGCCTGCCCTCCTCACCCATTTCACTTGTTAGGCTGACAGGGCAGGTTTGAGTCCAATGCACCTGATTCCAATCCCTGACTTCGCCAACTTATCAACCTGTGAGGCATCAGGCAACCTCCTGAATCTCTCTGAGCTGCTGCTGCTTTTTTTTTTTTTTTTTTTTTTTTTTTGGCAGAGTCTCATTCTGTTGCCATGCTGGGATCACTGCAGCCTCCATCTCCCGGGTTCAAGTGGTTCTTATGCCTCAGCCTCCTGAGTAGCTGGATTACAAGTGCTCACCACCACACTGGCTAATTTTTGTATTTTTAGTACAGACAGGATTTCGACACGTCGGCCAGGGTGGTTTTGAACTCCTGACCTCAAGTGATCCGCCCGCCTCAGCCTCCCAAAGTGCTGGGATTACAGATGTGAGCCACTGTGCCAGGCCAAGGTAATTTATAATGAACTGAAATTTATTGGCTCACAGTTCTGGAGGCTGAGAAGTCAAGGGACCACATCTGGCAAAGGCTTTCTTGCTGCATCATCCCATGGCAGAAGGCCCGAGAGAGGGTAGGGAGTGGGGCAAGAGGGAGCCAAACTAGTCCTTTTATAAGGAACCCACTCCCCAATAACGGCATTAATTTATTCAGGAAGGCAGTACCCCCCATGGCCCCCAAATACTACCCCCAGTTAGGCCCACCTCCCAACACTGTCACATTGGGGATGGGGTTTCCAGCACATGAACTTTGGGGGACACATTGAAACCACGGCACACACCTGCCATGTGCCGGCTCTTCTGCCAGGTGGGTAGGAGAGAATGATACAACAGTTCCAATCTTTCCCCTCTTACAGGTTTCTTCTGGGTAAGGGAGAGAGGACCCCACGTGGAAAGGGAAAGTATTTGCTACACAATATACGAGCTTTGTAGATTATATGCAGAGTGCATGTGCTCCGTAGAGCAGGTGGCACGAGCAAAGGACTTGCGGAGAAGGGACATCAAGTTGAGACCTGAAGATGGTCCCGGCAGATGAAGGCAGAGGAGTGGACATTCCATGGGCAAGGCGGGCGGTAAGAAGGTGTGTAGAGAAGATAAGAGCAGTCGGAATGTGGAGTTTCGTGTTGAGAGGAGCGAGGGGCTGGAGAGGTGACCAAGGACCTCATAGATTATGTAAGGAATGTGATCCTTGTCCCAGGAGCAGGCTTCAGAGGGCTTCCAGCAAGGGAGGGCCATGAGAAAGCTCTGGCGTTGGAGAGAGAACTCTGACTGCACTGCGGTCACCAGGTTGAAGTGGACAGGATTGGGTTTGGTGGTGATGGTGTGTGGAAGCCATCCGGCAAAGCTGGAGCAGAGGTTCCCCAAGCAGGAGGGGTGCTGGGGGTCTGCAGCAGAGCATGGAAGTGGGAGCAGAGAATGAGGAGGGTCAGAAGATTCCCCCGATCTTTTTTTTTTTTTTTTTTTTTTTTGAGATGGAGTCTAGCTCTATCACCTAGGCTGGAGTGCAGTGGTGCCATCATGGCTCACTGCAACCTCCACCTCCTGGGTTCAAGCAAGTCTCCTGCCTCAGCCTCCCAAATAGCTGGGATTACAGCCACCACCACACCCAGCTAATTTTTGTATTTTTAGTAGAGACAGGGTTTCACTGTGTTGGCCAGGCTAGTCTTGAACTCCTGACCTCGTGATTCGCCTGTCTCGGCCTCCCAAAGTGCTGGGATTACAGGTGTGAGCCACCGTGCCTGGCCTCCCCCCAACTTTTTACCAGAGAAATTCTTACCTTCCTGAAAAGTTGAAAGACCAGTACCACAAACACATCTGTCTCTACCTAGAGTCAACAATCTAATATCTCCAGCTTTGCTGTCTCAAGACATAGCAAAGCGGGTGGATTTTCTTTTTCTGTACCATTTGGAAGTCAGTTTCAGACGTGGACATGAGCTTCACCCGGAGACCCTCAGCTGCATCTCCTGAGAATGAGGGCAGTTTTCTCCTGAATCGCAGAACCAGTATCACACCACGGAAACCCAAGAGGAGTGACGTCTGCTGCCCAGTTTGTGTCCAGATTGTCCCGAGTGTTCCAGGATGGCCTTTCATGGTTGGGTTTTTGTTTTGAGAGCCGGGGTCCCATCAAGATCCCAGGGTCACATTTGGTTGTCTCTTTAGTCTCTAAGAAAGACTCTGGAGGTGGAATGTGCAGGGCTTGATGAGTCAGTCACTGGGTTTCAGGGGTGGAGGGCAGGGAGGATCCAGGCAATGACCGGGTTCTGGTTTGGGCAGCCGGTGGTGCAATCCTTGGCATGAGGAATTCTGGAGAGGGAACAGATCTCAGGGAGAGTGGGTTTTGGAAGGGCCGAGTGTGAGGAATTGTCTGGCTGTCAGGTGGGAAGCTCAGGAGATGGCGGCGAGATATAGTGAGGGCTGTGTTAGCTTCCTGGGGCTGCCAAACAAATGGCCAGAGTTGGGGTGGCTTAAAGCAACAGAAACGTGCTTTCTCTTAGCTCTGGAGGCTGGAAGTCCAAAATCTATGTGTCAGCAGAGTCCTGCTTTTCCCAAGGGCTCGAGGGAAGAATCCTTCCTTGTCTCTTCCAGCTCCTGGTGGTTTTCAGCAATCCTTGGCGACGCCTCCAATCTCTGCCTTTGTTTCGGCACATGGTCACCTTTCCTCTTATAGTTCACATGGCCCTCTTATAAGGACACCAGTCATTAGGTTTAGGGCATACCCTCCTGCACTGTGACCTCATCTTAATTTAACCAATCACATCAGCAAAGACCCTGTTTCCAAATAAGCTCACGTCCTGAGGTTCCTGCTGGACACCGAATTTGGGTGGCACCCCTATCCAACTCAGTATACGGTCAGCAGCATCTAAATGGTGACTGAGACAGCAGGAATGGCTGTAACTGGCCAGGGAGAGCAGATGGAGGGGGAGGAGAGGGAAGGAGGGGAAGGGGCCCTAGAAAAGAACCAGGGGGGCCGGGCGCGGTGGCTCACGCCTGTGATTCCAGCACTTTGGGAGGCCAAGGCAGGTGGATCACCTGAGGTCAGAAGTTCGAGACAAGCCTGGCCACATGGTGAAACCCTGTCTCTACTAAAAATACAAAAATTAGCCGGGTGTGGCGACACGCGCCTGTAATCCCAGCTACTCAGGAGGCTGAGGCAGGAGAATCGCTTGAACCAGGAGGCAGAGGTGACAGGGAGCTGAGATCACACCATTGCACTCCAGCCTAGGTGACAAGAGTGAGACTCCATCTTAAAAAAAAAAAAAAAAAAAAAAAAAAAGGAAAGAACCAGGGGACTTAGTCACAGTCTGGAAGGGAGGAGGCTGTGGGCTCTACAGGGTCAAGTGCTGTGGGGGGTCAAGTAGAGAAGGGCTGAGCCACATGCAGCCTCTGGATTCCACGATGAGCTGGCCGGAGACTTTGGCAAGAGCAGTGTCAGGAGACCGCTTGGGGAAAACGCAGACTGCATGGAATTTTGTTTTTACATTTCAGACCCGGCCTCCTAGACCTCTTTTTTATTTGTTTGTTTTTTGAGACAGAATCTTGCTCTGACACCCAGGCTGGAGTGCAGTGATGCCATCTTGGCTCACTGCAACCTCTGCCTTTTGGGTTCAAGCAATTCTTATGTCCCAGCCTCCTGGGTAGCTGGGACTACAGGGGTGCACCACCACACCTGGCTGATTTTTGTATTTTTAGTAGAGACAGGATTTCATTATGTTGGCCAGGCTGGTCTCAAACTCCTGGCCTCAAGCGATTCGCCCGCCTCGGCCTCCCAAAGTGTTGGGATTACAGATGTGAGCCATGGGGCCCCGCCCTCGTAGGCCTCTCGAAGGCAAGTGGAATAAGTGGCTCTTCTTACGTATTTATCTTGCTGTTGTCAGTTCTTCCCTTGGGCTGTAAGCCCCTCCAGATTAGACGCTAGATTAGATTTTGATCCCTGTAACTCTCCCAGACCCCTGTAGGACCCGTGGCCTCCTGTGAGCATCAGCACTCACAGCCCCAGCATGTCTGCCCCAGTCTGTGCTGAGAGAGGGTTCCTTATAGGATAGGAAGGTACCAATTCCAGCTGCAACTATTGACCTTTTTTGTGTGACTTCACATGCATGGATTTGCTCATTGAACCCTAACCCTAACCTCTAGTAGTAGGAGAGTACTATAGTACTAAAATACCACAGGAGTACTACTGTTACTCCAACATAGCAGGTGAGGTAACGAAGGCATAGAGAGAAGTCAAGTCACGCAGGAAGTGAGGGAGCCAGGATCCAGACTCGGTGATCTGACTCCGGAGAGCACAGTGCCTTGCAGAGCACGTGGCTTCACGTTGACCATTGAATGGGTTCCAAGGTCATCAGCAGATCTCAGGCGGACTTGTGGATGCGCTCCTCGAGCTCCCTGGAGTTCTTCTAGGTCTGACCTCAGCTGGGGCCTGGCTACACGCTGTTCTTTACTTCCTGGGATAAAGAGCAAACACTGACCCTGAGCACTGTGCATCATCAGAAGGGCAGGTGCAGGCCCAGAGCAGGGGGCTTCCAACCTAAGCATGATCATGCTCCCCACAGAGCCCCTGCAGACTGGAGACTTTGACCCCACAGGTCACTCGCAGCCTGCCCACCACTTTCTCACCTCACCTTTCCTGTCTCAGGTGTGCTGCTTTCAGCTGAAAGCCCCAGAGGGACCACGCCTAGCCCTTCCTGGCTCAGCTGCCCCAGAGTGGTGAGGTTTTCTGGTTTATGTTTTCAGTTGTTATTAGAGGTCTTCGTTATCTTTCTCGTGAGTGACTAAAGCCTATTATCCCTAGGCAAGTTCCTGCCTGGCGGGTGGGTGGGAGCCTCCAGTGTCTGCATCTTCTCCCACACCACCCCCGGAGCCTGAGCTCACACAGCTGGGGTGGGGAAGAACCTGCCTGCGGCCCGTGGGAAAGCTGGGGAAGGAGGGGAGGCTTCTGTCCATGCTGAGGGAGCAGCTGCCGTGCCAGCCTGGCCAGGGGGCTCTTCTCTGCTGTTCTCTAGGTGTCCTGGAGACCACAGGCTGCTCCCAAAGAGAAAGGGATGGGACAAAGGGATGTCCTTCTTCCCTCTTGCAAAACTTCTTGCACCTGAGGTAGAGTAAATCTAAGCTCCCCCCTACCCCAGATCTTTGAGAAGAAGGTAAGGGACCCATGCCAGGTGCAGTGTCTCACACCTGTAATCCCGGCACTTTGGGAGGCTGAGGGGGGCAGATCACTTGAGGTCAGGAGTTCGAGACCAGCCTGGCCAAAATGGTGAAACCTCGACTCTACTAAAAATACAAAAATTAGCCGGGTGTGGTGGGACACGTCTGTAATCCCAGTTACTAGGGAGGCTGAGGCAGGAGAATTGCTTGAACCAGGAGGTGGAGGTTGCAGTGAGCTAAGATTGAGCCATGGCACTCCAGCCTGGCGATAGAGCAAGACTCCATCTTAAAAAAAAAAAAGAAAGAAGGGAAGGGACCCTGTATTAGGCCAATCTTCACTGCTGTGAAGAACTACCTGAGACTGGGTAATTTATGAAGAAAAGAGGTTTTAAATGACTCACAGTTCCACAGGCTAACAGAAAGCATGACTGGGAGGCCTCAGGAAACTTACAGTCATGGCAGAAGGTGAAGGGGAAGCAGGCACATCTTCACAAGGTGGCAGGAGAGAGAGCGAGCAAAGGGGGAGGTGCCACACACTTTCAAACCATCAGATCTACTGAGAACTCATGCACTATCATGAGAACAGCAAGGGGAAAGTCACCCATGATCCAATCACTTCCCACCAGGTCCCTCCCTTGGCCCATGGGGATTACAATTTGACATGAGATTTCAGTAGGGACCCAGAGCCAAACTGTGTGAGACCCCAGCTTCAGTGGACACGGTGTGCCTGCCAGCTTTCATGCTAGCTTGTCCTCTGCCAGGGGCCCTCTCCCCACTCTGCTCACATGACAAGCTCTTACTCCTCCTTGCTGTTTCACCTTCAAAGTTGCTGCTTCCAAGGAAACCTCCCTGCTTCCCCCGTGCCGCCAGAACACGCTGCCCGCTCCCTTTTGTCTTTTTCACCGTGGAATTTAGCCTCCTGCCGGGCAGAACCTGTGTCTTGTCGCCCACCCCGTATCCTCAGCACCTGGTCTTACAAAACAGCACAGGTTTGCCACAGTTGAATCGGCAGGTGGCCTGGTCATTTTCCTCTCCTTCCCCTCCCAGAGCCAGGCTCATCTTCTCACGCCTGAGGCTCCTGGCTTCCCTCCCCAAGTGGGACCGAGGCAAGCAGCAAGCAAAGAGTGCAGGGAGCTGAAAAAGTGCCAAGCCAGAGGACAAGACTCCTTGGCAGGATGACCTCCTGGAAGAGGTGACTTCATGGCCCAAGAGCTCAGTGGCTGCAAGATGTCAGTCTCGCAGAGGGCTGGCTCGGAGTGTCCTGGGCTCGGAGAACCATGAGTGCAAGGACCCCGGGGCAGGAACCAGCGTGGCAGATCTGAGGGCCACAGAGACGGCCAGTAAGAGCAGAGCGAACTGTAGACTTTACCCCAGGTGTGTTGGAAGTTGGGGAGCAGTGCCGGGGGGAGGTGCTTTTGATGCCAGAGTGGCTGGATGAACTAAAGTTGAGGGCCTCCTCACAGCCGCCTCTGCCGTCCTGCAGACGCTGGCCAATTATTTGGAAACATTCACAGAAAACACAGCAAGAAAAGCCTCCAGAGTCTGGGGGCAATGAGAGCACTTCTCACCTATCAGTTCATATTAGACGGTGGGAAATAGACCAGGGGCAAAGAGAACCTGTTTTTCAGCCACCCACAGGGATGGAGACGGTAGCATTATGAGGATTCCAGCCCCTTCTGGGTTTAAGTTATTTACACAAAGGTATAAGGCATGTCATAAGAAGGTATTGGGTTATATGGCCACAAGAGCCATTCTTCTCTCTTATTGGAAAGGAGCTGAGCGGCTGTGGAGACCAGCTATGTGCTTGGATGCTCAGGGAATGATCACGTGTGCCCACCCGGCCAGCTACTGATCTCTGCAGTGCTGAAAGGAGGCACCATCACGGCCCCTGCTTGCTCACTGAGGAAACTGAGGCTCGGAGAACTTTGGAGACCTGCCTCAGTCACAGGCCAGCACAGGCAGACAGTGAGCTCAATGCCTGGACTCTTCAAATCTTGTGCCCTTTTTAAAAACCTTTTGTTATGAACTATTTCATTAATTCGCCAACAACGGTGGTGGTGTTTTGCAAGATGAAAATAATGATCACATAATGTGGACACCCACACACCACTGTCCACTTAAGAAATAAAACGTGCTGGGACCAACCACCCTTGCTTTGCTCCTGATGGTTGAATCACCACCACTTGGCCCCCAGGTGCCCAGGACGACTCTGGATTTTACTTGTGTCTTTCCCTTGCCCCGTGCACCTCTTGCTTTCTGCCAAATGCTTTGTGGTTTCATAGTGTACCTAGGATATTACTATGGACTACTCAAAATGCAGAAATGCATAAATTTGTATGAGAGTGTGTTAATTTCCTGGCCAGGCGCGGTGCTTCACGCCCGTAATCCCAGCACTTTCGGAGGCTAAGGTGGGAGGATTGCTTGAGCTCAGGAGTTCAAGACCAGCCTGGGCAACATGGTGAGACATCGTCTCTACAAAAAATACAAAAACAAGCCGGGCATGGTGGCGCACGCCTGTACTCTCAGCTACTAGGAAGGCTGAGGTGGGAGGATCGCTGGAGCCTGGAAAGTCAAGGCTGCAGTGAGCCATGATTGTGCCACTGCACCCAACCTGGGCAACAGAGCAAGACATTGTCTAAAAAACAAACAAACAAACAAATAAACAAACATAGTGTGTTCATTCCCTGAGGCTGCTGTAATCAATGACCACAGACTGAGTAGCTTTAACAGCAGAAATTGATTCTCTCACAGTTCTGGAGGCTGGAAGTCTGAAGTCAAGGCGTCTGCACACAGGGTGGGTTCCTTCTAGAGGCTCTGAGGGCGTATCTGTTCCAGGCTTCTCCTAGCTTCTGGGGGCTGCTGGCACCCCTCAGTGTGCCCCAGCTCACAGCCGCACCCCTCTAGTCTCTGCTTCTGTCTCTCATGGCCTCATCCCTGTGTGTCTCTGTGTCTCTTCTTCTCCTTCTTCTTTTTTTTTTTTTTTTTTTGAGATGGAGTCTTGCTCTGTCACCCAGGCTGGAGTGTAGTGTCATGATCTCAGCTCACTGCAACCTCCACCTCCTGGGTTCAACCAATTCTCCAGTCTCAGCCTCCCGAGCAGCTGGGATTACAGGCACATGCCATTACACCCGGCTAATTTTTGTACTCTTAGTAGAGACAGGGTTTCACCATATTGGTCAGGCTGTTCTCGAACTCCTCGCCTCAGGTGATCCACTCGCCTCAGCCTCCCAAGGTACTGGGATTACAGGTGTGAGCCACCGTGCCTGGCCTCTGCGTCCTTTCTTCTTCTGATAAGGACACAGTCATTGTATTTAGGGCCACTCTAAATCCAGGATACTTTCATCGTGAGATCCCTAAGTCAATTACATTTGCAAAGACCCTTAATTTGTTTGTTTGTTTGTTTGTTTTTGAGAAGAGTCTCGCTCTGTCACCCAAGCTGGAGTGTAGTGGTACAATCTTGGCTCACTGCAACCTCCACCTCTTGGGTTCAAGCAATTCTCCTGTCTCAGCCTCTCTAGTAGCTGGGACTACAGGTGCATGCCACCATGCCCGGCTAATTTTTTTGTATTTTTAATAGAGACAGGGTTTCACCATATTGTTTAGGCTGGTCTCTAACTCCTGACCTCAGGTGATCCACTTACCTTGGCCTCCCAAAGTGCTGGGATTACAGGCATGAGCCATCATGCTCGGCCAAAGACCCTTATTGTACACAAGGTCGTATTCACAAGTACCAAAGATTGGGACAAGGCCGGGCGCAGTGGCTCACGCCTGTAATCCCAGCACTTTGGGAGGCCGAGGCGGGCGGATCACAAGGTCAGGAGATCGAGACCACGGTGAAACCCCGTCTCTACTAAAAATACAAAAAATTAGCCGGGCGCGGTTGTGGGCGCCTGTAGTCCCAGCTACTTAGGAGGCTGAGGCAGGAGAATGGCATGAACCCGGGAGGCGGAGCTTGCAGTGAGCCGAGATCGCGCCACTGCACTCCAGCCTGGGCGAAAGAGCGAGACTCCGTCTCAAAAAAAAAAAAAAAAAAAACAAAGATTGGGACATGAACATATCTTTTTGGGGGCCACTATTCACCTACTACTTATAGGAAGGCACTCAAAATTTACTTAGTGGTCAAAGTGCTTGATCAAAAATTTAGGGTGCCCTATGGTGTGCAGATGTCTGTGGTATTGTCTCTGTCTCGGGGCAGGGGCCACATCTCATGCCCCCTCCAAACCCACCGGCTGCTCAGTAGGATGGAGGGAAGGGGCCTCTGGACCGTGGCCTGAGTTTGCCAGGATGCAACTGAGAATGAGAGTGGGGGCTGGGTCTTCCCTCCTGCGTTGCCGTCGCAGAGCCCACTTGCCCACCGCCCTCCCCCAACAGACTAGCTCAGAGCTTGCAGTGTGCTTCACCCCAGTTGTCAGCTCTCCTTGCACCCTGTCCTTGTCCTGTGGGGCACATCTCACCTCGTAATGAAGGAGATCATGGGTGTCATTTGTGTTTAAGGCTCACCTTCTCCCCAGATCCTGCCTTCCCAGTTCTTCCTTTGAAGACCCTCAAGAGATCATTGCCACCTAAATGAACGAGGTCCTGTGGGGTGATCTGGACCCTTCTTGGCCTGATCCAAAGGAGACTGCAGGGTGGGCTGTGTCACAGTGAGGCGTTCAGCTAGCACAGGAGGAAGGAATTACCATAAGTCAAGTAAGTGGATTTAGCCTGCTTGGCCTATGGAGCTGAGAGCATAAAGCAAACGGCTGCTCAGACACCATGGCTGGGCACCTAGGAAGCCCCCGTGGGCAGCAGTTCCCCCAAAATGATGCCCAAACACCTGCTTTGTGCTGGAGACCGAGACAGGTGGACACACAGATGGAGGCACGTGGACAGACCGCGTCTCCAGCCCCACCCGCAGTAGGATAAAAGTCTTGCCTCCTGACCCCAAGGCCACCCCCGCCCTCGGGCCCCCTCCCACTCTACTTTGGCCCTGGGCTCGCCTTCCTGCCTTCCTTCCTGCCTGCCTTCTTGCCTTCCCTGCCTTCCCTGCCTTTCCTTCCTCCTTTCCTTCCTTCCTTCCTTCCTTCCTTCCTTCCTTCCTTCCTTCCTTCCTTCCTTCCTTCCTTTTCTTTTTCTTTTTTTATTTTTGATATGGAGTCTCGCTCTGTCACCCAGGCTGGAGGCAGTGGCGCAATCTTGGCTCACTGCAACCTCCGCCTCCTGGGTTCAAGCCATTCTCCTGCCACGGTCTCCCGAGTACCTGGAACTACAGGCGGGACCACCACATGGCCCTGGGCTATTTCTAACCATCTGGGTGCTCAGGCTTGGGCGAGGGCCGCCTTTGTCTGCAGTGGGAAGGTTCTACCCTACAACTTTACCATGTTGGGAAGCGGCTTGGGAATCTTCATCATGATTCCCACATGTGTTCATTCCATTCCTCCCGTGTGAAAAGCCTGGAACCATTGAGTGCAACGAGCTAACAGGGTCCGGCTCCCCCGGGAGGCGGCGGCCCTCAGGGGTTTCGGAGCCCCCAGTCTGTGTGTTCCCAGAGCTAGGGCTGGGAGCCCTGCCTGGCTTCTCTTTGATAATTAGTTCTTGGAAATCTGCTGTGGCAACACTTCCCGGCACAACCATGGGTTCCTTTTGTGTCCCGGCTGGAGCCATCTCGGGGGTGGTGTTGGCTGCTGGCTGGAGACGCAGGCCCCACTCCCCCAGGAGCTTGGCGGCTCCTTTCGGCAGCTCTGCCTCTCAGGGCAGCTCCTAAACCCCAGGCTCAGGCCTTCTCGGCTCCATCCGTGTCCACAGGTGCCGCCTTCTCTGGCACAAGCCGACCGTTTCTCAGAGCTGAAAATTTCAATCCAATTTAAAAAGAAAAAAGAAAAATCCCCACCTCCACTGCCCAAGAAACAGGCCTCATTTCTCCTTTGTTCTGAATCACAGCCAGCGGGTTCTCAGAATGCTGGGATACCGAACAATATGATGTCCTCCATCCATCCTGGCCACGTTGTGAGCAGTCATTTCGCCATCCCAGGGCCAGGAGAAGGTGTGGTGGGAGAGGCTTCCGGGGCCTGAGGCATCGGTGGGGTCTCAGGCCGTTGGGTTGAGGGGAGATGAGGAGGGTGGACTGGGGGCCCAGGCCTCATGCAGCATGCAAGGGCAGGCTCTTAAGGCTCCGTTCATGGGACATGTTTCCTTGATATGTGGCGACTTTTTTCTTTTTCTTTTCTTTTTTTTTTTTTTTTTTTTTTTTTGAGAAATAGTTTTACTCTGTCACCTAGGCTGGAATACAATGGCACAATCTCCGCTCACTGCAATCTCTGCCTCCTGCATTCAAGTGATTCTCCAACCTCAGCCTCCGGAGTAGCTGGGATTACAGGTGCCTGCCAGTATGCCCGGCTGATTTTGGTGTTTTTAGTAGAGATGGGGTTTCACCATATTAGCCAGGCTGGTCTCAAACTCCGGACCTCAGGTGATCCGCCCGCCTCAGCTTCCCAAAATGCTGGGATTACAGGCGTGAGCCACCGCACCTGGCTGATATGTGGGGACTTTTCACGTTTGAAGAGACCCGACCAACCTAAACCTACTGCAACATAAAGCACAGATCTGTGAAGATCTGTAAGTCGCACAGAAAGCACTGATGTGTGAAGATCTGTAAGACCACAGCTTCCTTCCCAAACACAGTGTGAACACAAGGCCACGGAGAGACAACAGTCAGGATCAAGAACCTGATACCCGCTGCATGTGAAAGCAAACTGGTTAACAACCTACAACTCCAGCCGGTCACGGTGGCTCACGCCTGGAACCCCGGTGCTTTGGGAAGCTGAGACGGGTGCGTCGCTTGAGCCTAGGACTCTGAGACCAGCCTGGGCAATAGGACGAAACCCCGTCTCCACTAAAAATACAAAAATTAGCTGGGTGCGGTGGCATGTGCCTCTGGTCCCAGCTACTTGGGAGGCTGAGATGGGAGGATTGCTTGAGCCCAGGAAGTCAAGGCTGCAGTGAGCCATCATTGTGCCACTGCACACCAGCCTGGGTGACAGAGCAAGACTCTGTCTCAAAACAACAACAAAAATGACACACGTGGTGTAAGGGAATGACTCTCCGGTATTCTTTAAGGCACGACAGTGAAAAACGTCATGTGAAAATAGGGATTTACCCTGACAGATAACACTGTAATTGCTCGGTCTCTTGGAAATATGGCATCATCTGCGAAGAATCTGATTCATGAGATCTATATCATCGGGAAACGTTTCAAGGAAGCAAGTAAAGACCGGGTGCAGTGGCTCACGCCTGTGATCCCAGCACTGTGGGAGACTGAGGTGGGTGGATCATCTGAGGTCAAGTGCTGAGAACAGCCTGGCCGACATGGTGAAACCCTGTCTCTACTAAAAAGACAAAAATTAGCCAGGCGTGGTGGTGGGTGCCTGTAATCCCGGCTACTCAAGAGGCTGAGGCAGGAGAATCGCTTGAACCCGGGAGGCGGAGGTTTCAGTGAGCCGAGATGGTGCCACTGCACTCCAGCCTGGGTAGCAAAGTGAGGTTCATCTCAAAAAACAAAAAACAAAAAGGAGCAAGTAACCTCCAATCATGGCCCTTCAAATTATCCTCTGCCATGATTATGATTATTATTATTATTTTTGAGACACAGTCTCGCTCTTGTCCCCCAGGCTGGAGTGCGATGGTGCAATCTCAGTTTACTGCAACCTCTGCCTCAGGGTTCAAGCCGTTCTCCTGCCTCACCCTCCCAAGTAGCTGGGATTATAGGTGTCTGCCACCACACCCGGCTAACTTTTGTATTTTTAGTAGAGACAGGTTTGCCATGATTATTTTTGTAATCTGGTCAGTTAATAAACAGTGACTGCTCTCAAACTGAAAAAGTGTGTGTGTGGGGATCATTTAGCCCAAGAATCTACTCCCAACTGGGGTGTTCTCGGTTCATTTTTATTATCATTATTTTTTGAGATGGAATCTTGCTCTGCCGTCCAGGCACAAGTGCGGTCGTGTGATCTCAGCTCACTGCAACCTCTGCCTCCCAGGTTCCAGCAATTCTCATGCCTCAGTCTCCCAAGTAGCTGGGACTACAGGCGTGTGCTACCATGCCTGGTTAATTTTGTGTATTTTTAGTAGAGATGGGGTTTCACCATGTTGGCCAGGCTGGTCTTGAACTCCTGACCTCAGGTGATCCACCCACCTCAGCCTCCAGAGGAGCTGGGATTACAGGCGTGAGCCACTGCACCCAGTCTCCTCAGTTTCTTTCTTTTTTTTTTTTGAGATGGAGTCTTGCTTGTTGCCCAGGCTGGAGTGCAGTGGCGTGATCGTGGCTCACTGCAAGCTCTGCCTCCTGGGTTCATGCCATTCTCCTGTCTCAGTCTCCCGAGTAGCTGGAACTACAGGTGCCCACCACCACGCCTGGCTAATTTTTTGTATTTTTAGTAGTAACAGGGTTTCACAATGTTAGCCAGGATGGTCTTGATCTCCTGATCTCGTGATCTGCCCGTCTCGGCCTCCCAAAGTGCTGGGATTACAGGCGTGAGCCACCGCACCCGGCCTCAGTTTCATTTTTAAAATGAGGCTCTCGATAGGGTAAAGTGTGTTCTGGGATCTTTGAGTCTCGTCCCTGGCAGTTCTGGCTTAGCCTTGTCAGCTGTCTCGCCTGGAAAATGGAAATGTGGTATCCAGGCGCTGATGCTGAAGATGGGGGAGGAGTCCCATGCGTCTCACCAGAGATGGTCTAGGCCGCCATCGAGGCGGGCTGTTACGGCCAGAACTGTGCCCCCACTTTCTCCGATTCCGATGTTGACACTCTAACCCCCAGTACTCAAGAAATCGACTGTATTTAGAAATGGGATCTTTAGAGAGGTGATTAAATTCAAATGAGGCTGTTAGGGTGGGTCCTAGTCCCATATCCCATATGACTGGTGTCCTTATCAGAAGAGATTAGGACACAGACATGCACAGGGGGACAATCATGTGAGGACACAGGGAAAAGTCCGCCAACCAGGGAGAGAGACACCAACCTTTTCATGCCATGGTCTCGGACTTCAGCCTCCAGAATGTGTGATGATAATTGTCTGTTGAAGCCACCCCATCTGTAGTTAGTCCCCTGTGAGTTTGTCTGCCTCGCTGGCTTCTTTTGGGAGCAGCTCATTGCGTTTCCCATGTGATGGGAGGAGCTGGAGGGCCCTCCCTTCTTAGGGAGACTGAGCGGAGCTCACAGCCACAGGGGAAGCTCAACTCTGTGCCTCCATTTAGCAGATCCAGTTAACACGCACCCCTTTAAAGAGCTGTCACTACCGGCAGCACACACCACGTTTCAAACCGGATACACATTTTTTGCTGCTTCATCTGTTTAGCCGCCGAGACAATGCGTTCTGATGTCTTGATTTATTGACGTACTCTCAGCGCCTGGCCCGGTGCCTGGCATAAAGTGGTTCCACACCAGAATGCCTGTGGGATGAATGAATGAAAAGAATACAATTACAACATCTAACAGTTGTCACATCCTCTATATTTAAAAAAAAAAAAAAAGTAATTTTAAGAAGTGTCACTGGCCAGGCGTGGTGTGGCTCACGCCTATAATCCCAGCACTTAGGGAGGCCAAGGTAGGAAGATCCCTTGAGCCCAGGAGTTCAAAACCAGCCTGGGCAACATAGGGAGACCCCATCTCTATAAAAAATTAAAAGCCCAGCCCAGTGGCACATGCCGTGAGTCCTCGCTACTCGAGAGGTTGAGGCTGGAGGATCCCTTGAGTCCAGGAGGTCAAGGCTGCAGTAAGTTGAGATCGTGCCACTGCACTCCAGCCTGGGTGACAGAGTGAGACTCTGTCTCAAACAACAATAACAATAACAACAACAAAACAAATTAGCGAAATAGCTTACATTCATATTTATTTTATTTACTTATTTATTTATTTTTTTTTGAGATGAAGTCTCATTCTGTCACCCAGGCTGGAGTGCAATGGCATGATCTCGACTCACTGCAACCTCTGCCTCCTGGGTTCAAGCGATTCTCCTGCCTCAGACTCCCAAGTAGCTGGGATTACAGGCACGTGCCACCACGCCTGGGTAATTTTTGTATTTTTAGTAGAGACAGGTTTCACCTTGTTGGCCAAGCTGGTCTCAAACTCCTCACCTCAGGTGATCCACCCACCTCGGCCACCCAAAGTGGTGGGATTACAGGCATGAGCCACCGCACCTGGCTAATTTTTGTATTTTTAGTAGAGATGCGGTTTCACCACGTTGGGCGGGCTGGTCTCAAACTCCTGACCTCAGGTGATCCACCCGCCTCGGCCTCCCAAAGTGCTGGGATTACAGGCTTGAGCAACCACTCCTGGCCCAATTTTCGATTCCATACTTCTGCCCCGTGTTGTTTTGTCTCAGAATCCATTTATTTAAAAAATAAATATGTTGCAGATTTGGAAAGAAAAAAAAAAAAGACATGGGTATGAGATATCAGAATTCCCCAAACCCTAAGTTATTTTGTATTTATTAAAAACATTGTGTTTACTTGCTTGTAAATAATGGGTGACCATAATAAGCAGGTTCAGAGGTATTCTGTAAAAAAATTTTTAAAAATCTGAAGTGCATGGTTTCTAATTATAAACCAATATATTTTGACAATATTGCTTTTTTTTTTTTTTGAGACAGTCTCCAGGCTGGAATGTAGTGGCACAATCTTGGCTCACTGCAACCTCCGCCTCCTGAGTTCAGGTGATTCTCCTGCCTCAGCCTCTGGAGTAGCTGGGACTACAGTCGTGCACCACCACTGCCAGCTAATTTTTGTATTTTTAGTAAAGTCAGGGTTTCACTATGTTGGCCAGGCTGGTCTTCAACTCCTGGCCTCAAGAGATCTGCCTGCCTTGGCCCCCCAAAGGGCTGGGATTACAGGCATGAGCCACTGCGCCCAGCCAGTATTACATATTTTAATAACATAAAAAATCTCCATCTGATGTAGACATTTGATAATAAAAAACATTAAAAGAAAAGAATATTAGTAAACAATAAATGTCAAATTAAAGTAATTTTTAAAACTTAGAATAATTCCACAAATATCCAACATTTTATTAAAAGCTTAATTGTCCTGTCTCATAATCTTGATCTTTGTTTCATCATAAATATTCCAGCTGTGGAAAAATTTCTTAGGACTGTGCCCAAAAGTATCCTCAAGTTGGACAATAGGAAGACTATAGGGTTGTTTGTTTGAGACAAGGTCTTGCTTTGTCACCCAAGCTGGAGGGCAGTGGTGCAATCATAGGTCACTGCAGCCTCAGGCGCCGAGGCTCAAGTGATCCTCCCACCTCAGCCTCTAGAGTGACTGGGACTATAGGCATGCTCAGCTCATTTTATTTTTTTTGAGATGGAGTCTTGTTCTGTCACCCAGGCTGGAGTGCAGAGGTGCGATCTCGGCTCACTGCAACCTCCACCTCCTGGGTTCAAGCAATTTTCCTGCCTCAGGCTCCCTAATAGCTGGGATCACAGACACTTGCCACCACACCTGGCTGATTTTTGTATTTTTCGTAGAGATGGGGTTTCACCATATATTAGCCGGGCTGATCTTGAACTCCTGACCTCAGGTGATCTACCACCTTGGCCTCCCAAAGTGCTGGGATTACAGGTGTGAGCCACCATGTCTGGCCTCATATTTTATTTTTTGAGACGGTTTTGCTCTGTTGCCCAGGCTGGAGTGCAGTGGTATGACCTTGGGTCACTGTAAACTTCACCTCCCGAGTTCAAGCAATTCTCCTGCCTTTGCGTCCCCAGTAGCTGGAATTATAGGCGTGCACCACCACGCCCAGCTAATTTTTATATTTATAGTAGAGAAAGAGTTTGGCCATGTTGGCCAGGCTGATCTTGTACTCCTGACCTCAAGTGATCCACTCACCTCAGCTTCCCTTAGTGCTGGGATTACAAGCGTGAGCCACCACACCTGGCCTTCATTTTTTTTTTTTTTTGTAAAACAGGATCTCACTATGTTGCCCTCACTGGTAGAGTTTTTTTTGTTCTTGTTTTTTTTTTTTTTAATTTTGCGGTAAAATACACATAACACAAAATTTACCATCTTAACCACTTTTGAGTACATAGTTCAGTGGCATTAAGTACTTTCACAGTGTTTCACTGCGTGTAACCATCACCACCATCCATCTCCAGAATTTTTCTTTTTCGACTCAGTCTTGCTCTGTCACCCAGGCTGGAGTGCAATGGGGAGATCTCGGCTCACCACAACTTCTGCCTCCTGGGTTCAAATGATTCTCCTGCCTCAGCCTCCCAAGTAGCTGGGATTACAGGCATGTGCCACCACACCTGGCTAATTTTGTATTTTTAGTAGAGACTGGGTTTCTTCATGTTGGTCAGGCTGGTCTCGAACTCCTGACCTCAGGTGATAACACCCACCTAGTCCTCCCCAAGTGCTGGGATTACAGGCGTGAGCCACTGCGCCCGGCTGTCTCCAGAATTTTTCATCTTGCAAAACTGGAACTCTGTCCCCATTAAATAGTAACTCCCCATTTTCCTTCCCCCAGCCCCTGGCACCCACCATTCTACTGTCTGTCTTTATGGATTTGACTACTCTAGGGACCTCAGATAAGTGGAATCACATGGTGTTTGCCCTTTGTGTTTGACTCAGTTCACTGAGCATCATGCCTTTGAGACTCATCCATAAGGTTACTTTTAAATTTTTTTTTATTTTATTTTTTCTGAGACAGGATCTCACTCTGTCACCCAGGCTGGAGCGCAGTGGCATGATCACCACTCAATGCAGGCACAACCTCCTGGGCTCAGGTGATCCTCCCACCTCGGCCTCCTGAGTAGCTGGGACTACAGGTGTGCATCCACCACACCCAGCTATGTTTTTGTATTTTTAGTAGAGATGGGGTTTCACCGTGTTGCTCAGGCTGGTCTCAAACTCCTGGGCTCAAGCCATCTACCCGCCTTGGCCTCCCAAAGTGCTGGAATTACAGGTGTGAGCCACCGCACCCAGCCCAGATTACCTTTTTTTTTTTTTTTTGAGACAGAGTCTCACTCTGTCGCCCAGGCTGGAGTGCAGTGGCGCATCTTGGCTCACTGCAAGCTCTGCCTCCCGGGGTCACGCCATTCTTCTGTCTCAGTCTCCCGTGTAGCTGGGACTACAGGTGCCCGCCACCATGCCCGGCTAATTTTTCTGTATTTTGAGTAGAGACAGGGTTTCACCATGTTAGCCAGGATGGTCTCGATCTCCTGGCCTCATGATCCGCCCACCTCAGCCTCCAAAAGTGCTGGGATTACAGGCGTGAGCCACTGCACCCGGCCCAGATTACTTTTTTAATGGTGAAATTATTTCATCTGCTTCACAAAAAAACTATAGCCCACAGTGAGTACTCAGACTCTGGAAAATGCCAGCAAATACATTGGGTAGGATTCAAATCACACGAACATTGAGATCTGTTAGCAAGGTGAACAGCGCTAACATTCAGAATCACGCGTTGAAGTTGCCAGTTTGAGGACTTAGTTGCTTATTTCTTAGAATACCACTCATAGGATTTGGATTTGGATTAAACACACTATGTGTAGAAACTCAACAACATTTATTTTCAAGAATAACTCACCGTTTGGCAGAGGCGGGGGCCAGGGCAGGCATACACAACAGGGCACAGCCACAGGCAAGACAGACTGGTTCTCTCGCACACACGTCTGTCCTGGTTCCAGGAATGTTGGCCTTAACCTTCAGCTCCACGTGTCAGCGCTTCCTGCCCTAGCTTTTTTTTTTTTTTTCTTTTGAGACGGGGTCTCACTCTATCGCCCAGACCAGAGTGCAGTGGCATGATTACTTCTTCTTCTTCTTTCTATTTTTTTTGAGACAGAGTCTTGCTCTGTTGCCCAGGCTGGAGTAAGAGGCAAGATCTCAGCTCGCTGCAATCTCTGCCTCTTGGGTTCAAGCAATTCTCCTGCCTCAGCCTCCCAAGTGGCTGGCATTACAGGCATGCACCATCACGCCAGGCTACTTTTTGTATTTTTAGTAGAGACGGAGTTTCACCATGTTGACATGGCTGATCTCGAACTCCTGACTTCAGGTGATCCACCCATCTCAGCCTCCCAAAGTACTGGGATAACAAGCATGAGTTGCTGTGCCCAGCCTGCGCTAGCTTTTCTTTTGTTTGAGACAGAGTCTCGCACTGCCGCCTGGCTAGAGTGCAGTGGCGCTATCTCAGCTCACTGCAACCTTCGCCTCCCGGGTTCAAGTGATTCTCCTGCCTCAGCCTCCTGAGTAGCTGGGATTATAGATGCCTACCACCATGCCTGGTTTTTTGTATTTTTAGTAGAAACAGGGTTTCACCATGTTGGCCAGGCTGGTCTCGAACTCTTGACTTCCTTATCTGCCTGCCCCGGCCTCCCAAAGTCCTGGGATTATAGGCGTGAGCCACCATGCCCAGCCCTGTCCTAGCTTGTGACTTGACATTAGTGCATTCCTTTGAGCCAGTAACCTCTTTCTATGTTGATTAAGTTTGTTTCTCCAGTGAGAATCCTACTCTTTCCTTTTTTTTCCATCTATCGGCTGATTTTTTTTTTTTTTTTTTTTTTTTTTTTTTTTTTTTTTTTTTTGAGACCAAACAAGTTTTGCTCTTGTTGCCGGCTACAATGCAATGGCACGATCTCGGCTCACTGCAACCTCTGCGTCCCAGGTTCAAGGGATTCTCCTGCCTCGGCCTCCTGAGTAGCGGGACTATTGGTGACTGCCACCACACCTGGCTAATTTTTTGTAGTTTTAGTAGAGATGGGGTTTCACTATGTTGGCCAGGCTGGTGTCAAACTCCTGAGCTCAGGTGATCCACTCACCTTGGCCTCCCGAAGTGCTGGGATTACAAGCGTGAGCCACTGTACTCAACCTTATTGACTGATTTTTCTTGTTATTCAGGATTGGGAAAGGGACCAATTTCCTGCGAGATGGTGGGAAGGAATTTCCTGGAAGCACAGTGGGCAGAATATTTCCTTATGGTCTGACGGCAGCTGCCACAGCCCCCAGTCCCAGTCCTCAAGGACAGAGGCCATGGGGCTTTCTTCTGCTCGCTCTTTCTTCAGAGAGGGAAGTCCCAGGAGTCTCTGCACACTTTCCCTTGTGTGTCATGGGTGAGAACAGGACTGTAGCTTATCAGGAGAAAAGGGGAAGAAGATGCTAGCGGAGTTGGTCCAAGCCTGATTCATGCTGTGGGGATGAGCATGGCTCAGATTCAAAGGACTTCCACCAGTGACAATATTGCTCATATGGCACTTCCCAACTCAACCCTCACGGCAATCCTATGAGGTGGTGCTACCATCTTTGCTTTACAAATGAGGGCAGTGTGGCCCAGAGAGGCCAAGAAGATTACCTGGGAGCATACAGCTACGGCAAAGAAGCAGAGCCAAATCTGACCCAAGCTACCTGGCTCCAGGGTCGGCGTCCACACCCACTGTGCAGAAGTGTCTTCAAAGTGGGCACGGTGACCAGGCAGGGGGCCAGCTGGGGGGGTTGCCACAGTCAACTCTCATTTCCAGCCGTAAGAGTCTCACAACGAATATCGCAGGGTGGTCTGTGGGTGTTATGATCCCCATTTGACAGATGAGGAGATGGAGGCTTAGAGGTTAGTGCCTTGCCCCAGGGCAAGGTAAAGAGCTGGGAGTGCAGCTGAGACCTCTGAGAGCTGGACTACCTCTGTCTGGGCCCTTCTCCCTATAATAGTGGGACATTTTTATTAGGTGGCTCTGTTTGATGAACACAATGAGGTTGTCAAGAGAAGCAAGTTGCAAAATGCTTGACTTCCCTTTGAAATATAATTATAATTATACGTATACATTATATTATGAATGAGACAAAAATCTTCATGCCCACGCAGGAGGCCATGAGATGCCCAAAGCGTTGGGAACCTCCCTGTACCTGGTGTTAGGACAGGGGCAATGGAGACGATTTCAGACAAGATGGATCAGGGAGACAGATTCATAGACCG